>NC_137869.1:18533344-19133344 GCF_963924005.1 Protomyctophum bolini | reverse complement strand
CTGTTACTGAAAAAACACCATAGCAATGAGTACTTTGAGAACTTTTTAACACTTTTTTAAACCAAAGAAACTCACTTAACCTACCTTTAAACCTGTGGCGGTGGATTAATTTCCTATTGTGTTTGATCTGTGGCTGCCATGCAGCGAGCCACTGTCGGACTGCCTGAAGGACGTGGATCTCATCCCGCCGTTCAACCGCATGCTGCTGGAGGTGACCTTCGGCAAGCTGTACTCCTGGGCCATCCAGAACGTCCGCAGCATCCTGCTGGAGGCCAGCGTCAAGTTCAAAGAGCTGGGTGGGTGCGCGGCACGCCATAGTTCACTGGTTCCAGTGTGTCAGGTCCCATTTGTGGGTCGTGGTCAGATCTTTATGGGTGCCTTGATTTTTTGGTTTCCTACATTTAGTTTTTAACACATTCCCTGCTAGACTTATTTAATTCATTAACATGTAGGTTTTTTTCACGTAGGTTTTTCCCCTTTCAACCCTTATTTTGAAGAGCCAAATACCCATAAACGGATGTTACGATGACGTAATGGTGTGTGTGTGTGTGTGTGTTGTCTTGACCGGTTGTTGATCTCTCGCTGGGTGCAGAAAAAACCTGACCGCAACTATCACAGCGCCGGCAATCGGCCGTTGAATAAAACTAAAAACGATTTGAGATAAAAGACATTGAAAACGCTAAAAGGTTTGGGAACCACTACAATAGTTCATGTCATACCTGAAATAAACTGGCCACATACCTCTATACATAGCTGGTAATCACATGTACGTAGCTGGTAATTGGTAACTGGTAGTTGGTTATCATATCATTTACATGGCTGGTTATCATATGTCTGTATGATCAGAAGGTAACCTGAGCTAAAGTACGTACTATGATTTTTTTTGCCCGTGCACCACCAGGCGTGCAACCTGTTCCCCTGCAGACCATCACCAACGAGAACCCGGCAGGCCCGAGTCTCGGCACCATTCCACAAGCCCGCTTCCTCCTGTCCATGATCCACATGCTGTCCCTGAAGCACGGAGCCAACAGCCTCAGTTTGCTGCTCAACTCTGGCACGCTGGCCCTCACACAGAGCATACTCAGACTCATCGGTGAGCAGTGAGCATGCTCCACATTACAGAGACACATCACAGAGATGTCACTTTACTGCCAAGTGTACTTGGCAATAAATAAAACCTTTTCTTCAACGTCTCGTATCGTGGCAGTCCAACAAGAAGACATTAACACAATTCTACGAACAAGACACTGGACACATTAGTGCAGCATTACATTACATTACATTCTAGGGATATGCTTGACTAAAGAGCTGACTAATAGTCATGTAAATTTTTTGACTAATCAGTTAGATTTACTGTACTCTGTTTCTTGCATACTGTACATACAATTATGCAGAGACTAGCCTTGTTTGCGATGCGATGTGACGCATTGTGAGCATGTAAATCTGCTATTTTCAAAAGATTGTTATGCATTTGAAAACTTGAAATGAGACATTCTGCACAATGAGTACTTTTACTTTTGGTCCTTGTAACGGACTTTGACTTTGACTTGTAACGGAGTATTTCTATGTTGCAGTATTGATACTTTTACTTAAGTACTTTTTCCACCACTGGCTTTGGTCGACTAAGACCAAATCAACCGATGATGCAGCATATTTTCCAGCTTAAAAAAAGAACACAACCCATATTCACGTCTTCACGTCGTCGGTTGTATGTTCTCATTGACTGTGAAGGACCAGAGGAGGATCTCATGCCATCTTTTTGTCCTGTGCTGTCCTCAGGTCCCAGCACAGACAGCAGTGAGGAGGACCTGAGTCTGTGTGCACATGGAGGTTCCGCCACTGTCCTGGAGGAGTCCAGGAAGGAGGCGGCTCCAGCCCCGCTGCCCGCCTCTGGCCCAGAGCTAGCCGCCATGATGAAGATCGGCACCAGAGTCATGAGAGGACTGGACTGGAAATGGGGAGACCAGGTCAGTAGGATTATGAACTGTAGATGAATAGCATTAGTGAGCTTATGTTGAATAGTCTACACTAGCATTTGTTTAACAGACCAGTGCTTTCACTGATAAGAAAGAATGACAGCGATAAAGATTCACACAAGATATACTCAAGTGGATGACATAGACCACAACACAACTATAATAACAACCAAAGTGGTGAACGATATAATTGGGAGATCACTTCCAGAGAACGTTTTGTCGCCATAGTTGACACGACTTTGTTACAGGATGGACCGGCGCCTGGGCTGGGTCGGGTCATCGGAGAGCTGGGCGAGGACGGATGGATCAGAGTCCAGTGGGACACCAGTAGCACCAACTCCTACCGGATGGGCAAGGAGGGCAAGTATGACCTCAAACTGGCAGAGCCACCACCCGCCACCCAGCCTGCCACAGAAGACTCTGACACAGAGGACGACACAGGTCAGCCCATTTCCAAAACAAATTGATTTGTCTAACACTCCAACATTTGCCCTCCATTTATCCCCTCTGCCACTGTAATGTGTATTATTCAAGGAATTTGAGAGCAGTATAAATCCTGTATGGCCTATGCTACAGTCAGTACAATAGTTATGTTTCTATGCCGTCTTAATTCTGTAAATACCATGTCTGACTACCAGGACTCTTACTAAGTAGCCTTGGGAACCAAACGTTCCTGAGCCATAAGGCCCATATAGGTCAGGAGCTTATCTCCTGTTTCTGTAGCATGAGGCAGCTTGATGTATGGTACACCGCCTGGACATGACGCTGTAGTAGTAGGTTGTAGGAAGAGAGGCCTTTAATGAGTATTTTAGGTCACGGGCAAACGTCTAATTTCTCTAAGTTCATATCATACCTGAAATAAACTGGCCACATACCTGTATGCATAGTTGGTAATCACATGTACGTAGCAACACATACCCAGCACACAACAAAACAGGCAGAATGAGTGCTGATCAGTTTTGTTTCTGCTTTCCAGAAGGGGAACCGGTGGAGAAGAGTAACCACCCCACAGCCATGATGCTGACCAGTACAGTCAACCTGCTGAAGACTCTGTCTCTGTCCGCTGGTATCTATGCAGAGGTGTTACAGACAGATGCCACTCGCACCCTCTGTGGGCTGCTCAGAGTGCTGGTGGAAAGCGGAGCCAACGACAAGTCAGGTAACACATCCAACACTCCTTTATTGGGTTATTATTTGTCACTGTATTTTGCACATATTGTATGTGAAATCTGTCCTCTGCATTTACAGATCCTTACTATTAGGAGTTGTGGCCACTTTTTAATAAGTGGAGCAATTAGGGATTTAAGTGAACTGAGCCTAAAGTCCAGTTCACTTCATACTTACTCACATGACGAACACAGCCGACCAACAAGCTCACAACGTGGTGCATACGACGTGTCCGGTGCTTGTAGGTTGGCTATTTCCGGTGTGCGATGGACCATAAGTTAACGTGTCCGTCTCCTTGTGTTCCTCAGGCTGTCCGTCCTTCAGGCTGGTGTCTCGGGAGCAGCACAGGAGCTGGTGCACGCTGGGATTCATCCGCAGCATTGCTGCACATCCGCAGATGTGCAGCACCCTCAGCACCTCCGCATGGATCAGCCTCCTGATCCGCATCGTGGAGGGACACCAGTCCTTCAACGCCATCACGCTGCAAAGACAGGTGGCTTTAACAGAATATCATGTGTTCGAAAACATTCCCATATAGTTTGTGATTCATAAGATTGTTAATGTTTACGCGCAAAATAAGGGGTTTTCTAAACATTTTCACTTGCATACCTCTAACTGCCCCCCGCCCCTCTTTTTTGTGTCAAATGTTATACAGTCTGAAAATATAAAACATATTAATGTTAACCATTAATTGGGTGACTTGAAATGTAACATACTGTACAGTATGTATGAGAAGACAGTGAGGCAGGCAGTCAGTCAGTGTCTCTCCAGAGGAAGACTGTGTTCCTATAGTGGGAGAACATCCACGTTTACATTTCAGATTGTCCACAAGGGCCCTTTGTCCTCCCCAAGGACAGTAAATGAAGTGCACCCTGCCTACACAGTCTTGCAGAAATCAATAGTGGGTATTCACTGAAGTCTGAACAGTACATGCAGTCCAACAACATGAGATTTTGAATGTACATCTTGAAACATCACACATTGTGGATGTTGCTATACATTATACATGCTTTACAGTACGTGCTATAGAGATGACATCTGTTATGTGAGTTGATCCTGATCATTTTATGCAAGGCTAAGCCAACTAGTTGTGATGTGCATGGTTGAGGGTTTATTTGAAGTTTGTATTGAAGACCTGAGGGGTACATGAATGCTGTGAAGCCTAGTCATTACAGCATCTGAAGTCTCTTTATGACTACATGAAGAGCTAGGGCTTACATCAGAAAGATTACTAAGAACAACCAGTCTTTACAACAAAAAAATGGATGCAACAAAAATGCTTAGCATAAAGCCATAGTGTAGCTGATAATCATATAGTCATAATTTACTAGTTCACAGCTGTTTTTATGGAAACACTTTCAGTGATCTCACACACAAACATATGAGAATAAATCATATCTTATCATACAGTAGCACAACTAAATACATAATAAGAGGAAGATCCTTTCTGCTACATGGTAAAGTCTTCTGTTAATTTTACTGTGAACACTTGAGATTATACAACTGGAACCAAATGGACCTCTTAATGGATCTGTAAGTCTTGAGAGTGTACAAATGGAACCAAGTCCATTTGGTTCCATTTATTTTATACGAACACATCGCTGATTTAGTCCACCGTGTGTTTGGTCAGATCCTGGCACTACGGCTGCTGCAGGCAGTGCTGCCGTCCTGGGACAAGATGGAGCGCTCTCAGGACATGAAGTTCCTGGTGGAGAAGCTGTTTGGCTTCCTGGGCAGCCTGCTGAGCACCTGTTCCTCTGACTTGCCACTGCTCAGAGGTACGCCCACGTTCCTTATAGAATAACACAATAAAGGAGTGATTCACCATTTAAACCTTTTACACTTTAGACCGCAAGGGTCTATACAGCCTCTCCTTTTTTCCCCGCTCTTATGCCAAAATGTTCCTGCTCTTATGCTCTCCACCTGCCACAGAGGGTTCGCTGCGACGGAGGAAGTCCCGCCCACAGGCCTCTCTCACAGCCACTCACAGCAGCACGCTGGCCGAGGAGATAGTGGCCGTCTTGCGCACCCTTCACTCTCTGGGCCAATGGAACGGCCTGATCAACGACTACATCAACACTCAGCTCAGTTCCATCACTGACGTCATGACGGGACGCCAGTCTGAGGCTGTAAGCATTGACACACAACTGAAACCTCTAAATGACAAAACTGTATCTACTAGAACAACTGTGCTTTAACCCATTCTGACCTGAGATCAGATTCATACGAGGTTTCCACTGGACACACACTGGTCTGATCAACCCATTCTGACCTGAGATCAGATTCTAAAAATGTCAGTCGTTCTTCGATTTTTCAAAAATAGCAGACCTACAAGCTCGTAGCGCGCCACTCGGTGGCGCGCTATGAGCTTGTAGATCTGCTATTTTTCAATAGCTAAAGCATAACATGATGCTGACACCAAAATGGGTGCCCGGTCAGAATGGGTTAAGTCAGGATGAAGGAAGCATTTGTAACATCTAGTAAGAGTAATAACAAAGGAATTTTGTTGCAGTTTTAGTGAGTGTATGATGTACTGTATATATATATAGTGTTCTGTTAATCTTTGGAGCAGTATAAGAGTTCAGTCAGTGTAATGGATACATTACTCTAGCCTGGTTAATAAACCAGACTAATATCGCACGGACCGCAATGGAAAGTGCATTGTAGTACATACATCATTTCAACAAAATGACACAAGAGCATTTCCCAAGATTTTCTTCTTTTCCTTTTTTCCCCACCCCTCTTCCCTCCCTCATCCCCCCTCCATGCGGCACCATCTCCAATGTCTCTGTATAGTATAGTCCTTTTTCTACAGACATCGAGTCCACACTCAAACAGGGACAGACAAGGCAGTAAGACTTCAGGTGGTACATTTCAGGAGGACAAAAAAAAAAAAAAAAAAAAAAAGGAAGAGTGTCAGCTTGGATTTCATTTCATTTCCACATTTCATTTCCAATGTTTCAACCCGCCGGGGTTGAAACATTTTCTCTTTGACGCAATTGGTCAGAGCTACTGTCAGTCAAAGGTCTCAAGCATTGAAAGTCACTGTACCAAAGCCCGCCCATATTGCATACCGTGTCCCGATTGGCCGCCCCATTTCTCTGGTGTAGGAAATGGGCGTACAATTGAGCCTCTCCAGACCGTAATCCGCCGGCAGGCAATTTTCTTTTTGCCAACGGCTGATTCGGTCTGGTTTATTAACCAGGCTAACATTACTCCTCTTTTCACAGTGTTTCCTGGAGGAGTATTTCCCAGAGTCCGAGGGACCCAGGGTGGGCAGCCTGATGGCCGTGCTGGCTGTGATCGGGGGCATCGATGGACGGCTCCGGCTGGGTGGTCAGGTGGTCCACGAGGAGTACGGAGAGGGAACGGTCACGCGCATCACGCCAAAAGGACGCATCACCGTCCAGTTTCACGAGATGCGGACCTGCCGAGTGTGCCTGCTTAGCCAACTCAAACCGGTACGCAGGTGTTCACGTAGAGCTGGGCAAAGTAATTTAAAAGCTATATCACAAACTATCGACCAGTAGTATTCAGTAGGTCTCCATGCTATTTCTCTAAAGTTCCCCCAGGGGTCTGTACTTTGCCCCTTCCTTTTTTTCCATCTCAACCAAATCTCGGAAATAGCAGATCTACAAGCTTACAACATGTCACGATACAACGTGTGGTGAGCTTGTAGATCTGCTTTTTGGTAAATGTTCTCCTGATGAGTCTATTGACCAGTTGTTGTTTTTGTGCATTATTACTGCATTATTATTGTCATGTTTAATACTATATTTATTTACGGCAGACAATCATATGAATAACACAGGTTTGAGAGACGCAACAAAGAGACGTTCTGTCTTTGAAAGATATATTGAACACATTTTCAGTATTCCAATATTGATCATTTTAATTAAAAGTCATGAACCATTGGTAAACTGGATTTATGAGTCACAAATAACTAAGCCTTTCATGTAGTACATTTGGACCTCAGTACTGATGCCATGACATGCGTTTGTTTTCCATTTAGCTGCCTGTCGTGTCCTTCAGTGTGCAAAACCTGCCTTTCACGGAGCCTATGCTGGCAGTGTGGGCCCAGCTGGTCAACCTAGCAGGCAGTAAGCTGGAGAAACAACGCATGAAGAAGTCCCTTAGCCGAGCTCTCACAGGTACAGGAGTATGTTCTGGTCCCCAGGGGAGGACAAATTACTTTAATTGCTTGGCACAACAGATGGATGCTCAGATGGCTCAGATGAGTGCACAGGGGACTGGGGGCTGTTTAGAGGTTCTGTCTTAATGTTGTTAATAATGTTAATATACAAAGCATTGAGCAAAACCTTGATTTATGAGATGTGTCTCATCAGTGACCCTGGGCAGTTTTATGCACTCTAATGATCGATTCATTCTTGTTTCTTTGACATAACCTCCACGACAAGTTTCTACGTGTTGTTTGGGGAAACTGTAGTCTGACGTAGGCTGTAATGCAATGGTTCTCAAAATGGGGTCCAGGATTCCTTTAAAAAAACTAAAAACTAAAGGGGGTTCCAAATGGACCCTTACCCGTTGTAAGAGTTATAGTTACTTATACTTATCCCTATTACACCGGCACCAGCCGGCGTCTGTCTTTGGCCATCTTCTCTACAGTCCCCCAGCTCTGATGTTACTGGAGCTCCTTCTCTATCGTCCTACACCATGTCTTTTTAGGCCTCCCTTTCTTTCTTGTGCCTGCTGGGGTCCAGTGTAATGCGAGTTATGGCGGTACTTAAAATTACAAAGTTTACAAAACACTGCTGTAATTCTTTCCAATGTGTCTGTGTGTGTGTGTTCAGCAGACCAGGTGGACATCCTTTTGCTACGCTGCCAGCAGCTCAGGCTGTACATTCTCAAGGCAGCACGGGCCTTGCTTTCTCACCAGGACAAACTCCGACAGATCCTATCCCAGGCGGCCGTTCAGGACACAGGACCCAACCCCAGTGGTAAGAGGCAAGAGCATCGCCCCGGGTCAGGGGAAATAAAAGCTGTAGTGTACATCTTGCGTAAACAAAGTTTGGCAAGAAGATAATAACAAAATGGCAGAGTGCATTTCCTTGCTCAAGTTTGTTTCCTGCAATTCTTGCACCGTGAACACATTCACGGAGATGTAAACAGATTTGTAAAGCGTCAACGTCATTTCCTTGAGCGGTACTTCCGCTCAAATCCCGCAATTTCCACCCCCATACCGTCTACAGCGTAGGTCTTGCCCAGTGTGCACACCACGGGTAGTTTTCTAGAAAGTTTGGCTGAGGAGTTTAGGAGGCACAAGTCTCTCTCTCTGACTACAAAAACTGGCAAATAGTTGATGGAAAGCGATAGCATACACTTTGTCATCTGTGATTGTCCTCAGAAATGATTCTTGAAAATTCCCTGGCATTTTAGACAAATTATTACAAAGTAGCGGCGGCTGTGTTGATGACTCGAAAGGCAAAGAAGTGAGTGCAGTAGCAGTTCCCTCTGTTCTGTGTCTGTCCTACAGAGGACCCGGTGCAGTCGTCTCCCGATGTGGGAGACTTGTCTCCAGAGGGTCCCCTGCCCCCACTCATCCTCCTGCAGCAGCTGCTCACTGCCGCCACCCAGCCCTCGCCCATCAAGGCCATTTTCGACAGGCAGGAGCTGGAGGTGAGTCTGTGGGACAGATCAAACCAGATCAGATCCTTATAGACACACACACACACACACACACACACACACACACACACATTCAAGCGTAGACAAAGGGGTATCCCCACCACCAAAATAATAACTATAGAGATCAACGCCTTCAAAAATGTATGTTGTAAAACACATCGCAGAGCGGAACTTTATTGCCAGGTTTGAAAGGACACAAAGAGATGGAGTCTCTCTTAGCATAGACTTGTTGACAATCTGTTGATATTGTAACATCTTCACGTATATGAAACATGAGCCTTGATCTTCCGCCACCAACCATTAACGCACGTTTCTGTACGCGTAGGCCGCAGCCTTGGCGGTGTGCCAGTACCTAGCCGTAGAGTCCACGCACCCCTCGTCTCCGCTGTTTGAGGAGAGCAGCTCCAGCGAGGCCACCACCCCTGTCACCGTGCAGCACATCAGGCCACCCCGGCAGAAGAAGCAGAAGACCTCCCCCATCCCCCCTCTGCCCATCGTCATCTCCATAATGGAGATGGGCTTCCAGAGGAAGAACATCGAGTTTGCCCTCAAGTCTCTGTCTGGGACGACGGGCAGTGCATCTGGTGTGCCAGGTAAAGTTTTCAACAGGCCCAAAAATGATGGCCCGGCCCGGCCCTACCCTAACTGGGTCGGCACGAGGCTCGGCCCGACCCTAAACATTACCATAATGTTAAGCCCGAAGCCCGACAAAAGCCTGACAAAAAACTAAATGGCGCCGCGGCATGATGATGTATGATGTGAGCACTTGAATCAGAGGACTAGTTTGTGGTGACACCACATGCTATGTCAGGCAGTAGCTAGAAGACATTATTACACAGTGATATAGTCTCATTCCGTGCCTATGGGCATTCATGATTCTTTGCAGGCGTGGAGGCACTGGTGGGTTGGCTGCTGGACCATCCTGACATCCACGTCACTGAGGTGTCCGATGCCGACACTGTGTCAGATGAGTACTCGGATGAAGAGGTGCTGGAGGAAATGGAGGAGGAGGTGCCAGTCTTCCCCACGGTAAGACCTTAACCACCCCTCTATCATACACATAAACCCCCACGGTAAGACCTTAACCACCCCTCTATCATACACATAAACCCCTACGGTAAGACCTTAACCACCCCTCTATCATACACATAAACCCCTACGGTAAGACCTTAACCACCCCTCTATCATACACATAAACCCCTACGGTAAGACCTTAACCACCCCTCTATCATACACATAAACCCCTACGGTAAGACCTTAACCACCCCTCTATCATACACATAAACCCCTACGGTAAGACCTTAACCACCCCTCTATCATACACATAAACCCCTACGGTAAGACCTTAACCACCCCTCTATCATACACATAAACCCCTACAGTAAGACCTTAACCACCCCTCTATCATACACATAAACCCCCACGGTAAGACCTTAACCACCCCTCTATCATACACGTAAACCCCCACGGTAAGACCTTAACCACCCCTCTATCATACACATAAACCCCTACAGTAAGACCTTAACCACCCCTCTATCATACACATAAACCCCTACAGTAAGACCTTAACCACCCCTCTATCATACACATAAACCCCCACGGTAAGACCTTAACCACCCCTCTATCATACACGTAAACCTCCCATCATTCATGTCACCTCTCACTCAGCCTGTGTGCGTAGAGCCCATTGTAGTAAATAAGATGATGTGTAATATTTCCTATGTGGTCAGCCCGCGGGAGCGGTGGTCACGGAGAGCCAGACGTTCAAGAAGAGATCGGACTTCCAGTCCAACGACGACTACGCCGTGTACGTGAGAGAGAACATTCAGGTAAGACTACGCTGTGTACGTACGTGAGAGAGAACATTCAAGTAAGACTACGCTGTGTATGTGAGAGAGAACATTCAGGTAAGACTACGCTGTGTACGTGAGAGAGAACATTCAGGTAAGACTACGCTGTGTATGTGAGAGAGAACATTCAGGTAAGACTACGCTGTGTACGTGAGAGAGAACATTCAGGTAAGACTACGCTGTGTACGTGAGAGTGAATATTCAGGTAAGACTACGCTGTCTACAGTACGTGAGAGTGAACATTCAGGTAAGACTACGCTGTCTACAGTACGTGAGAGTGAACATTCAGGTAAGAGCAACCAGCCTGGGAGCTGGGCTTCTAAACGGACCAGGAAACTGTAGCTGAACCAATTTCAAATTGGCGATCAGGCAAAGCAGAAATTATTTTAAAGGTGCCAACTCTTTCAGCTGTTTTATTGCAGTTTAAACTACCACAAGATTTTAAGAATTTAATTTAAAAAAGAAGAAAAAACAACAACAGAAACATAGCTTTTTCAGAAAACTGTCAGGATGTAGAAGACATATTTAGAATCTGATCTCAGGTCAAAATGGGTTAAAACGACACTTTTGCCATATCACAATATTACGAAGAAAATGCTATCTAGTCTTATGTCACTGTCATCAATCTGGGCTGGTCTCTGTGCAGGTGGGCATGATGGTGAAGTGCTGCCGGACATATGAGGAGGTGTATGAGGGAGACGCGGGCAAAGTGATCAAGCTGGACAGGGATGGCCTTCACGACCTGAACGTGCAGTGTGACTGGCAGCAGAAGGGAGGCACATACTGGGTCCGCTACATACACACTGAGCTCCTTGGTAAGCAGGAAAGTAACTTGGGTATATTTACTTAAGTACTGTCTACAGTTTAGAGGTATTTGTACTTTACTTGAGTATATCACATTTTCAGTACTATTACTTAGTGATGCACCGAATATTCGGCCGCAGAAAATATTCGGAAAATGGCTCAAAATGCATTTTCGGCCTATTCGGTTTCGTTAAGTTTTGCCATTTATTGACAGCAATGGTAGGAAAAAATATATATTATATTAATCATATTCGGATATTCGGTTTACGGCCGACTGTTTCCTATATTCGGTTTCGGCCAAGAATTTCCCTTTCGGTGCATCCTTACTTTTACTTCTACTTTACTGCATTTCAGTGGCAAATGGCTTTTTCTCCACTACAATTATTTGACAACTTTATTTACTTCGATTCGATTATTATTACAAAACATACATGATACATACATGGTTTTATTTAACCAATGAAAAGTATTAACAAGAAAATAGTAAATTGGATATACTGGAACGCAGGTCATTCTTTCAGGTCCAAAAACCCTTGGTTTCCTTGCGCCTGGCGGCGACGATATGGGATTAGAAAACATGACTTTTGAATCTGTCCTAACCTTAGAGTATATATGAATAGAGACGGCACCCGGAGGAAACCCTGAGGCGAAATGGACATAGTGGTTCAGATTTTACGGGGACCAGCCGTCCGTAGTTGCCCTTTGAGAGCGGTTTTGAAGGAGTCAAGGGATTAACATGTCTTAATGACTGTTGGTAGGGCGTTCCACATTTTGGTGGCATAGGAGCGAAAATAATTTAGTCCCTTGTTTGTGCCGAATCTGGGTTGTACATGGTTTGTTGCACTCCCTCTGGTGTTGTGGGTGTGGACTTGGTTTACACGTTACGTTGACTATCATTGCGCACGTTCATGATGACATGTGAACTCTTTTTCATACGTGAATGCACGTGAACGCGTGCAATGATAGTCAATGTTCACGATATGGGTCCAATCCATCCCAGAATGCACTCTGTTCCTACCCGGAAGGAGTGAAAATCGCCTCATGCGCTTTTGAGCAACTTAATGCAAGTGGTTGGGAGGAGAAATCCGGTGCCGTCTCCATTCATATATACTCTAAGGTCCTAACCTATACGTCGTGTCTTCCCTGAATAGTCCCTGAATGGTCGTTTTTTTAATTGAATGCCTCTGAAGGTCACTTGCCCTTTTGAATCACAAGTGATTGCATTCCTCCAGGATTCCCACCACAAAGTTCCCCGTCACACATCAAGATCGGTGACAAAGTGAGGGTGAAACCAACAGTGACGACGCCAAAGTACAAGTGGGGCTCTGTGACGCACAGGAGCGTGGGAGTTGTGAAAGGTACCGTAAACCCATGTTGCTTTGCAGCGTTTAAGAACCGGGTATGCTATACTATTTTATCTGTCGTCAATTTGTATGATGAGAAAAATGGTACATGACTGTATTATCTTTTTAGAGCTATAAATGCTGATAGAACTGAATTGGTAGGTTTAACTTGACTGTTTAATTTAGTTTTTGTATTGATGTTTTTATTTAGACAAACTGTCATTTCTAATTCTACAGAAACATTGCAGATGGATTTAAACAAACAAAAAATAAAAGATAGAAAGAATCAATCGACAGTACCCACAACTTTTCTGAATAAGATGTTAATTAATTCGCCCAATGCCTCGTAGAGGGTGGATTTTCAGATTTCAAGGATACATTTTTGTTCCAAGCTGTGCCTGTGACTAAAACAAAGTATTTCTTATGATGGTTTGATTGGGTTTAGCTTTCAGTGCCAATGGGAAGGATGTGATTGTGGACTTCCCCCAGCAGTCCCACTGGACTGGACTGCTGTCAGAGATGGAGCTGGTGCCAAGCGTTCACCCTGGAGTCAGGTAGGAGTGTCTATCAAAGTCCCTTCATTCATATGGTTCACCCATTAACCACCATGTTCTGTCTGTTGAAATCCAGTCACCTTGTTGTCATCAGGTGCGACGGATGCCAAATGTTCCCCATCAACGGCCCCCGGTTCAAATGCAGGAACTGCGACGACTTCGACTTCTGCGAAAACTGCTTCAAGACACGCAAACACAACACCCGGCATTCCTTCGGGAGAATAAACGAGCCAGGTGGGTCACATGTTTACTGAAACTGCTTGAACCGTGTCGGATGATAAGTGGTAGAATATAGAAGGAAGGCCAAAATGTATGAAAAAGCAATCTGCAAAGAAATGTTTCATCCGGAGCTACAGTACAGTATGTGTTAGGCTGATGCTGTTGCTATTGCTAACCACTTAACCACTTTCAGAAAACTTAGGTCAGGATTTAGAGGCGTTTTTAGAATCGGCCTCAAGCCTAAATGGGTGCCTGTACTTGGTCGTATGATGCATATCTTCTGTAAGTGTCACATTGTGATGCAAGCATGTAGATTTTCTATATTTGGCATCCTTTGAAATCTTTGAAAATGTTTCCAACCCTGTCATTTCTCCACCACCAGGCCAGTCTCCGACGTTCTGCGGCCGCTCGGGGAAGCAGCTGAAGAAGCACCACAGCAGCCAGCGTGGCATGCTGATCGACGAATGGTCACGTGCCGTCAAGAGCCTCAACGTGTCTTCCTCCATCAACCAGGCCTCGCGCCTCATTGACTGCAGCGACCAATGCTGGCAATCCTCTGGCTCCCAGGGAAAGGTAGGACACTCAGACGCCTAGGGCAGTTGTTCTCAAACATTGTGGACCCTCTGGAACCCCTGGTCACTTTGACCTACCACTGACCTAGGAGAACGATGTTGTACAGTACTACTTAAGGTCATTATACACTGATGGCTTGGCAAATAAACGATGCTGGCATGAAAACTGTTCTCATAGTTGATGGTTCATTCATACAGGCCTTAATCACAGTTTCCCATATTCCATTATCGCTGCGTAATATTTTAGTTCTGATTAATCACACAAAACAAACGCCACTGATGTGTAAGGAAATGAATGCTGTCTGTCTATACGTACATTGTATACTGTAGTACCTTTTTGCATCAGGGTTTAATCTAAGCTGACCATCATACTGTATAAAGGGCTTTTCTTTTGTGCAGAGAGAAAGAGAGAGGGTATATAGACCGCTGGAGATCCTAACTATATACAGTAGTTGTTTAAGTGGTTAAGAGTGCTGTCATCCCGTTTTCTCTGCAGCACTGGATTCGTCTGGAGCTCTTCCCAGATGTTCTGGTCCACAAGCTGAAGATGGTCGTGGATCCTGCGGACAGCAGCTACATGCCATCGCTGGTGGTCGTTTCAGGTAAGGAATCGAGGGGTTTTGCGTTCATAATCCCCCAGACTATTACTCTGTTGTTCTTACTTACTTGTCTATTTTAGTGGATCTCAAAGAGAACTGGCACAGACTTTGTCTGCTATCTCGGTGGGAGGGTACCATTATCTTCTGTATTTAATTACGACTTTCTTGTCATTATGTAGGTGGCAGCTCTCTGAACAACCTGATTGAGTTGAAGACGATCAACATTAACCCCACAGACACCACTGTCCCTCTCCTCAACGACTGCACGGAGGTAGGATGACTGAAGTGGACTTACCCATAACGTGTTTGGTGAATTGAAATGTTTTTTTTTCTTTTCCTTGAAATTAAACAGGTTGAGAATCACTGCTAGAGCCGTAAAAATCTTCTCTTATAGAGGTCCTTGGCATATCTCTTCAAATGGGGGTCCGCGGGCTAATTAGTGTCAATTTGGGTGTCCTTGACATGAAAAAGTTTGGGAACCACTGTTCTAGACCATGTGGTCAAGTAGGACACCTACTGGTTGACGAGAGGTATTGCACGAAGCTCAAACGGGGCTCAAACGGGACTAACATAGATATGAAAGTTACAGATTGCAGCTTTAAGTAACATTTCAGATGAGTTGTGGCTTTATAGATCTGCTATTTTTTAAACGTTTTAAGAGATTTTGCCCAAAATAGGGGTGCCAAGTTTGTAAACTTTAGTTATTAGTTACTTTGAAGATTCTGATTATTATTACAAAACGTACAGTAACCACTTCAGTGATATATACATTTCGGCCATTGGAAAATAGCCGATCTCACAAGATTTTTCATACATTTGAAGATTTTAAATGAGACATTCTGTCAGGAGTACTCTTTTGGTACTTTTTTTTGCTAACCTCCCCCTATAACAAGCATCTATTGCACTCCTCCCCCCCCCCAGTACCACAGGTACATGGAGATCGCCATCAAGCAGTGCCGCAGCTCCGGCATCGACTGCAAGATCCACGGCCTCGGCATCGTGGGCCGCATCCGAGCGGAGGACGAAGACCTGGCCACCGTCCCCTTCCTGGCGTCGGACAACGAGGAAGAGGACGACGACAAAACCGCCACCGGGAGGTAGGGTTGGACCCGCAATGCAGTAAATATGTGACCAGATGTCTCATCTGTGCTCGTCTCTCTTGTGAAGGAGTGTGTGTGTGTGTGTGTGTGTGTGTGTGTGTGTGTGTGCGAGAGTTGAATGTATTTGTTTGGTTAAGTCTGACCTTCTCCTTGTGCCGTTAGCCATCAGGGGGCGCAAACCAGGATTTTTGTGCCAGTGCTCGTGGCTGCTTCTTGGCTTTGGTTGTGCTGTCGCAGTTTGACAAGCACGATAGTCGTCCTCCAGGGAGTCAGTGGCGCATCATCCCAAATCCTATCTTGTGTAAGCACAAGCGGTTTAGGCTTTAGAATGTCGCTCCATGTGTGCCGTGGGCTCACATGGAGCGAGTTGATTTCTCAGAAGCAGGAATTTGTCGCCAGGCCTCCTGGAAGTATCACTGGGCTAATTAGAGGAAATATCTGCGATGGCCGTTACTAGTGATCCCAGCGATTAAGACGCCCATCTCTCACTTTTCTGCCAAAAACTAGAGCCAGGATGCTGCAAGCTGCATAATGACAAAATTGTCCCTAAATGCTAATTCATATGATGCTGATCACTTGTTAAAATGAATGACTAAAGCTGCGTTCAGACCTGAATGTATAAATTCGCCTCGGTTCGTCCCATTTGTACCGGGGCAAATCGTGCCGCTCTAACCATCCAAGTCTGAAACACACACACACACACACACACACACACGAGATACAGGCCCTTAAAGCTGTGATCCTTTTAACGGTGATGTCTTACCAAGGATTCAAATCCGGGTCCCCCAATTGAGTGCCAACATTTCTGTCATTGACCTAATAAGAGCACGGCTGCTTTCTCAGGAAAGACAATGAACTTTGACCTGTGGGCAGTACCACCTGTCAACCATTAGTGGTCTCCTACTCGACCACGGACCTAATCTAACTTGTTGTGTTAGTTTTACTGCAGCTTTAAGCATGCGTCTCCTTTCTCCATATCCCAGTCTTGCTAGGAAGAAGTCGTCAGGGTTGGAGTCAGCCGCCACCATCAGGACCAAAGTGTTTGTGTGGGGGCTCAACGACAAGGACCAGCTGGGAGGCCTCAAAGGGTCCAAGGTAAAGCCTGTTTCATTATGACGGCTGCATGATGATCTCTCCTAAACTCCTCTTCTGTCCACTCATCTGTTCGGGGCCTCTCCGGGTGTCGTTCACAGATAAAGGTGCCTTCCTTCTCTGAAACCCTGTCTGCACTCAATGTGGTCCAAGTAGCCGGAGGCTCCAAGAGCCTCTTTGCAGGTGAGTAGCTCTCAACAGTTAATCTGTCATCAGGGGAGACAGGTGAGGTCAAGGGTCAATATTCACTGTTGCATTGTCACGCTTCCTCTAAACATCCTTAACCACTTACTTAACCAATTGCGAAATTAGCCGATCTATGAGCTCACTTCTAATGATGCAACATGGGGTGAGCTTGTTCATCAGATCAGCTATTTTCCCTTTTTTTGAGGGCCTCTTATGGCCAGCTTTGTGAGTGTGTGTGTGTGTACCAAATTTGAGATGATTTGATTGGCTGAGCACAGAATGCGATGTATGATGATAAGAGTGGTTAATTCAGGGGCATTTTGATTCTCAGCCCGACGGACCGCTGTCAAATAAAAGCTTACAAAGTTGTTTTGCATGTGTTTATCTCCATCTGTACTGTGTTTTAACTGGCGTCTTCGCTGTTCCAGTGACTGTGGAAGGGAAGGTGTATGCGTGCGGAGAGGCCACCAACGGCAGGCTGGGCCTGGGCCTGTCCAGCGGGACCATCCCCATCCCGCGGCAGATCACGGCCCTCAGTAACTACGTGGTGAAGAAGGTGGCGGTGCACTCGGGAGGGCGCCACGCCATGGCGCTCACCGTGGACGGCAGGGTCTTCTCCTGGGGCGAGGGAGACGACGGCAAGCTGGGACACTTCAGCAGAATGTACGTCGTAGAACGCATCTGTGTCACCTTATAGCTTTGAACCACTTTCTACCATTGTTTTAAGCTTTAGCTGTTGATAAATCGTGAAAATGTGCCGCAAATCTTTGAATATATATTCTTTCACAGTAAATGTTTTCAACTCAAATCTTTGCTTCTGGGTGGTCCCTGAAAAAACATATTTTGAGATGGGTGTTAACTAGATGTGACTTCCCTGTGAGGGACAGTGTCACACATTTGAAAAACACAAACACAATAAAATAACTTAACAAAATGTGAAAGACCTTATATATAAATATGGCACCGACCGGTCTAGTGGTTTGTGACACAATGACACAGAAACATTTGACACGTTTGGCTTTTTTTGCTGAATATTTACTCTAGAATGGAACACTAGTCTTCATAACCAGGTGTGCACATAACTGGTGCGTGGTCAAAATAAACAAAATGAAGTGCTCCGCAAAAAAATGTTTCTCAAAAACATTAACTCTGCCTTTATCATGCTGGAACGTTGATTTGACTCCACCCATTGTGTCCAGTTCTGCTTCGGACCGATCGATCCGATGCGTAGCAGCACTGAAGGTCTGACTATGGTCATTTCCACACACTGTAGGAACTGTGACAAGCCCAGGCTGATCGAGGCGCTGAAGACCAAGCGGATCCGGGACATCGCCTGTGGCAGCTCTCACAGTTCAGCCATCACCTCTAGTGGGGAGCTGTACAGCTGGGGTCTGGGCGAGTACGGCCGCCTGGGGCACGGGGACAACACCACCCAGCTCAGGCCTAAACTGGTAGGGTGTGTGTGTGTGTGTGTGTGTGTGTGTGTGTGTGTGTGTGCGTGTGCGCGCGCGCGCATGCTCACGTCCCAGCATTTACTCATGGTACTCTTGTATTAGTATCTTTGCATCTACGTATGTGTTTTTTTTTTAAACATATTTTAATTATAATTTTGTTTTAGTTTTTCCTGAAATCATTTTTTTATATTTTCTATATCTTTGAATTTGCTGGATATTTACTTGCGACCCATAACGGGACCACAACCCCAAAACAGTTTGTTAGTATAGATGGAACTGGTGTCCACAAAAATCGACCAAGCAGCGAAGACTACACTGCCGTAGACGGCGTAGAGTCCATTCTATTTGATTTATATTCTGCATTGTACAATGTGACGCTGACTGCATGTTACACATTTCATATAAGGGCATGGCATTAGCTGTTAACGTTTGATGCTGGCTGTGTTTGGGTTTGCAGGTGAAAGTGCTTCTGGGACACCGGGTCATCCAGGTAGCTTGTGGTAGCCGGGACGCTCAAACACTGGCCCTCACTGACGAAGGTACTGCTCTTAACCACTGGAAAGTTAGCCTCCATATTCTGGAACGAGCATATCTACAGATCTACAAGCTCGAAAATAGCAGATCTACAAGCTCCCAAAACGTTGCATTGTGAGCTTGTAGATGTAGATCTGCTATTTTCAGTGACGAAATCTGGTGTAGAAAAGTTAATACTTGCTGACCTAATGTAGAGCCCCGGGGCGACCCCAGTCAACGAAGTATATGTATCCCATGGTTTAGAATGTTTTCTAGAAGCATGAGGTTCAGTAATCTTTCCTTGTCCAGGTTTGGTGTTCTCCTGGGGTGACGGGGACTTTGGGAAGCTGGGCCGCGGTGGCAGCGAGGGCTGCAACATCCCCCAGAACATCGAGCGGCTCAACGGGCAGGCCGTGTGTCAGATCGAATGCGGGGCACAGTTCTCCCTGGCTCTCACCAAATCTGGAGTGGTGTGGACCTGGTGAGGAGATTATATAAAAGTCGACGCAGTATAAACTGGCCGATACATCAGTTTGGCCATTATTTTACTTTGTTTTACTACGGTAACTATCAACATTTTATGCACCTGTTTCCTTATTTTTCACCCCTTTCAACTTGGAAATCATTATACTAATACTTTTTTTTTTGCCCAACAATCTGGCATGGGTCGGGCTGTAGAACACAAAGAAACAACAAACTTGGCTGTTATTGCAAAGTCATCTTTCATGACTACCGGTATTCCTGACTCGTGGGTAACCGTGGCGTGTTTCCCAACCCAGGGGTAAAGGAGACTACTTCCGGCTGGGCCACGGCACTGACGTCCACGTGCGGAAGCCCCAGATGGTGGAGGGGCTGCGGGGCAAAAAGATCGTCCACGTCGCTGTAGGGGCACTGCACTGTCTGGCCGTCACTGAAACGGGACAGGTTCGTACTGACCTCCATCAGCCCGGAACATTACACCAATGGTGGTCCGGGTCCATTTGTAAAATCTCGGGGGTCCATGGCATAACCCATTGAGACTTCAGACCAGATTCTACTAATTATTCTACAGTTCAGAAAATACCCAGTTGTGCTAAAACTATTTAATGTCAAGAACCCTATGTTCTATGAATTATATGTATTTGGACCCCCATCTGAAAATGTGTTGTTTCAGGAACCCCCCCTGAAGCAAAGATATGAACGTTTGCTGTGAAAGAATATGCCAAAAAAATCACGATTAAAAAAAAATAGCAGATATACAAGCTCGTAGTGCGGTGCCGCGCTATGAGCTCGTAGATCTGCTATTTTTTAACAGCTAAAGTATAAAATAATGGTTATTGCATACCAAATTCTGGGTCATTGAAATGAAAAAGTAAAAAGAGAACGCACTGCATTTAGTGCATTACACAGCAGTCTGTTTACGGCCATGGCACCCTTCCAGATGTGCCAGTTTGTCCTCAAGTTGTGGTGTATATTTACTCTCCACTCCCCAGAGTAACTTTGACCTTCATTGCCCCACAGTTCCCGACATAACTCACAACTTAATATGAAAACCTCCAGCAAATCACCTCTTATGATCCGAGTCAGTCACTCAATATTTATCCACTTTAGAAGACTGGGCTCGGAGCAATACTTTTTATTTATGTCCTCGGAGGGATTTTTCTTTCCTGACGTTTTTTTGTGGTCTTAACCCATTAGGACCGGGAAAGCATCTGTGTACTTTCAGAATTGAGCTAAAAAAGCATTATTTTATACGTTGGCCATTCAAAAATAGGAGATATAAAAGCTCATCGCGCAGAACTTCGTGCCACGCTTGTAGATCTGCTATTTTTGAAAAATCCTGACAACTTGTGCAAATCTTTGAATCTATAGTATTTTAAAGTGAACATTTTTAACTCAAATTTAGCTTCTGGAAGTCTCTGGACTGGAACAAAACATTTTGAGATGGGGGTTCCTTGACATGAAAAGGTTTGAGCACCACTGGTATAATGGTAACATTTTTCAGAAAACTTAATAGGTTAAAGCAGTGCTTCCATAACCTTTCAGCCTGTGACCCAAAAGAGACATTAGACGTTGGCCTTGGGACCCAAACTAGTGAAAATAGCAAATCTACAAGCACACAACGCATCGCTTCGCGCTGCATTGTGAGCTTATAAATCTTCTATTTTCACTACTACTTTAACATTTGTTTTCAAATGTAGGGAATTTATTAGATTTTTCTTTCCAGTGGCTTAAAAGTGTTGTGTCTTGGTGTGGCAGGTGTATGCGTGGGGTGACAACGACCACGTAGGTTAAAGTGTTGTGTCTTGGTGTGGCAGGTGTATGCGTGGGGTGACAACGACCACGTAGGTTAAAGTGTTGTGTCTTGGTGTGGCAGGTGTATGCGTGGGGTGACAACGACCACGTGGGTTAAAGTGTTGTGTCTTGGTGTGGCAGGTGTATGCGTGGGGTGACAACGACCACGGGCAGCAAGGGAACGGCACCACCACGGTGAACAGGAAGCCCACGCTGGTGCAGGGCCTGGAGGGACAGAAGATCACCCGCGTGGCCTGCGGCTCCTCCCACAGTGTGGCCTGGACCACGGTGGACGTCACCACTCCCTCGGTGCACGAGCCCGTCCTCTTCCAGACGGCCAGGGACTCCCTGGGAGCCTCCTACTTAGGTCTCCCACATTTCTTCTAATCATTTTATAATAATATATAATTGTTATACTTCATAGTATATTCTAAAAGGTAGCCTTTAGACCAGTGCTGCAACCGTTGATTATTTTCTTAGCGATTACTCTCAAATCAAATAATCATGAAGCATGATTTGTATTTTATGTATCAATGACGTGAACTAAATATATAGATCAATTAATCCCTTTAGCCCTATTACTTCATCATACTTCATCATATTGCCATGTTAAAATAGCAAAAATAGTCGATGTACAAGCTCAGAGGTTCAGGTTTATTTTTGTCATATGTATAAATGCAGAGTATAAATACAATGCAATTATTTTTGCTCCGAGCATTCTGTCTTACAGACAGAAATACAGCAGTGTATACAGGACAAAAAACAAACAACTATAGTGCAAAAGAAAGAACAAACAAAAAGCCTGACTGCCTGGGGGAAGAAACTGTTACTGAGACGGGTGGTACGAGATTTGATGCTCTGGTAGCGTTTTTTGGAAGGGAGTACTTGGAACAGGGTATTGGCAATGTCACATTGTGATACGTGAGCTTATAGATCTGCTATTTCCGCCATTTCTTAATTTTGGCATCATCAATTAACAAACAAAAACAAAATAAAACAAATTTGAGCTTGTGATAACTTGGAACACTGTGCTCAACTTGCTCAGCCCTGGTTGAATTCAAAGGCTGTGTGTTGAAACTCACTGTAATGAATATATTGTGCAATGGGGGCGTGGTGTTCTACAGGCGTCCCGTCCGACAGCGACTCCTCTGCAGTGAGCAACAAGATGAGCGGGCAGAGCAGCGTGAAGCCCAACAGGCCCTCGCTGGCCAAAATCCTTCTATCCCTAGACGGCAACCTGGCCAAGCAGCAGGCCCTGTCCCACGTGCTGTCAGCGCTGCAGATCATGTATGCCAGGTACGAACGGAAATGCACCCGGTCTGCACTCATTCATCTCACTGAGTTCTACTACATGTCAGGTGTGAGTTTAACCGTGCATGTATATTATCTCTGTCGGGCATAAAGGGGGGGAAGCAAAAATATGGAGATAAATGATTTCTGCCTGACAGTGACAATTTTTGCATTCTCAGAGATGCAGTGATTGTAACAGTACTTGTATGTTTGTTATACCCAGGGATGCCGTGGTGGGTGCCCTGATGCCAGCCTGCATGATGGTGCCGGTAGAGTGCGTCTCCACGTCGCCCATCCCCCCATCCGACTCCTCCTCGACCCTGAGCGACGACGAAGGCCCCCCTGTCCCCCCAGAAACGGAGGAACGGGTCAGCCCAAACCCCTGGCAGGATAAGAAGGGAGAGGTGAGGAGAGGGGCACTGTGGCATACACGTTTCCAGTTCCACGTTTTGGGCATGTCGTATAGGCGCAAATATTACAGAATTTCCCAAATATTTTAGTGGCACGATGCCGTTATACGATGAAGTATAAATCAGTTTTAAAGAACATAATTATGCATTAATGTTAATATGTGAAACATGTTGCGTCCAGGCTCCCTCCTCTGACGACGCTGTCACCCCGTCATCGGGCATAACTCCGTCTGCCTCCGGGGGTTCTTCACGACCTTTCATCCCTGTCACCGACGACCCCGGAGCGGCTAGCATCATCGCCGAAACCATGACAAAGACCAAAGAGGTTCGTTTTGATGTTGCGAGTACCTTATAGATATTTCTTTCTTCAATATCTATGAACATAACTTAGTAGTTCGGCAACCCGTCTTTGGTACTCAGCCCTGTGTTGAAAACTACTCTGTACTTTAAGCCATCTCACGAGTCATATTTTGAATAGCATGCATTTGAATTGAATAGCTGCAGTTATCCAATCATCCAGCACCAAACTTACTGTAGGTCACTCCTTGAACATTTCATCCATTATTTTGGGTACCAGGACTCTGAGAGTCAGAATAAGGTGGTGGGTCCAGAACCCCAGTATCTGGACGAGTTCACCAGCCTGCTGGTGCCTGACGACACGCGTGTGATGGTGGACCTGTTAAAACTGGCAGTGTCCCTCCGGTCTGGAGACAAGGGCAGAGACGTGCTGTCTGCCGTGCTGTCTGGCATGGGCACAGCCTATCCACAGGTAATGTACTTATTTATTACCCCTCTCTCTGTCTCTCTCTCTGTCTTTACATAAAAGATATCTAAAAAAAAACATTACTCTACTGATTGTACTGTGTTACACTACAAGCACTGTTTCTGTATAAGGAGCTGTCTATTTGGAACCGACCTGGCGCTGATCCAGGCGACAACGCCTTAAGGACCTTAAATCTGCTCATTTCTCCTTTCCATTTCTTGTTCTCTCACCGTGTCTCGTTCCGTTTGTGGCCGTCATGTTCAGCTCTTTCCACCTGCACTTTGTGTCTTGCTGGAGTTGCAGCCCTGTAAATGTACAATGTATGTTCTATTCTTGCCAACTAAGCGACATAATGCAAAGCTGCATTGATCATCTCTGTTGGGCAGGTGGCCGACATGCTGCTGGAGCTGTGTGTCACGGAGCTGGAGGATGTGGCCACGGACTCGCAGAGTGGCCGTCTGTCCTCCCAGCCGGTGGTGGTGGAGAGCAGCCATCCGTACACCGACGACACCTCCACCAGCGGCACCGTCAAGATCCCAGGTACACAAAGAGAGAAAAAGTTTTGTTTTTTGTTCCCCCATCTGAATGCTACATCGAGTAGCTGCTAGTCAACTCTCACCAGTCGCTACGTAACCTAAAACATTAGGTTACGTACTGTAGGTAACCCCTGTTTTATAACAGGCAAGCGAGCGGGACTAGGCACCCACTTCACATTCCCAGCCAATCCTTCATCATTTTGGAAGAGTTTCCACCATGGTTACCCGATTGATCCCAGTCTACCGTGGCAGAGCTGTAGGTAATCAGCCCATGTGTTCTTTAGCTATTATTCTTACGTAGCTCTTTTTTAAATGTTGTAGGTGCCGAGGGTCTTAGGGTGGAATTTGACCGTCAGTGTTCCACAGAGAGACGCCACGATCCACTGACAATCATGGACGGAGCCAACAGGATCGTTTCTGTCCGCTCAGGTAACAAGAAATGAGTAAAGCACTGTTTCTCAACATTGGGTGGTTTGTAACTCTCAGAGTTAAATAAACAATGAGGATTTTACAGTGCAGATCAGGGTCCCTGAGAAAGGTTGTATCAAATTGGAGTCCGTGGCCTAATGCATATCACACTGGATGAAAAAGGTTGTGAATCACTGGTATGTGAGCTTCTGTTCTGACATGCAACGTGTCTTCCAGGTCGGGAGTGGTCAGACTGGTCCAGTGAGCTGAGGATCCCAGGAGATGAGCTCAAATGGAAGTTCACCAGCGATGGCTCTGTCAACGGCTGGGGCTGGCGCTTCACCGTCTATCCCATCATGCCTGCTGCTGGTGAGCGCGCTTCCTTCCTCACAACACATGCAAACGTTTTGACATTTAATGGCAATGTACAGTATATTTAATTTCAACTATTTGGGCCATACATAACATGAAACAGGTCATGGTTAGGATAAATTAACCTTGTAAAAAGAAGGGGAAAAAAAGTTCCATTATACAACGGGTCGTTTCGAGGAAGCAATCTGATTGGTTGAAACAGCCTTCTAGCCGTGGATCAAACAACTCCACAACTAATCAAAACAAAGAATTCAGCTGCTCTGTTTTCCCAGAGCGCAGCACTTCAGTGATGCTTGCGGAACTCGACTACGTCTCGTTCCTGACCGCTTCACTGTCGTGGCAATAATCACGTTAAACCACCCCCTCTTGTATAATATTGCTTAATTAACAAGTCTCAGAATGTATTTGAAATACTACTATTTAAACACTGGAACACTGGATTATTAACCTGGCTTGACAACATGACGCCATGAATTGTGTAAGCAGGTCCTAAAGACTTGCTGTCGGACCGCTGCATCCTGTCGTGTCCCTCCATGGACCTGGTGACCTGTCTCCTGGACTTCAGGCTCAACTTTGCCTCCAACAGGAGCATCGTTCCCCGCCTGGCTGCCTCGCTGGCTGCCTGTGCACAGCTTAGTGCCCTGGGTAAGAGCTATATTAAGTATTAATGTATTGCATGTACTCTACTGTACAATAAAGTTTAGATGGATAACGTGATAATAGAATGACCATTATGGATGAGGCCACTTGGAGGCCACAATGGTAGGCCTTAAACACAATGAGACTAGATGAGAAAACGCTGTCGGGCAGAAACCTTGTATCTGCATATTATATTTCATCTCATGTTGGTTTTTTTCTTCAAAAGTAGTGGAAAAATAGCAGTCACTGGCACTGCATGTTCACTGTTTTTAAAAACAGTGCAACTGCTCCTACAAACGGTTTTGGACATACAGACATATTTAACAGAAATATTTAACAGACAGTATTTGGGATTGTTATGTTAAAATCTGCATGTATTGCTGTCTAACTATATTATGTCATTATCAATCTAGAATGTATTATGTATTATCAGTGAAGAGATGTCTATGGTTGATTTGATGGTTTGTTCCCTGCCATAGCTGCTGGTCATAGGATGTGGGCCCTACAGAGACTGCGCAAGCTGCTGACCACAGAATATGGCCAGTCCATCAACATTAACAGGCTGTTGGGGGACAGCGAAGGCGAGGCTCGCTCCATGGTGAGTTCCACCGATCGCACCGTTGAGGAACGACTCTCCAGACTGCTGAGACTCGTTATGTATCAAATATTTTGGCCAAGTTTTTAAGCACTTATTTCATAACGGTGTCGAACAGTGAAAATGGCAGATAGAAATGTTCCGTTTGTGATGACATATCTAAAATTGTGACGCCCTTTGAAAGTGGTTCATGAAAAGCTTCAATCTCTTAAATGGCAGAGTTTCACTGGCAGCGCGCTGGCCGCCCTTGTGAAGGGCCTACCCGAGGCCCTGCAGAGGCAGTACGAGTATGAGGACCCCGTTGTCAGAGGAGGCAAACAGCTGCTCCACAGCCCCTTCTTCAAGGTACGTCATAATTCTGTTAACGCTTAGTTTATTTTAGGTGGAAGTGCCCATATGTTTGAGCCTGTAATCACTCTGCATAGACTTACCAGCCGTCATGGGGCTTCAGTAACGTTGTCGTCATGTCCAGGTGTTGGTGGCGCTCGCCTGTGACCTTGAGCTGGACACGCTCCCCTGCTGTGCGGAGACGCACAAGTGGGCGTGGTTCCGTCGCTACTGCACCGCCTCCAGAGTGGCGGTGGCCCTGGACAAGAGGAGCCCTCTGCCCAGACCCTTCCTGGATGAGGTGAGCGGAAACCTCATGTCCAAACTGTTCATTCTCAAGACTGAAATCAAATGTGTGATGCGTTCAAGCTTGTTGATCGGCTATTTTTGATACTTTTGTGTGACACTGTAGTATGACGAAGTAGGGAATGAATTTACAATTTATTTATATCTGAGATATCTGACTGCACGTCTATCTACACACACATGTACAATGTATATTTTTCTCTTTACCCTACCAGGAACTTTGTGATTATCTGTCACACTGTTTCTACCATGTTTTTCATCACTCTTTTTTCTATCTCCACTTCCTGAAAACTACAAATTCAAAAAATTATAATATTAACAATAAATTCACCCACCTGTTTAAAACCTGTAAACCTTTGATGTGTCAACAAAGCTGATGATTCTGTAGTTTGACAGCGTCCCATTGTGCGATGGTGCATAAATAATGCTTAACAGGCTGAGCTCTCTCTTCCAGCTTGCATGTTTTTTTGCCTCATTACACACTGGCTGGGGCAGAAGAATGTCTGTAATCCGTTTCCCACTCCATTTATCCAATTTCCGTACTTTGAGAAACGCAAGGCAATTTGAGTCACTTTTCATGAGGCCCTTTTTTTTGTCTTTTTATGTTAACTTAATTTTTCCGCAGCCATCGTTCAATTGGACATCTTAATAATTAATAATAATAGGCTAAATTACAATATAGTGCTATCGGTTTATCTGTCGCTGAATAATATACGCAATACAGAACGTAATAAAGAAAAGTATAAAATAGCACAATGTGAGATAATACTCTATAATGTAGAAAACAATAGACTAAAGTACCATAATATAATTCAGTATCGTAACATTTTATCACGCCATAATTTACGCTCCACTCTACATTTTCCCGAAGGTCACCAAGAAGATCCGCGAGCTGATGGCCGATCACGAGATCATGAGCGGTCTGCACGAGAGCCACGAGCTGTTTAAACGCGAGCAGGACGAGCAGCTGGTCCAGTGGATGAACAGACGGCCCGACGACTGGACCCTGTCGGCCGGCGGCAGCGGGACCATCTACGGCTGGGGCCACAACCATCGGGGGCAGCTGGGCGGCATCGAGGGGGCCAAGGTCAAAGTGCCCACTCCCACCGAAGCCCTGGCCACGCTGCGCCCTGTGCAGCTCATCGGCGGAGAGCAGACCCTGTTTGCCGTCACCGCCGACGGGAAGGTGAGCCTCGTGCACTGAACACGTACACGCCATGTTAACACACAATCTAGTCGGCTGCATATAATAGGACACTGCTTTTTTATCGTGACACAATATTTGTTTAACAGTATGAATGCAGTGGCAGACAAATCAAGAAATAATATAATCTACAACGTTGAGGGGCAGCAGTGGCTCAGGAAGTAGAGTGGCTGCCTTGGAATCGGAAGGTTCCCGGTTCCCCACACGGCTCTTCCTGGCTGCATATCCATGAGCAAGACACTTACTGTAACCTAACTGCTCCTGGTGGGCATCTTGGTACACCGCATGGTTTCCACAGCCGTCTGTGTGAATTTAATGCACATTTTAATAAAGCACTTTGGATATTACTGTATAAATCACTGGGTCGGGAACTCGGGACCCCCATTTGTGGGTTTCCCTTATTTTGTGTTACCTACATTTACTTTTTAATTATTATTTCAAAACATTTATAAAAAACATTCCACTGCTAAAGGAAAAGTTTTCATGAATTGAAAACAAAATTCAGTGATTTTTTTTTCAGTGATTTCAGGAAGAAATAAAAGAAAAATCCATACATTAGAAAACAAATGTTTAAGAAGTATAGTGAAAATAGCCGATCCACAAGCTCATCACAAGGCTAAAATGTTTGGGAACCACATGTATCATGTGCTGACGTGTCCTGGTTGATGCTGTGTGTTGTGTGCCCTCTCAGCTGTATGCGACGGGCTACGGCGCCGGGGGGCGGCTGGGCATCGGGGGCACGGAGTCGGTGTCCACGCCCACCCTGCTGGAGTCCATCCAGCACGTGTTCATCAGGAAGGTGGCGGTGAACTCCGGCGGGAAGCACTGCCTGGCGCTGTCCTCCGAGGGAGAGGTGTACTCCTGGGGCGAGGCCGAGGACGGCAAGCTGGGCCACGGTAACAGGAGGTCAGTTATATATCCATGTTATATCCATATCGACTAGATATCGTCTGGGATTGTGGATATCGTGAATGATATGGCAAAAGTGTTGTCCTTTCCTGGTTTTAATAACTAGGAGCCCATTTTAAACCGTATCTTCATATAAATGGTCCTCACTAATGCTCATTATAAGATGGCACAATTTCTGTGCGCACTCTGTCTCTCAGTCAGAGGTGGGCTGTGGCCTACCAATGACATCATCAATGGGGATTTCAAGCTAATCGAAACTACAGCTTTTCTGTTACAAGGAAGATGGCACACTGAAATAGGAAACAAAAATCACACCCGTGTGAAGTGAGGGGCGCTAATATATTAAAGTCTAACTCATGTTGATTAGTTGATGTAATGGTGATATAAAACAAATGGTGCCAACACAAACATTAAATGCCATTACCAATAAAGAGACAATATGACATAATGAGGGACAATATAACGTAAATGTTCCCTTCATTGTCAATGGCGTTTTTAAAACAAACATTGAACTAAAAACAAACATTAAACCTGTATATAGGAGGGGCTAGCACCCCTCAAAAATACAAAATACACCCGCCTACAGACTAGAGGATGTTATTGGTATTATGTACCTAAACTATATTTCATGGCTCCACAATGATAAAATTAATGAAAATGACGGTTCTAGATGTGGTACAGATTGTGCTGTTGTTGTAACTGGAACTCCTCTTGTTGTTCAGCCCGTGTGATCGCCCTCGTGTCATCGAGTCCCTGAGGGGGGTGGAGGTGGTGGACATCGCGGCTGGAGGGGCGCACAGTGCCTGCATCACAGCCAGCGGAGAGCTCTACACCTGGGGCAAAGGACGCTATGGCCGACTGGGACATGGAGACAGCGAGGACCAGCTCAAACCCAAACTGGTAAGTAATCCCAACACGTGCACACTTTTCCTTTCTGTAGACTGTACGCACATATCTTTGCTGTGGCGCAACGAGTTGCGATGCAGCAACACATTATGAGGTTGTACATCTGCTTGCCGAACAGCTTGAGAGACGGAGAGACCCGAGTTACTGAACAAACACGCTATAGTAGTGATTACTATCGTGTGTGTGTGTGTGTGCGTGTGTGTGTGTGTGTGTGTGTGTGTGTGTGTGTGTGTGTGTGTGTGTGTGCGCGTGTGTGTGTGTCTTCTCCCCAGGTGGACGCGCTCCAGGGCCACCGGGTCATCGACGTGGCCTGTGGCAGTGGGGATGCTCAGACTCTGTGCTTGACGGACGACGACATGGTCTGGTCCTGGGGAGACGGGGACTACGGCAAGCTGGGTCGCGGAGGCAGCGACGGCTGCAAGGTGCCTATGAAGGTAAGGGCAGTGGGGGGGGGGGGGGGGGGGGGAGTACTCAATTTTGTTACTTATGTAAAATTATAGGATATACTCAGTTACACGTAAATATCCGGAATTCAAAATTACTAAAGTACAGAAGGGTTGGCATCAAAATGTATTTAAAGTACCCAAAAACTCATTATGCAGACATTTCGACATTTTTGAAAAATATTTTTGAAAATAACAGATCTATAAGCTCACAATGCGGTGCATTGTAAGCTTGTAGATCGGCTATTTTCAAATGGCCTTGTAATAATAATAATAGTGGAGTAAAAGTACAATATTTGGATCTGAAATGTTGTGGGGTAGAACTGTATTGGAAATTTGAAATACTCAAGTAAAATACAAATACCTCAAAATTGTACTTAACTGTTTCAACTCCACGGCTGAGATAATAGTGATATAGTCGATAATAGTGTCATGCCCAAAATAGGGACGGCAATTTTGTTTGGCTGAGTTGGCTGAGTATCCGGTTGATTTGTCATGCGTATGATTTGGTGTGTGTGCAGATCGACTCTCTGACTGGCCTGGGAGTGGTCAAGGTGGAGTGTGGCTCCCAGTTCTCAGTGGCCCTCACCAAGTCTGGAGCCGTCTACACTTGGTATGTGTGCCTGGCGTTGGTTATCTTTTGTGCCTTGAACTTAGTATAAATCGGGCTTAATAGAGATGAGGATATGACTTATGGTTTTGTGCGTGTGCGTGTGCGTGTGCGTGTGCGCGTGCGTGTGTGTGTGTGTGTGTGTGTGTGTGTGTGTGTGTGTGTGTGTTTACCTGTTTTTCCATCCAGGGGCAAAGGGGACTACCACCGCCTGGGTCATGGTTCTGACGACCACGTTCGCAGGCCCAGACAGGTCCAGGGCCTACAGGGGAAAAAGGTCATTGCCATCGCCACCGGGTCACTCCACTGTGTGTGCTGCACGGAAGATGGTAGGAACTCCATGATCATCGTTGTATTCAAGCATATAGGTTAAAACCCTGAGAGTGTTTATACATGGAGTCTCCCCATGATCCCCAGCAATCAGAAAATAGTACATTTTGAGGTTAGGGTACACATTTCATCCGTTCAGGAGCGAAACCGCCTACAGGATAAACAGGTGGAACCGATAAGACAAAACAAATCAGGGGATTAGGAGATAGGAGGGTTTTCTGAACTACTCCAAGTTCTGGATGAAATTGGTGACCGAGCTCAAATAATATTTTCTGTTTGCCGAACAGCTTGAGAGACGGAGAGACCCGAGTTACTGAACAAACACGCTATAGCAGTGATTACTATCAGAATATAGCACTTCAACTTTTGAAACAGAAAACATAAAAATCACTTGAAGCACATTTAACCCTAGAACACTAAACATCCTTTTTGTCACACCATCACTAAACACGGGTATATTTTACCCAATATAAAATCTGCCATAAAACATATTTCTCATCAAAATATATTGAAGAACAAATACATGGAAACTTGAGGTACTCTTCTTTAATATTTCATCATGACTTTTCACCAAAAAAATAGATAGGGGCCCTATCATAGGGGGGCAAAGTCTGTGAAAAACGTGGGAATATTTTTTTTAATATTCATAAAAGAAACAATAATGTAGCTGGGAACTTCTCCTTTGGTACACCCATTCCTGGGACATGTGAGAATGGTCCAGTGAAAAAAAAGCCCATTGTGGGTGTATAGGATTTTTCTCTATCACTCTATCACCTCAGACATCATCAACATTATGAAAATTACCAAAATATTATTGTCCGGGTGAAAATCACCCGTGTTTAGTGTTCAAGGGTTAAATTGGATTTTGCACGTCATGTCACATGTGTTTACACTTCTGTTCCTAAAACTGCAGCCAGCAATGTGGTTTCCGTTAGCATTGTGTTGCCATGTGTGTCTGGGCTGCGTCGAAAGCTGTGTTGTCTCGTTTTGGCTCAGGAGAAGTGTACACATGGGGCGACAACGACGAGGGCCAGCTTGGCGACGGAACCACAAACGCCATCCAGAGGCCAAGGCTGGTGGCCGCCCTGCAGGGAAAGAAGATCAACCGTGTGGCCTGCGGCTCGGCTCACACTCTCTCCTGGTCCACCAGCAAGCCCACCAACGCCGGCAAACTGCCAGCCCAGGTAGAGGCCTGTGCTGTTTGTACACATTGAATACCATCATTTCTGGTAAAGCCCAGGGCTCTCAGCAAAATGAAATACAGTTTAAACACTTTTATTTTTCTGCTGTTCGAAGATGGCTCAAAACGCATTGTGAGCTTGTAGATCAGCTATACCATTTGTGGCCAAGAACTTGGGAGGGCCTTAATGGAAATGTTCACTGCCAAATAGAGCATTTAAAAAAAGGGTGAAGTTTATACCTACCTTTAGATGGCAGTACAACATCTGCAACCAAGGGCAGAAGTGTGTTATTCCTGTGTCAGTAAGTGGTTGATGTTTGTCACTGCTGCTGTTGGATAGATAGTGTGCACATTATACCTGCACATATTTTAAACTGCTGCTAAAAGATAAGCTATCGTAAAAAACCCTAACCTTTGTTTACATTACATCAAGTATCTTGATTGTATATTTTTAGAGTATATTTTGTGTTATCATGTTACATGTTACGCATATCAGCACATTATCTTGAGAAAAAATCAACATGTCGCTGCTTTTACTGCTTATATAAGTTCAAACCTTTTTTGGGGGGGATTCTTGCTGTTTGTCCGCTGTGTGTCAGGTGCCCATGGAGTACAACCACCTTAATGAGATCTCCATCTTGGGACTGAGGAACCGGCTGCTGCTGCTCCACCACATCTCGGAGCTCTTCTGCCCCTGCATCCCCATGTTCGACCTGGAGGGCCGCCTGGGCCAGACGGGCCACGGACCATCCGTGGGCTTCGATACGCTCCGAGGCATCCTGATCTCCCAGGGCAAGGTGGGTACTGGAGACGCTGTGGGAAGAACTACGGTAGGGATGCAACGGTTGATCGAACCAATTGATTTAATTGATTATAGAATGTTATCGATATTAGTAAATGTATTAATTTGCGGGGAATTAAATTGTGCTTGTAGATTGGCTATTTTCAGCAAAGACATTTGGATTAGAGGGGGGGAAAGGAAGGGACCACATATAGGTCCCCAATGAAGTATGTAGGTTGTGGTGTTGTTAGACAAAGCATAAAATGGGGATTGAAGACTAATTCTCTTAGTAGATTAAAACAAAATCAATTTGATGTTTTTCCTTTTTTCTTTACTGTTCTCAATTATTCGATTAATCAAAAAAGCTAATTGTCTGATAATCACTGAGAAAATAATAGTTTCAGCAATATAAAGAACATACTCGTGCATACAGTAGATACTATTATATGTTTTTGAGGGGCGCTAGCCCCTCCCATGTCCAGCTTTGAGGGTTTGTGTAAATACAAACATTGTCCTGACACAAACATTGAATGACATTGACAATGAAATGCCAGTTTTGAGTGTTTGTGTAAACACAAACATTGAAGACAAAAGTGAGGACGAAAATTGTGATTGGCCGGAATGAGATGAGTACTGGATGATGATGTATGATGATAAGAGCGCCCCTCACTTCACACGAGTGTGATTTTTGCCAACAGGAAGCTGCTTTCCGGAAGGTGGTTCAAGCCACCATGGTGAGAGACCGACAGCATGGGCCGGTTGTGGAACTCAACAGGATCCAGGTATGCACAGCTGGCCATGTGACACTCATGACTCTCCCCCTAGTTTTCTTGGAAAAATGCGGGGTCATAACTCATGGACATGAAAACGTTTGCTAGCCTCTAACCTACTGTACTGACACTACTGGCCCCGCCTCTCACTGCCGCTCCAGACATGGCTTTTGACTGAGCGAGTTATGATCATGTGATCTCTTTCATACGGGTGGGTGTGCGTGTGTATGTGCATGTGCTGTGTGATCCTGATCCGGTCTGTCTGCAGCGGTTCCTCTTGTCTAGATCTGTAGACTGTACTCTACTTAGCTGTGATTTCCAGGCCACTGCACCTCCACACACGCAGCCACACACAGCCCCCCCCCCCCACACACACACACACACACACACACACACACTGACACACACACACACACTCAACACTGACAGTCTACCCCTCCCTCTGTGTGTGTCTCTCTCTCTCTCTTTTGCCCAGGTAAAGCGTTCGCGCAGCAAAGGAGGTCTGGCGGGCCCCGACGGGACCAAGTCTGTGTTCGGTCAGATGTGTGCCAAGATGAGCTCCTTCAGCCCGGACAGCCTGCTGCTGCCTCATCGCGTCTGGAAGGTCAAATTCGTTGGTAAGATTCCAAGAATTCCAAGATTCCGCCTCCCCCCCACCCGCGCACACACACCCTCAATCCAGGAGACTCACCCGAAGCTGTGATCTCTGTTCCTTCAGTGTATCTAATGGGGGGCCGCCCTCATTAAAAATGTGTCAGGAAACTGTGTGGGCGGTTCCTTCCTTCCTTGTTCCAAAACCCCGTACAATACAACAACACAACAACAACATGTACAATAATAACAACACAACCAGCAAGATACGCTGTGGTGCTGGACACCTGCTAGTTGAGGTGCGCTGATGCCGTTGCGATGACCTCTGTCTGTCAGCAGAGAGATACAATGGCCATAAAATACAAATCTGTACATAAAGTACAGATTGTAGCTTTATGGCCTGCCTCTGTGCATATGGCTTCCACAATCCCCCCCGTAATTGTGTCTGACAAATGATCAGCAGGAGCAGAGAACCCCTCGTGTGCTCTTGTGTTCAACACAAGACATTGATGTCTGCATACCACAGCACTCTTGTTGTTTTTTTGTTTGTTTGTTTTTTATCACCATAGTGAGATGTGCCTGCAGGCATGTCCTCCTCATATAGTAGAACTACAGGCACATACTGTAGGTTTAGAACGATAATGCCCAAACATAATTTTATATATTGTGCTCTTTTTCTTTTAATGAAACGGAGGCAGGAAAATTTCACAAATAGTCTGGCAGTCAACAGGCTTCTTTTTGTTTAAAGTGGGAAATGTGGTATATAGTATTTTTTATTGGCCTAAAATATTGTCTATATACAATATACATTCATGAATCCACTTGCTTACCAGCTGTCAGCATTGAGCAATTGTTTTAATAGGGGTTTATATGTGACCATACCATTAACATATGAAAACAAAAACACTACAGCCATAGCCGTAATGACAAATGTGATGAGGTCAGTATTTTTTGTGCAAAACTAATGCTTGGAATGGATTCAGAATCATGAAAAACCCCTAGTTGGACATGTCACATGCTACTTAAAGCATAATGAAATTTGGACATTTTTGCCTTATATCGGATGTCAATGGTATGGTCACATATAAACCCCAATAAAATAAATTGCTCAATACCGACAGCTGGTCAGCAAGTGGATTCATGAATGTATATATAGACAATATTTTAAGCCAATAAAAAATACTATATACTGTAACAAATTTCCCACTCCACACCCCCGGCTGCCGGGCTAAAATCACAGATTGGGACTTCACTTGGCCTGACAAAAATGTTCAGTCCTGAGATGTAATTCCCGTCTCTGCCAACAGGGGAGTCAGTGGACGACTGCGGCGGCGGCTACAGCGAGTCCATCGCTGAGATGTGCGAGGAGCTGCAGAACGGCCTCACACCGCTGCTCATCGTCACTCCCAACGGCCGCGACGAGTCGGGAGCGAACCGCGACTGTTTCCTGCTCAACCCCGCGGCCAAGACCGCCCTGCACATGAACATGTTCCGCTTCCTGGGTACGGAAACACCATGACTCTGTATACTGTAGATCTGGGATCCAGATGTGGTCCCCTCCTTTTTCCCCTCTAATCCAAATCTCTTTGCTGAAAATAGCTGATCTACAAGCTCACAACTTCCGAATGGTAAAATCAACTCGAGGTTGACATTAAATAAAAGAAAAAACACCCAGTGTTAGATTTTGCAATGTTATACATTGTAAGAATCCACTTAGTTTGCATTTGTTTTTGTGCTAAAAGAGTGACTTGAGGGCAATATAAATCCAAGCAATGTAAATCAATGACGAGATTATTTTGGATGATCAATTTCTAATTAGCAGAGCAACTGTTGAAGATATCTTGCCAATATTTGGAATTATATCATGGCAAGGTCACCAACGTGTTATTTTACTTTAAGCCGGATTTATAGTAAGTCGTACGCCAGAGTCTTGTGCCAAAATATTTGACCTATAAACTCACCACGTGTGTGTGTAGATTGTGTTATAGAGCTTGCAGATTGGCTGTTTTCCAGAACGGACATTGTGCATGTGTCTGGAGAAAACGAGAAGGATTCATTAAAGGAATGAAGGAAGGAATGTGTCATTGTGAATGGTTGTGTCCCTACAGGAGTCCTCCTGGGCATCGCCATCCGCACCGGAAGCCCCCTGAGCCTCAACCTGGCAGAGCCTGTGTGGAAACAGCTGGCTGGCATGAACCTGACCATTGCTGACCTCAGTGAGGTGTGTGTGTGTGTGTGTGTGTGTGTGTGTGTGTGTGTGTGTGTGTGTGTGTGTGTGTCGCTCTCTCTCTCTGTTCCTCTGACTGAATACTGGGAATTAACGCAACAATCTTCTCGTGCCATGTCGTGCCCGGAAAAAAATGCATGCCCAGTAGCCAAATGTGGGTTTGTGTGGTTAAATGTCAGTGGATAATCGGAAACACATAAAGGAGGGAAAGAAAAAAAGGTTCTCTCTGGCCCCTTCACCTTTAGCATGAATGGAATGTTTATCTTTTTACCTAACATGATCAGTTATGCAAGTCAGTTTTATAAAAGGCTCTACATTCCTGCTCAGATTACAACTTCAGTTCAATGCTCACTGACAAGGGTCCGTGACTCTCGTGATCAGTAAACCTTCTTCTATTGGGAGATTTAGTACTGTAGCTATTAGTGCGTTTGGATTTGGTTCCGTTTTGGTGTTCAATTACGGTATGTTACTCCAGGCCTAGCAATTGGCCAAATAATTAGCTCAATAGGATAATTACAGAATATACAGATTTACTGTTATTAAAGCGGGGCGGGCATAAGAATTCCATATGACTAGACCAAATGACGCTCATACCTTTTTCCCAGAATGGACAAAGAATTCGGTTTGTTACTGTAGTCTACCGGGCTCCAATTAGGCTTTTATCTTGCGGCTGGCGTGAGCCCACTCCGGCATTCACGCTGCAATCATCTGAGCCTCTGTCTTACGTTTGCTCACAAAGATGCCGTTGTTCTGTGGTTCTTGCCTTGAGATATCAGAAAGGTTACACAGGAAGTAGAACCCAACCCAAGACTACAGCAACAACACAGGACTCCTCTGTTTGAGTTAATCAAACAATGCAGTGACGCACATGCGTACACGAGCACACACGCTCGCCGCTGGTTCAAAGTAACTAAGTACATTTACTAAGTACTATATGTAAATCCCTTTTAGGTATCTATATTAACCCTGGAGCGCCAACACACACTCACACACACAACCAGTGCTGATGTACTTTCTGCGCCCTCAGGTCGATAAGGATTTCATCCCTGGCCTGATGTACATCCGAGACAACGAGGCCACGGCCGAGGAGTTTGAGGCCATGACGCTGCCCTTCACTGTGCCCAACGCCAGCGGTCAGGACATCCAGCTCAGCTCCAAATACTCTCATATCACCCTAGAGAACCGGGCCGAGTATGTTCGCCTAGCAATAAACTACAGGTGAGAAACTGTGCAGGTCATCTTTTCAAATGAACGTGTGTGTGATTAACCATTATATAACTAACAGCAGCGACCTAAACAATTATGAATGTCACATTTATCTAAACCACATTGAGTTTTATTTCTGAACATAATCGAGTAGTAGCGGGAGATATATGCTATCTACTGCTACTAGCTCGTTAGCTGTTGGCTAACTGGAATGGAACTCACTACTCACCACATGGTGTCACCAAACTAACAAACAGAAGCTCTTCATGATTAACAAACCAACAAACAGAAGCTCTTCATGATTAACAATTTAAAACACATTTTTACTGTGCGCGCATTCGTTGCCATGTTTCTCTCCTGCTGTGTTCTCTCCGCTGAGTGTGTGTGTCCCGTGTGTCCCCTCCAGGCTCCATGAGTTTGATGAGCAGGTGTCAGCCGTGCGGGAGGGAATGGCTCGAGTGGTACCTGTTCCCCTGCTCTCCCTGTTCACCGGCTACGAGCTGGAGACCATGGTAAACACACTGATCACATTGTCTTTTATCTGTAATGGTCTGGAAATAATCATTAGGCTAAAAGGATAGAACCAAAAAAAGTCCAGGAGACTTGTTTCCATTGTGGTCCTATGTATTCAATTAATCTAGCCTGGCTACAGCCCTTGAATCGCTAGCCACGCCCATTACAAAACAATCACACCCGTGTGAAGTGAGGGGCGCTCTTGTCATCATCCATCATCCAATTCCCGGCCAATCGCAATTGGTGTCCTCACTTTTTATCCACAAGTCCTCAAGGCTAATCCTCCTCAATTTTCTGTCCTCACTTTTTATCCTCAATACGTACTTTGCTCAGCCAATACAAATCAACACTATGGGGTGCTCGGTCAATCACATCATTGCTATGGGGTACATACAAACAGACAAAGCTGGGCATAGGAGCGGCGCTAACGCCCCTCAAAATGTATATTCTGTACAATGGAGTGAAACGAAATGAAAATTCAGGCTCAGTGTAAGGCTACAATTCATCAACATTGCAAAAAAGTTACCTGTACAGTATGTGTACAAAGGAGAAAATGGAAAATGTTGACAAAGAATGACAACACCTTTCTATGGGAAATTTGTGTTTATCTCCCCTTGAGTTCTCCTGAGTCTGATGGTTTTTCAGGCCTGTTTTTTTACAGGATGTTGTCATATTTTGTAGTAGAATTCCCCCTTGTTTGTTCTGTAAGTGAATGTTACCAGATCATTGCCACTATTGTAACTGTGGGAGTCACTCCCTTTGGAGAAGAAATTATTCAGTTATGCAGGTGTTGAGGAATGCCCCTTTGACTCTCTTAAATACACATTATTAATTGCTTAACCCTGTCTTCTACATTGAGCCATCCCATACTTCCAGAATGTGTTGGAATCATGATGTCCTACTGTAGGACTGACATCATAGACTGGCCAACAGTACTATGGCTCCTGTACTGAATGCAAAATATCATCTCTTATGTGTATGTCTGTGTGTCCAGTCCACTGTGTATCGCATATGACCCAAGGGAGTGCAGTGTTGACTGAGCGGGATATGTCTGTCTGTCTGTCTGTCTAAATGGGTCACTGCACTAGAAGAGAGGCATGCATTCAACGGCCATCGCCCTGGTGAATTACATATTCAAATGTGATTAAATTAATTTAGTAAAATTAGTGCAATGCACTGGTTGTTCCCCAGGTTCTATGTTCCCCACCACGCAAAAACCGTTATTTGTTCCCCAATAAACAACAATAAACGTAACCCTAAATCTATCCCATTCTCAATACATAGGAGGCTCTGGTATCTCGAAATGATCAGTGTATGCGCGAGCACCACGGCCTCTCCCATCAGGGAACTCAAGGTTGGGATTCCCAAGATTGTTTCTACGTGCTGGGAGCCCCCTGGTTCCTTTTTGGTACCGTTACTTGAGGCCTTTCTCTTCATCGACCCCTAACCCTAAACCCTAAGCTAAGTGGGGAGCATAGGGATGACCCCGGTCCAGCGGTCCTACGTCCTAGAGATGAAAAGATTAATGAAATGTGGGTCCGTAGCCTAATGCATATCAAACCGGGCGTCCTTGAAATGAAAAAGGTTGATAATCACTGCTGTAATGAACTGTTTCTCTCTCTCCCTCCAGGTGTGTGGGAGCCCTGACATCCCTCTCCACCTGCTGAAGTCGGTGGCCACCTATAAGGGCGTGGAGCCCACAGCCCCACTCATCCAGTGGTTCTGGGAGGTCATGGAGTCCTTCTCCAACACAGAGAGGTCTCTGTTCCTCAGGTTCGTCTGGGGACGCACGCGTCTGCCCCGGACCATTGCTGACTTCCGCGGGCGGGATTTCGTCGTGCAGGTGAGACATTTGCAACGCCAGACCTCCATCATGATGTTTTGACACATGAGTCACAAGGCCATGCTTGTCAAACGTGTTCATGTCGAGGACTTAGCATTATGTTATGCTTTAGCTATTGAAAAATAGCAGATCTACAAGCTCGTAGAACGCCACTGAGTCGCGCGCTACGACCTTGTAGGTCTGCTATTTTTGAAAAATCGAAGAACCACTGACATAGAAACATAACTTTTTCAGAAAACTGTCAGGATGTAGAAGACATTTTTTAAATCTGATCTCAGGTCAAAATGGGTTAAACTTTAAGTGGTTAAACAGTTCTCAGTGTCAACCCATTGTGTTGATGTTCACCTATCTACAGTGCATATACAAGTCAACATGTAACTCTTTACGTTGCCTCTGCTTTAGGTGCTGGATAAGTACAACCCGCCAGACCACTTCCTCCCAGAGTCCTACACCTGCTTCTTCCTGCTGAAGCTTCCCAGGTACTCTTGCAAGCAGGTGCTGGAGGAGAAGCTTAAGTACGCCATACACTTCTGCAAGTCCATCGACACGGACGACTACGCGCGCATCGCCCTGTCCGGCGAGCCGGCTGCTGACGACAGTAGCGAAGACTCCGACAATGAGGACGCCGACTCGTTCGCCTCAGACTCCACCCAAGACTACTTAACTGGGCACTGAGCTCGGTCCAATCAATAAACTGCCACTGAGGGGGGAAAAAGAAAGAACGAAGACTGTGTTAATCAAATGTATTAAATACACATGTTCATATCTGCATTCTACTAAGACTAAAAAACACTTAAGATGGAAGAAAAATAAACAAAACGTGCAATTAGCTTTGAAAGCATTTTCATGTTGGAGAAGAAACATAGGTCTTGCTATTATTTTTAGTTTCTTTAAAGTGGGAGAAATCGGCTGCACATGTCTTGGTTCGTGTTTCATGAAACATGCACATGTTTCCAGACTTCCGTAATGTTTCCAGAGTTATTAATAAAAAGAAACATAAAGAAAACAAGGCTCTCCAAGCCTAGCACTGTGGTAGATATCTCCCTTCAGTTTGCGTGAATTACCTGTCCCTAGTTTGTATATAGAAACTTGATGTGCGACGAATGAGTAGTGTTATCGTTTTCTCTATTGGTAATAGCAGATGTTTCTTTATAAGAACCTTTTTAACTTAAAAAACGCAAACGATCAGTGTTTATCTCACTCTGTTCACGTCAACAGAAACCGACTGAAGGGACGTTTTACAGTAAGATCGCCCTTCCCCCCCCCCCCCCCCCAACACCTACGTTTGTGCACTGTCTCCATAAAGAATGTATATAATATGATTGTGCCATGTAATCAAGAAAGGTTCTCATTCCTGCATATTAAATGTTAATACATTTCTGTTAATAAATTTAACTTAAAAAGACTGAGGGCCCCAATTTGTGTTATGCCTGTTAAAATGATAATTTGTAACCAGCTGTGCTTTTTGAATGTTTGTGTGATAGAGCAGGGTTTCCCCCCCAAAACCCCCCCCATTTTTTTTGCAACTGAATGGCTGGAAATGTACATAGTACACATACAGTAGTGCATGCATAAACTTAACTTTATGATTATATCTTGTTTCAGTATTTATTTATTTATGATGTATTTGCTATTATTAAGGATATTGTAGTGGTCCATTTGTATTGGGGAGGGGACCCACGGAAATGTCAAAGCATTTCCGGGGGTCCCCAGCCAAAAACATTGAGAACCCCTGTAGTTCTCAAACTTTTTATTTATGTCAAAGACCCTCAAATTATCTGGCCGTGGGCACCCATCTAAAAATATTGTTTTGCTAGAGACCCCCTTACATGATTTGGTGAACAGTAGAGGTCTCTGCCTGTTATAACCTCCGGCCGTAATGTATGCTTCAACCGTTTCAACCTAGCCTTATTCCTGTTGACCTCATGCACACGGCTGCCATCTTTCCAGCAAGGTGCTATCTAATTGTATTAAACAACGTCAAACTTGCCAACATTGCAGCTGTACGAAAAGCTTGAATGATCCTCTTTCTATCTTCAAAGTGTTTGTTTCATAAAAGCCCACTGTAGACATGTTACTGTATGAGCTGCTTCCTGTCGAGAAAAGTGTCAAGAGTTTGGAAGCGCTCGTTATCATTAAAGCAACCTCCTGCTGCCTCCTGCATTAGGTGCAAATTCAAAACAGGTGGTACGCAGGGCAGTTGGCATTGAGTGATATACAACGTGCACTTCCAAACTCCAACAAACAAACAAATCACCTGCAAGGAATTTCTTGACAGGAAGTAGCTCATAACATGTCTACGGTGGATTTTTATGAAATAAAATCTTTACAGATTGAAAGAGGATAATCCAAGCTTTTCGGACAGCTGCAATGTTGGTGAGTTTGACGTTTAATACAATTAGGACTTTTCTGTTTGGATGAATGGGCTGTCAATGGGAAGTTGCACCTATAGTTAGCATCTTGCTGGAAAGATGGCAGCCGTGTGCATAAGGTCAATAACCTTGTCCTCAGTAAAACGTGCCAAAACCTAACCCTATTCATAAACGTAACCTCAGTAAAACTGCCTATACCCTAAATGTATGTATTCCTTATCCTCAGTAAAACAACTACTGGACAAAAATACAAGAAACGCCCCACCAAGCGGTCCCCAGACCCCAAAAGAGAACCACTTGATTATTGAGCCTGCATTAGCCTTGTTTTAATGGCTGGACTCTGTAGGAGGCTAGCTGTCTAGCTGTTTCGACCGAAATCAGAGCTGTTTCAGCTTGTTTGTAAGAGGGGTCTGTCCATGACTAATCTGGTGCAGTGGTGAGAAGTACATTACTCAACTATTGATTGACTATATACAGTACTATTGTTGTATGTACTGTACATTGTTTTATTTTATATACGTAAAGTATAAGTCTCACTATACTGCACTGGTTCCCAAACACTGGGTACCAGTGGGAACCACTGCTGTACTCCATACACATCTCAGAGGCAAATTGTACTTTGTACTCCACTACTGTCCACTACAAGTAATTGACAGCTTTAGTAACTTGTTTATTTGCAGTAGCTGTTACATACGTGTGTGTGTGCGTGTGTGCGCGCGCGCAAGTATGTAGTTTGTTACTGACTGCAGCTCTCAGGTCCTGTGCGTGGGAGGAGACCTACCTGCTTCAAGCTGGAACAATCATCTGCCTGTCCCTCTACTATTTAAACAAGTGTTAGCACCTGTGCTCACTGGCAGTGTGTTAGACACTGTCCATGGAGATGGTGGGCCCAAAATATTTGTATGGACTTTTGCTATAAAAACACACAAAATTTTGAATTTGCCCTTTTTTTTGGCATCCATTGTTAGGCAGGCCTATGCCCAATCCATATGATGACCACGGATATGGTCTAAAAGTGTGAAACTTATTTTTCATTTCACTACGCCTTTAATGAAGTGGTTGCACCACTTAAAAATCCACAACACCTTTGTGCTCAGATACTTAAAAGAAATGGAAAAAAAAACAAAAAAAAACATGATTATTCGATGAATCGAAAAAGTGATCCATAGAGTAATTGCTTTGAAAACGATCAACAGTTGCAGCCCTAATCTTATATGAACGTTGGCGTCCCAATTCTGGGGCAAACATTTGTTTTAAAAAAAAACTATAATACGAATCTACAAGCTCACAAACAAACAAAAAGCATGTACACTGCCTATTCAGTGGAGATATTTGCTTTAGAGGGAAAGAACGAAGGGGCCTATAGTACAGACCCCTGGGGACTCTGATCAACGAAGTATACAGTGTTTAAGTGATTAAAACCCTCTCTAATTTGTCTCATTGTTCATGCACAGACTGCAGTACGCATTCTTTGTGTATCCGCCACTAATAAGCTCTCTTGGGGAGGGGGGAGGCTGTGTGTGTGTGTGTGTGTGTGTGTGTGTGTGTGTGTGTGTGTGTGTGTGTGTGTGTGTGTGTGTGTGTGTGTGTGTGTGTGTGTGTGTGTGTGTGTGTGTGTGTGTGTGTGTGTGTGTGTGTGTGTGTGTGTGTGTGTGTGTGTGTGTGTGTGTGTGTGTGTGTGTGTGTGTGTGTGTGTGTGTGTGTGTGTGTGTGTGTGTGCGCGCGCGTGCCCGTGCCCCCCCCAGTCTAACTTACTCACACTCATGCACGCGCGCACGCAGCCTTGTGTGTAGCTCTAGGAAGGTATTACTGACAGCCATGAGAAGAGGGTGGGGGTAAAAAAAGACCCTGTGTTTTAAGATGGCTTAAAAATCATTAGCATTCTTTGTAGTCTTAGCTCTTTTTCTCAGGAATAATCACAAAGAATATTATACTAGTGGGAGTCACGTGCTTCTCACTGCCCTGTCCGCCCGGCTCCAGATAGCTAGTGGATATAGTTGATCTGCTACTCTTCTATTGAGACATTTCCTGTAGATCCTGTGATTGGGTAGGACCACTGCTGGTTTACAACTGCTGGTGTTGGACCCAGGTTGCATTCCCAGCTATAGGACTGGAAAGTCTCCCCCCCCCCCCCTCTAAATAGCCAGCACCCCCAGTCACAATTTCCTGGAGCCGTCGCTGTTCCATATCACCATGTCTCTGAATGCACCACCTGGCATTTCAATTTGAATGCATAAATACTGTACACGTGTCCTCACTCATTTGTATTTGTGTGTCTGAGATTCCAGTGATCATGTGCTGTCGGAAGTATGTCAGCAACAATGTTGCTATGTCCCAGGGTATCCGTTCGCCCCACTGCTCTAAAGACTCCAAGAACCGGCACTCCCAGGAATTAATACACGCATGGTTTACTGGCACAAGATTCTAGAAACTTTGAACACGTAAGAGCGAGTGACAGAGATACAGTAGAAATGGGCTATATTTACTTTTATATTTTAGTAATTACACTAGTCCTAGTCCTGCAATCTGGCCACGGCATGTGTTTTCTCACGGCTCCATCAAACCAGCTTTTCTCGAACAGCAGACTTCATTTCTAATAGCTAATCAGCTGCAAACGGTCCCAGGGTCGACACAGAGATAGAGACATCTATTGATTTTCAATATGAGAAGATGACCTGCAATATACCGTAGACAGAAAAGGCTGCTTCTTTTCTAGAGTTAGACACACTGTCTGGAGGCCACCTAACAGGTGCATTTTTTGTTCATGTGATTAATTCTACCGGTTATATATTTCTTTCATTTAAATGTTTTGGTCATGAGTATTTCCAAATCTAATGCAGCGATAAAGCAGCAAAATTTATTATTTATTTTTATCACAAGATAAAAGCATCAACTTGTAATTATCGAGGCATCATCTGAATAGTTGGATCGATTCTTCTCTGCAACGTTCAAATCGATGTATAATTTCTGTCACAGTGTAGCAGACGTACAAGCTCAGCTCGTAGATTGGCTGTGTTTGACGTGCGACACAATAAAGTGTAAATCGTCCATAAAATGTTTTTGTTTCATTGTGAATCATTGGTCTGAACTAGGCTTTAATCTTCCTCCCACATGTGGTCACATGCTGCCTCCCCGTCAGACCTCAGGAGAAGATCCTAGCCGCTCCCCTCCCTCCCAGCAGTCTGCTCATACAGTATAGGTCTGATCCTGCATCCCTCATCCCCTCGTGATCCACGCTGCTTAAGTCCAATGGTCTGTGAGTTTTGTGTTGGCAATTATGTTTTTCCTACACGTGCACAGTAAGCCTTTGAACTATACTGGGCCAATATTGCTGTCCAAATTAAAAACATGAAAATTCCATTAATATTCATTATTGTTTATATTTATGATCCGCATTTCTGAAAGCTCCAGGGTGGGACGTTCTGAAACAGTTGTATGTACATGTACACGCAGCAAAACCCTGATCCTTCCTGATCCACACTACTTTTTCCCGCCCAGGGGTGTGTGTATTCCCAGTTGGATCTCATGTCCTCGGCGCTGCCGGGTGAAAACTGGAAACCTTGTATATGTCCAAAGCTCTTCGTGCTTGTAGATTGGCTATTTTTGTTACTTTTGTGTGACTCTGTAGTATGATGTAGTAGTACTAGTAAGGCATTCATTTATGTAAAAGAACATCCCATCTGCAACAATATCTATCGTACATGTGATGGTCTGAAATTGTCATCACGTCTCTCCTCACCGGCCCACAAGACTGGTGTGCACTGTGGCCTCTGGCCATCTCCTTTGTGTAGCGCTGCTCCTGTGATGTCATTGGGAGGAGAGGATTCACACCAGGTGACTCGAGCTCAATGGACCACATTGTCCTCCCAATACGGAGAAAGCGGAGAAGGCCTTCCTGGAGATCCACAAGCACCGACGATCACCTGCTGGCTACAATGATTCACTCACACTATACAAATACACTGTAACTCACTGTAAAATTTGAATAGTGAAAATAGCCGATCTGCAAGGTCACAACGCATGTGATGCAATGTGTTGTGAGCTATATATCTATTTTGGTTTGTTTCTTTGGGGAAATCTTTGAACATGACAGTTTGCAGGGTGTTGAGAGGAATTAATGTATCACTACTCATATTTGGATTGTATACACTCTTATGGTGCTGCAAAATCCCTCGTTCAATTATTATTGACTTTTCACAAAATACACATTACAATATCATCGAACCCCAGCATCCCCCACCCTGGAACTAGCGCTGGAACTAGCCACCCACTCCCTATTGGTTCACCACATTGCCATACAACTTGGACAAATGAGCCCAAGGTTCCCAGAGTAGGCCTACAGAATGTGCAATACGGGTCAGGGGCCAATCCCATGCATTCAATGCCTAATTCTGGGTGCTACATAATAATACATATGCCTATGACAAAACCTCAAACGTATTGATTCAGTTATATTGTCCAGTCCAATGCCTAGGCCAAATCGGCTACATCCATATTCCAAGCTTTCATAGTTCTTTCTTTTATGGGTCTGAGAGTGTAATTGATCATATAATATATGATCTAAAATAATTGCTATTAGTCAGGCACTATCTGTCTAGGTCACGTGATGAGATGAGGTACTGAGAAAAGCTATCCCTGCGCTGGTAGAATTGGAGTCTAGCTGGGTAGAGCCCGTTGACAAGTAGTGGATTAAACCCCTTTCCCTGTATTTTATTTCAAAAAGTAAAGGTATCGGAACGAAGATACAGCATCAAACAACCTACATAAAAATGTAGTCCAGTCAACCCCCGTTGGCATGCGTACTGGCTGACAAACAACCGCTTTGTAAGTAGTTGTTTGATGCCTCAGTTAAAATGTTAGGTGCCTATGTTAAGTTTATCAACTGTATCTTGGTTCTGATACCTTTTACTTTTTGAAATAAATACAGGGAAAGGGGTTTAATCCACTACTTTCGACAGGCTCTACGTTGATGAGCGCAGGCGGGATAGCTTTTCTCTGAACCGATCGGAACCTTATCTGAGACAAAAGGTGATTGTTATTCCATATTGGAGATGATTTACACCACATGCTTATAAGTGATGGTGATGGTATTGGTGACTCAATGATGGTGATGGCCTTGATGTTATATTATGTCTCACTGACAGCTGTTTGATTGTGCTGTGCTCGTTGCATATTGCCTGTTTTGCCTTTGTGATGATTGGGGGGGATTGTCTGGGATCGACTACTTCAGTCTTGAGCTACAACAGTGTGATGATGTTGCTTTGCCATTGTTGTGATTATTACTCTGAGTTTTGGTTCGATATAAACGGTTCAACTCAGGTAGGTGGTTAAGTCAATAAATGCACTGAGAATAGGATTCTGAATGGTAAGTATTTCTACTCTGCCTGTACTGAGTACTTCTGTTCTACTCCTCTGCTGTAGGCTGTTTACTGGGTCCGTATTTCTACTCCTTTTCCATGTCTGTGTACTCTGGTCGTATGCATCCCATTTTCAAAGCCGAATAGTCACTCGAATAAGCCGGACTATTGAATGCGCCAGTTAGCGCATGCCCGGTATGTTGCCTATAAATCAAATACAGAGAGAAAGTCAACGTGTATGATTTCACAATAGTGCATATACCGTACATTATGGAATGTGAAATAGTGGTTGTCTGCCTTGCCGCCCAACAAGCCTGCCCGCAGCCTCACCTCGCCTCTGGACTCAGAGAGTGGATCTCATAGTCATAATCCTCATGGGGGCCCGTGCAGCTCAAGTCCCCGTATGACTCCAGGGCGCTGAGGAGAGCAAGAAAGAGCATGGCCGACCCCTCCTCCCACCCTGGCCACGGCCTCCTCACCCTGCTCCCCTCTGGGAGAAGGTTGCGGCTGCCGAAGGCTACAATAGCCCGCCACAGACTACGTTTTTCCCCTCAGCCGACAGACTGCTAAATGACTCTGGCTTCCCTCCCACCCCCGCCCCCTAGTGAGTGTCACCGGCTATATGATATCGGACAATGTCTCATCTGCACTATGATCTATACTCTGCACTTTATATTTATCCTTCTTGCACGGTGCTGTCTTTGTGTGGTTTGTATTTATTTGTTATATGTGAAAAAAGAATGGAATGCTGCAAATGCCAAAACAAATTCCTATGTGTGTTACACAATTGCTAATAAAGGAATCTGAATCTGAATGCAGTTTTTCTGCTTGTAACACATAAACTATTATTGTCCTGCACAAGTGGTTCTGACAGCAGTGTTTGACCTGTCCACCTCTATCTTCTTTCAGGTGTGTGCTGTCCAGGCTAGGCACAATTACAGGTGCAATTGGGTCATTCCTAGTATCCGGTGCCATTTGTGTCCCCAGGTCATAATACAGCAAATCTTGTGTAAAATAAGCAAAAACACTAATTCCATAACCACTTTATTGATCAAAATTTATTTTACTTTGGATTGAAAATGCAGGTTGTAGTATCTTTACTGTTTATTTTTAGGAGACATTAGGAGGCTTATTAGTATAGCTGCACAGTAGTACGCACTGCATGTATTGGTACTTGCAGCAGTCATTAGGATAGACTGCCTGGAGGGATGATTTCACTACGATCAGCTAATTTGTTGTTAGACCAACCGGCAAACCAATGCATTCCATAACCTGGAGAGACAATTGCGCTGCATTTGGCTAAATTGTTGTCAGTCCGTCAGAGACGTGTGTTCATAGGGCATTAAGGGCATGCTGTTGCAGTCCAGCCAAAACGAATAAGTTATCTTATATCTTATGAGGAACTATTATCGGTTTTGTTTCTATAAGGGTGTTATGGTAAAGTGTTTAATCACTATGACACTATGACCCTTTTTGTGTAAGCGGAGATTAATTCGATTAAAATCTGTATTTTAGTCAGATTTAATTAAAGTAAAATCAGCCTGAAAATCCTAAAAGTCTTACTTTTTTTTTCTTACTCAGTTTTTTTTTTTCTTACTCCGTATTGGCAGTAGAGTACAGGGATGTCAGCCAAAGGTGGTTTATGGGGATTAGGAGAATAAGTGGGAAGATTGTAACGGGGGGAGTGGAATGGAAACCAAGCTTTAGTACAAGAGGGCTGGCACTCTGCCACTCCATTCTGGTCCACACTCACTGCTCCCTGCTTCCCTACAGAGACCAGGACTTCCACCTCAGTCTCTTGTCTTTGGAAACATGTCGTCACACTGACCTGGCTTACCTTCTGAGAAGCAGTGAAAGCCTCTCCTGACTTCCACCGCCGTTATTGACACTATTCACTGACCATTGTGTTTTTACAGGATTGTCAGCCCAGAGCCTCTGTTGTGATTTTATTGTTGCATCTTCCTCATTGTCATCTTCTCCCCCACAATCATCGTCATCATCATCATCATCATCATCATCATCTACATTATCATCCAAAACAACTGTTCTTATCAAAGCTCTTTCTAGGTAAGTTGTTGATATACTCTCTCTATGTCTCTTAAATTATATGTTTCAGTTAAGCATCAAATTGGCAGTTTTTTGTTTAGTCCAGAAAGACAGAGTAAATCAAACCAATAATATAAGTGTTGTCTCTGAATGTGTGTTGAGGGGATTTATACCATTGTGATTTGTTTTAAGGAGATTGAAAATTACTGTACACAATATGCTAATACTCTGTATTGTAATTAATAATGTGTAAAGCTCCCTTTAATGCCGTTAATATGATGAAGAAAAACTAAGTGGCACACAGATTACATTTATTTTGGACTAGGTGCCAACGTTCCAATCGTTTAAAGACGGCTACATATTTAGTTTTATGAATCTATATTTTTAGTGATTTTCTTTTCATCAGTAAAAGTGAAATTCTGTCCTGTGTGATTTCACATTTTATGTCACACTCACAACTATATACTGTAGCCTATGCTCGGAAGATGAACAAAAGCTACTCGATCATCTCCAATCGGCCAATGTTTTGAGATGAAAGATTTGGGATTTGACGGGTACTCAGCACATAAGGATATTGGATGTTATTTTGTTCAGAGTGAGAAAACCGACTCCCTCAATTAAGTAATCCCTTTAATCCGTTTCAAGTGCAGTCAGTGATCTCTGCGCATGATAAATCCTTCTCAGAAAAGGAACAATGTGGGAACCTAATCTCTATGCTTTAATACGTTTTGCCTTTCTTTTTTTCTTCCTTCTTTTTCCCCTTTTTTGGGGGGGGGGTATATGTGACATATTGACCATGACCATTGGCTTGTTTGTCTTTTCCAAAACATACAACCGCAGGCCAGTTGCCTCCCATAAAGCAAGTGATTCTTTTCTCTGACTATGCTCGTCGGAGGCATTCGACATGGATGATATGGGAGATATATCCATGAAGTCATATAAAGCAACCCCAGGCAGCTCTCAGTGTGTGTAGTTTGAAACAAGAGACGTCTCTATCTCAGGCATTCATTCATTTCTTGGTTCCATTGAGAGAACCAAGTTCACATGGTTGCTGCAGATACAGGGCTCCATCTTGCGCCACCCCTTATCCCTAAACTCATTTGCCATTTTTACTATTTTAAAACATTTAAAAATAGTTAAACTAGCCAATCTACATCGGCACATTGTTAGCTTATAGATCGGCTATTTGTACTATTTTAAAATAGTAAAAAATGCCAAATAAATGTAGGAATAAGGGGTAAGGGCAAGATATAGGGCACAGTATATATAATATTATCCAAAAAAAGATGGGTGTTATGAATACAGTCCTATGTTAGAGTTCCTAGAAATTACAAAACACCTTGCTGGAGGAATGAGGATGACTGTCATCCCTAATTCTCTTTGATTCAGGCACGACTGCCAGCCATTTATGCCCTTTGACCTCGTGAGCTTTCTGGCTCGACTTGGCTCACAACAAGGACTTACACACAGCAGAGTTTTTTATTTTCCGTTTTCTCATGTGGACGACGAGTTTCACTAGTCTGCTGGCGTCAGTTATACTGGGAAATAAGCAGTGAGCAGTCATAGCACCACCATCGCCTCAGAACTTTTAGTGTTTGTGATGGCCTGACGGCAGCTCACATGTTACTCACTGCATACCTGGCCCTGTGCCGGCTCAGCTGATTACACGAGCATGCTGAACTCCCAGGAAAAACTAAAGGGAATTGTATCAGACTCGAGGAACGGCTCATGGCTAGTGTGTCAGAGCAAGCAGCAGACCAACAGTTTTGGATCATTAATTTGTGTTGCTTTTGGGTCACTGCTAGAGGCCGTGGGGGGTGGGGTCAGATGCTGAGGGTTTTCCTCCACACAGCAGAGCTCTCTGTTAGTTATAGCCCCTGGCAAAGACCACAGACTGCACCGTAGGAAGGTGGTGACGCACAGGCCCCACATATTTAGAGTCAGAAGATGCAGCAACCCAATCATACAGTCGATCGGGTGGCTGACATTGTTCATCACACCTGTGTGAGTGTGAAGGAAGATGGAGAACCATAGGAAATACTGTTCCTGTGTGGGCTCGAGTAGCTCTCTACTCCAGGGGTTTTCAACCTAGGGGTCCTCGGGGGTTTCTGTATTTATTTATGATGTATTTTCTCTATTATTAAGGTTATTGTAGCGGCCAATTTGTATTGGTGGTGGGGAGGGAGGCGGGGGTCTGCAAGACATGGCCAAAGCATTTTCGGGGGTCCCCTGCTCTACTCGACGATGATGTATTGATCCACGTGGCATCACAGCCCCACTAACTCTGTCCTTCTATTGGTTGACCCACATGACGTCACAGCTGTGATGTCTGTGACGGCCCTGAGAATAATTACGATAACAATAGTGGACTGACTCGCTACTTGAGTCCACAATAATCCACATAGAGGAAACTGATCATGGTGCAGGGTCTTGAAGATCTAGAGAGGATGACTCTAGTATATTTAGAGAAAGATTACAAATAAACCATCTTGCCAAATTATTATTGTTGTTGGCCAATGAATGAATGAGCTGTCAGTTATAGCCCACTATAGAGAAACACCACCATAAAACTTTAGTGACGACGGCAGCTCACGTGTTTTTCTGCATACCTGGGCTGACCTCATGCAACGCTTTATGAACAGCTAAGAACGTGCCGGCTCAGATTACACGAGCATGCTGAACTTCCAGCATAAACAAAAGGGAATCATATCCAATTCGATGAACGGTTCATGACTAGTGGTTCGCTGCTAGAGGGGGGCGCGGTCAGGGTTTTCTCCAGAGCTCTCTGTTTGCTTTAGCCTCTGGCAAAGATCACAGACTGTAGGAAGGTAGTGACACACAGGGACTCCCCACAGATGCCCCTCAGAAAAGATGCAACAACCCAATCATCATACAGTCGATTTGGTATGCTGATCTGTTCTTCACACCTGTATAGTGTGAAGGGAGATAAAGAATACTACAGAGAGGAAACTGTTCATGGACGAGTGTTTTGAAGATCTAGAAAATATGCCTTTGGTATATTTAGACAAATAATCCAATTTGTATGTCCCATCCGGTGCCCCGTGTATCCACTGTAGTGGTCCCTCCCAACCCCAGGATCTAAATGTCTCACTAGAAGAGCAGTCAGACCAAATACGATGGAGCTTGCACATTTCAAAACCTGCTGTTTTGCATCTGTAAACCTGCGATGTGAAAATATATATTGATTTTTCTGTTTGGGAGACCTCAGAAGGCTATAGTGACAGGTGTGTAGGCCAGGGCAATAGAGCATACTTAAAAAGGGTATCTTTGAAAAACAAAGAGAAACACATTATTACCCACATAAAAACCCCAGGAAAATGTTTCTTGTCTCCCAAATATCATTAAAGTATAAGATCTGGTTGCAAAAGGGGTGAAGTGTCCTTTTAAGGCAACCACATTAGAAGCTACTAGCAACTGAGTTTTTAAATCACCTATTCAGGCCTCAAGTCAAAATGCCACCACTGAATCCTATGCAGAGAAACTAAAAGGTTTTGTTGTTTTCCACATTGCTTAACAGATCATCAGCTCCTCATACGCCTTCAGGCTGTCCAACCATGTATTTAGAGAACACCAGCAACATGGATCTAGAGATGTCGCAAGCATCTGCCCTGCAGGGTCACCAAGGCAGAGGTGGCCTGAGACCGCCAGAGGCCGTGGCAGGGAACTTCGGGGAGTTTCACCTGCTGCAGGGCCTCACAGACAGACGGGAGGCCCAAAAGCTGCAACACTCTGCGCTTCTGCCGCCAGCACAACATGTCATTCACCCAGAGGGCTTTGTCCCTGTTCGACAGGCAGACGGGTATGTCAATCCAATGCTTTTGAAGTATATCACATTTGAGCAACTTTTGTATTTGGAGAATGAGATGGCTCGTCAACTATACACAAATGCCACACTGTAGTGTGTAATGGATAAAACGTTATAGCTTGTAGAGTAAACATGCAAAGTCTTAAGTTCTTCTGTTTGCTAGCTTACAAGGCCCATATCAGATCCCAGTTGGACGACGATACAAATTCTTGGCTAATGTCCAAATTGCCTGTGTAGCCCTACACGAACGAACGAACTAGATCCCAGTGTGATGACTTGCTTGTACAAATGAACAATAACTATAACAATATTACAATAAGTATAATACTAGAAAATACTGTTCCTGAAGTAATAGTGTGGGCTTGAGTATACGCTACTCGATGATAATATATTGACCCAAATTACTTCACAGCCCAGTAGCCAATGAAAACAGGGCAGGAATAAAGAGTTGGAATAACAATAGTGCTAGTGGGCTCGCTTCTATCTCGAGCCCACAAGAACTAGAGGTTCGCAACCCTCACATCTAGAGTTAGAGCCTCACACCAATGTATGCCTATGATGGAGATCTCAGTCCTTGTCCCCTGCCCATATATGGGTTCAGATTGAAGTAGTGTCAAAAGTCAAATATATACTGGAATTGTTCCAAATCTGAATTAAAAATATCAGATGCCAAGTGATTTATTTGGGCCGTTGATATTCTAAAAGAAAATCTGAATCACACATGTGGGTAAATCGGATTTGGCCACTTGCCATTTGGCAGTGTGAATGTAGCTTTTGTTTCTTTCACATCTGGGGTTGCATTTGTAGACTTTGAAGTAAATCTCTTCAAAGTTGTATAACAGCATTGAAGAGGATTAATTCAGTGCAGAAACCACTAGTGTAATCTACCCTGCATACTATACAGCTCTATGATGATCCAATGTGCGTGTTTTGGAGCCTGAGAGCATGTTCTGGTGTGGCTGTGCATAGGTAGCCTGTAAAGTCACGGTCGTGCATCACACATAAGCGACTTTAAGCAACGACGGCTACGTCAGTCGGCTCCGGCAACCGGAAATGGATCAGTGCTCGATACATAAAACTGCTTGCCGTCGCAGCCATAGACATAAAGGTAGACGCCCCTTTCGCCTCTGGAGCTTATGTTCTCATGGGAGGGCAAAACATTCCCGAGATTGAGTGTGCGTCACTGAGCGCATGTTCGGGTCTGATAAGTCCCGGAAAAGATGCGCTGTCATTGGCCAGTAGTCACTTGAGTGGCAGCGTGACGTAGCGTGACGTAGTGTGCCATGCCTCTCACTCTTCTGGTACCAGTGTTCTTCCGCCCTCCCGTCAACACACATGGCTCCAACCATAGATAGATAAAAAATCACACCCGTGTGAACTGAGTGGTGCAACTCCCCTCTCTCTCCACCCCCCCCCCCCTCTCTCTCTCTCTTTAGCAGGGAACAAACAGTACAGCACTATCTCTCTCTCTGTTTCTGACAACAGCGCCCCTACTGGTACTAATAGTCATACTCGTGCTCATTAACGAATAACGACACATAGGTGAACGACACAGACATTGCTGTTCCTTGGAGTGGTTGCACCACTCAAAAATAGATGCCTCATTGGCTGCTGCAGTTCGTTGGAGCCATTGATTAATTGATTGATTGATTGATTGACTAACAGATTGGAGAATTACAGTACATTTCAAGCACCACTCAATACAAAACTGTTAACTGTGGACAACACCATAAAGCCATGTTTACAATAGTTTGTTTACAATAGGGTCCACCATGTTCAATTCATCATAAGAATTAGAGACAAATATAAATATAAATATACAGTATATTTGTACGTCTCTAATTGTTATGATGAATTGAACATGGTATATTATATACTCTATATAGTATACAGGAAATCATCATAGAGGAGGTAAAAACTAAAAAGGGAAAAAAACAAACATACGTCCAGTGAGGGGGAAAGGGGGTGGGTAGGGGATTCAGGTTTTACGGTGGCCAGTTTCGAATTAAACTGTTTTTATATGCTGATGACTGTACAAGTCTGTGGAATATGTTGCCAGGAAATATTAATAGCTGTAAGCATTTGGCTCACTGCTCCCATGAGTCACTCTCCCGTCTCAGTTGACAGAAATGCTAATAAAAAGCAGGCTAGTCGGGCATTGACCACTGGCATATAAGGGATTAGGAATAAGGTATATAAGGGATTGCCTTTATATGCCAGTGGTCAATGTCCGACTTGCCCGTGCAACTTGTGATAAATTAGATGAGAAATTATTTCTCCCACTGAGGAAATAAATATGAGGACAGAGTTGTCCTTATGTTATTGTAGGATATAGTATAAAAATCAATCAATCAATCAATCAATCAATCGGCCACCTGTACAGTATACTGGCATAAGCCACTTTGTTAGCACTGCTGCCTTTGTACTGTGAGTGTTCATACCTATCCTCCTATCTCACACGTGGAAATGGTGCGAGGAGGAAGTGGTGCTGTTATCGTGCAGCTGTTATCGTGCAACTGTTATCACTGCCCCCACTTTGCATTCCTATGTTTGCGCCCATTATACATCTCTAATTATCACACGTCAGTAGCCACCAGCTGCATAACTACAGCATTGCACACCGCTATTGAGCGCTATATTGGCATTGCTCCCGACCCTACCATGTACAGTATTGTATTGTCTTTGCCACATTTCGCGTATGCAGCCAAATACACTCGACCACTCCGGAAGGCAACGCCAGTAGCCGATCACGTGACACAGTGAAATGTATCTTGGGTTACAATGATGGGAAGCCTATTTAAAAAAAATCTGAACTATTTTTATCCTAGACTGCAGCGGCGCACGACAATACTAATACTGTACATACGGGTTTGTGTTTGTGACAGTTTCTTAGAGTGTGTGTATGGTGAATTATGTGTGTATGAGAGTGAGTGTGCCGGTAAGCCTCAGCTGTGCTGATGGTGCCAGCCTGCAGGAACCTTCCAGGGCACTATGCTACAACAGGGGTGCACAAGGGGCCCTTCCAGGGCACTATGCTACAACAGGGTGACAAGGGGTCCTTTAATGATCCCCTTGGGTGCCAAAAGCGCCAGCTGCTACCCCACCTCTCTGACTTTGATAAAATCCTCCACCTTTTGATTGACAGCTGTGTGAGCAGGCGGCTGAAAAGATCCTCATCTGGGGTCATGGTTGGTTTATGACCTCGCTGTATTCTTTCAGTTTTTGATAGCTTTGGCGCTGTCCACTCTCACTTGTTTCTGACTCACTGGGTTGATTTTCAGACACAGCTTCAGCGTGGTTAATATCCTCAGAGGGAAAAGCAACCAGGCCAACATCACAGAGAGGTCACCCCTGTTGAGAATCCCCCCAGATGACAGGTAGGTCAGGTACTGTCCTAGATTAATTGGATACAGTAAAAAAAACTAAAAACAAACAACAAAAAAACCGATATGCAACTAAATTTAACTGTTATGTAAATGTAAATGTTATCCTGTAGTTGTAAAAATGTTCATCTTTTTCCAAGATGAAAGGGGTAATTTCTCCTCATCACAGTCACGTCATTCAAAATGGAATTAGGGGGACATCTCAAGACATCCGTATGCTCACACTGATTCCATTCTCAGTGTTGTAGAACCCCCGTAATTACATCAAGATTTCAAGGTTATTTATGGCCATGGCAGTATTACATCATTTAAGATCGTACATCCACAGCCGGTGGCCTTTGAAGTGTGACAGTGTGGCGTGTCTTGTTAACATAGATCATCATCATCGAGACACAAAGCTGCAAGTGGAAGTTATGGCACTGCCCGATTTCACAGACATTTTGTATTTCAGCGTAACCTACATGACCCTGCATGAGCCGAACTTTGTGGGAGGGGATGAGCCCTGGGAGTCTGGCTCCCTGGACATGGAGAAGAGGTATCGAATGGGGAGCGAGGTCACTGGCCTGTCATTGCACCACTCTGCATCCTCAGAGAAGACCGAGACACTGGACACCCTCAACTTGAACTTCAGACTCCACAGCAGCATCAGGTGACCAAATCTCCACCATCATCAACTATGTACCACATAAACAGGCCTTAACCACATATTCTGTATGTAACTGTACCTCATCGACTAGGGTCCCCCAAAAGGATATTCTGTATGTAAGAGTACCTCATCGACTAGGGTCCCCCAAAAGGATATTCTGTATGTAAGAGTACCTCATCGACTAGGGTCCCCCAAAAGGATATTCTGTATGTAACTGTACCTCATCGACTAGGGTCCCTCAAAAGGATATTCTTGGTCCCCTCCTTGTTTCCCCTCTACACCAAATCTCTTTGATGAAAATTGCCATATATTGGCTATTTTCCCAGAATTAGCAGATGCCCACCGAGTATCGGAATACTGCGGTAAATGTAAACAAAATGTGAAACTCACAATGCATGATGTCTGAATTATGCTTCCAGGAACCCATAGCATTACATTTTCTGATATGCCACATACTAAACTGCACTTTTTTCACTTTTCCCTCAGATGTTGTTTCAAATTCTCCAAAATTGCCTGTATCTTTTCCATCGTGGTTCTCTGCAGTGTAAGTGGATGAGTTTACATATAGGCAGCATTATATTCTTAGAAGTACCATGATTTACACCAGTGCCATCCAAGGTGGTGGAACCTTGTTATGGCAATTAGAAGGCAAGTGATTACATTTAGACTTTCCGACAGCCTGTGCAGACTTTCGCTCAGATCGAAGCACACTCCTAATTCCCATGGAAAAGCACACTTCTGTGTTTTTGAGGGACGCTAGCCCCTTCTATATTGAGCTATATTGTAGATTGTCGTCTTACACAAACATTAAATCCCAATCAATGTGGACGAGCAAATCGGCTATTTTTGTCCTACACAAAGATTAAATTCCCATTAACAATGAATGGATGGATTTATGTTAAATCATGTGCAGGCTGTCTAAACTTCAAATTTAACATTGGAAAATAGATTAAAAACTTTTATACCCAGTGCTGGTGGATATATGCTACTGTATGAGCTACAGTGAAGAGTTAGGTCACAGCTAGCCTATTCACCGTAAGGCAGAGAAGCTATCAGCTTCTTTCTTTCTGTAATCATGAAACTCAAGTCAAGTCACACTTGCACGCACGTGTGGTGATTGAAAATGTATTTATGGTTTCAGCTGTTCTTCAGTATGTATCCGGACCGAGACAATCCCTGGAGAATGCTGGCAGTTTCATCCACAGACAGCTTCTGTATCCTTGACCTTCCTACTATACACACACACACACACACACACACACACACACACACACACACACACACACACACACACACACACACACACACACACACACACACAGTAAAAAGTGCAATATTTGTCTCTGTACTGGAGTGAAAGTCATAAGCTTCCAAAAATAATAAACCTAAGTAAACCTAGTAAAGTCAAATACATTATCATCTCCCAATCGCAATCATTTCCCATCATGACACATAAGGAGGTGTCTAGATCTGGCAGAGCGAATGCTCACTAATTGAGTGTCCCAGGGTGTTGAAAGAGCATATTCAAAGAAAGTGGCATGGACAGCGTCGTTAGACGCTTGTAATTCTGTGCTCCGGGACGTTATATCTCACTAGATTCCCAGTATTTGATTAACGATCAAAACTATATAAACCATGTCATCCTTGAGGGTCACACTTAGGATCTCTTGTTAGTTGTTAGGACACTAGGATCTGATTGTTATATCCTGTCTTTGCCCCTGCATGCAGCGATGGATATGAGCTGTCCCGTCTGGCCACTCGCAATGTTGTGTGTATGTTCGGACATGCAGAGCAACATGCAACCCACTTTGATCTCCATTCCACTTACCTTTTAACAATGAGTTAAAAAGTGTTGCCTTCAATGTTATTCTGCCGTCATAGTGTTTTCCTTGACAGTATGTGCTCAGCCATGAACCTGACCAATTTCCACGACAATGCTCTGCTGAAACTGCAGGTGGGAGGTCCGTTCACGGGAGGGATGGTTGACCTGACCAATCAGGAGTACATCCTCATCCAGGTGGAGCAGACGGAGGAGGCGGGGCCACGAAGGAGGCGGGCTCAGCAGGTAACGCTTCGCCACGTGACTTGATAATGACTTACTGGTGTGGTGTGTTGCTGATAATTACTGCTTATGAAACGGTAATTGACTTGAGTGTTTCTAAATTGTTACTGGTGAACAGGTGATTCATAACTGGACCATACCTCTGCACGGTGAACGAAGTGACCAGATAGTGATGACGAAAACATTTGAAATGCTAAGCAGGTACCCTGGAACACATTAAAGTCATACTGTATTACTTTTATATCACCTTCCACTGGAACAACCGTTCCACATAAACGTCTAAAGTCATTTATTTATACCGAAACCATGCACATTGCATGAAAAAGAAAATTTCTGAATGATGTACTGTATATAATTTTCATATACTGTATTATACTTGCATTCAGGTCATATTATTATGTGTGCGTTGTCGTGTCTTTTCCAAACAGTGGGAACGTCCTCATCTCGGTTCAGGCGTTCTTACAGGAGAATACGGTGGTGCCTCTCTCCATGACCCACCAGTCCCTCTACGTCAATGTGGAGACTCAGGTGGCCATCGCTGGAGTCATCCTGGCTGGCGTGTACGTTCTCATCATCTTTGAGGTAATTGGCTCCGACTGGTGATAAAGTACACGCTCTCAGACAGCATGTGCTCATATATCTTTCCTCAACCACACTCCTGAATGTAGGCTGACACAGTGACACTTTAGATCATAATGAAGTTCACAATCCAAAACGGAAGAATAGAAGCTACTAACTCAATAACTGTTTAACCACTTGAACCCTAGCCAACATTTGGCAAAACATAGCAGCCCTACAAGCTCTTGTATAGGGCTGCCCTCACACACACACATACGCATACAGAACTTTGTACAGCGTCTGTGTTATTTTGCACAGAAACATCTCTTGCTTGCAACCACATATCGATGTTCCCAAAACATCAATGTGGTTTTATCACGAGCAAGCTGTATCCGGATACCCCAGAATGCAGCTGCCATCTATATTGTAGCGCATCTCAAATGAGTGTCAATTAGAAGGTCTAATCTGTAATCTCCATGGCAGGGACAAATACCATGACAGAACAATCAACAGCAGACCCAGAGAGATGATAGAATGTCGGGCTCTGTGCAGACCGAAAGGGCAGGCATCTTCCCGCCTTCTTCACTGCCAAGTGAAACAGTGTTCAGATCTTACTTGAAAGGACAGCTGATAGGGCAGCTTCCTGGTGACTCAGCAGTCTGTATATGCTGTGTGCACAAACACACAACAACCTTATGATTTTTAGGCTAGAATCAGAAACAAACTAGAAAAAGTGCCCCTCTGGGCACAGGTCTCCACCAGGGCAGGTCAGGTTGTGGCCTCCTGGTGGTGCTATAATAGGCCAATGTGAAAAGGGTGCCATTTACGCCATTTACGCCTTTGATGGCAATTGGATGATTTGAGGCATTTTGTTCCAAAAATGTGTTTTGCAAAAATCCACCTGTTGGTGGCGTTATAACAGGCCAATGTGAAAAGGATGGGATATATTCCTCAGCCTAGGAGGAAAGTGAGTGAAAGATTCACGTAAATTGCACGCTGCATTCATGATTTGAGGCTTTTTGTTCAAAACGAGCCAATCCTGCAAACTTTGAAAGCCAATGTTAGCCAATTAGGATGAAATATGAAATAACGGACAGATCTGTCAGAAGTTGGCCTCCTGGTGGTGCTATAACAGGCCGTTCTGGAAAATTTGGGGCAGAGGTTCATTGTATGCATCCAGGGAGTGTGTGCAAAGTTTGGCATCGACCGGGTTAACGGTGCCGGAGATTAGCTGTATACAGACGGACGGACGGACGGACGCACGCACGCACGCACGCACGCACGCACGCACGCACGCACGCACACACTGACGCACACATACTCTCTCCCCATGCCTTCTGCCTGGTGGAGACAACCAGGGCGAAAGGCCAAATATACCCCCGCCTTCCAACAAAATTTCCCTAAATCAAGAGATTCAATAATTTTAACTTAAACTGTATTATACTTGCACACAATGCGACGTATGCCTATGTGCTGTGAGCTTTTTAGATCTTTCAATTTCACCCCAGAATAGGGACTGGGATTGATGTCTTTCACAATGACTATTCCTACCCCAAATATCAGAAATATGGCCTAGATTTTAGATTTCCTGTGCTGCTCGCTCTCTCACCTCTGCACTATCACATAAAGCAGACTTTATTGAATTTCAAAAGAACAAAAGGAAACGGTGAGGTATCTTACTAGAAGAGTATACCTGCCAACAGAGACATACTGGAGCTGAAAGAAACTAATCAGTGTCTGCTTGGGCTGCCCACAAATCTGTCCATCCATCGTGGTTTCTGTCTGACCTCTACTCACTTTATTGCGATGTCGTTATACAAAACCTATTGTGGATATGACTATTGCAGGAAATTATATCTTCTCTTGTCTGTATTCTTTGCAAGGCAAAGAACACGAGAGTGTGTCAGCTTTGTTCTGTATTGTCCATAATTTTGAGAGATAACATCTGATGCAGGGTGCTTCAAGCTTGGTTTTTATTTAGTTTTTCCACGGTTGTGACAGCGCGACGTGTTGTGAGCTTTGTTTATCTGCTATTTTTGATGTGCGACTAAGAATAAATACGGCTTCAGTAAATGATACATTTACTGTACCACCAATCAGCCATTTACCATTTAAAATGCTTTTATCCAAAGTGCTTTACAATGTTAAACTCACCCATTCACGCACCGATGGCGTGCAAGGCACCAACCTGCTCATCAGGAGTAGAAGGGCTTTGGTATCTTTCTCAAGGACACTTCAACACTAACACAGGAGGAGCCAGGGATTGTGCCGGGAACCTTCCGATTCCCGCTCTGCTTCCTGAGATACTGCTGGCCCTGAAGTGAGTGGTCTTGACGTGACCAAGTTTGTCGTTGAACAGACTTTATTGTCATTGTCAAAAAGTATTGTCATCAACTAACATATACTAGGGTATAATTGCCCACATCCGACATGTTTCGTAAATGAAAAGTCTGTCGGACTTCAATTCCACCATTTCAGTGCTCTACTGAAGGTGCACAGTATAAATAAGGGTGCTTTTTTTGTTTGGCCATAGTCTGACTGCCAGTTAAAAAGCTTTAATTAATCCACAGATTGCCAGTTAAAAAGCTTTGATTAATCTGTTTGATTTCTAACAGCTTTAATGGTTTTGTGTGGTCCAGGGATTACACTTTCACTAACTTTCACACTCAGCCTAGCCCACAAGCTCACAGCGTTGTGAGCTTGTGGATTGGTTAGGAGGGGGGGGGGGGATGTACAGTAGCAGAGTAGCTCAGCCTGAAGCCTGAAAGCCTAATAATGTATCTAACCTCACAAAGGGGGGACTACCTTTAGATGGTTTCCCACGTGTGAGACCTCACTTCGAATCTTGGGTGTAACATGAGCACTGTATACTCCCACAACTCTTTTCTCTGACATCATCTAAAAGTACTGGAGTTATTTTATTCTTGTTGCAATTCTCTATTCTCCTTTCCTTGGCCTTGTACCAGTGGCTTTATTGTATTGTGAGACGTTTATTAATTGCACTAGGAAGATAATGGTCCAAATGTCCTTGGAGCTTTGGTAGACAACAAAACAAAACAAAAAAAAAAGCAACAGCCATCAGCCAAGCAAGAATTAAGGTCAAAGCACTAATTATTCATACAAGTTTAAAGTAGTTTGACATTTATGTTGGTGATACTGTTGATCCCAATCGCTAAAAAGAGCCCCAGCATTCACCAATATACATGAGTTGACCTACTTCCGTGATATCTATAAATGCGCCATGTGTCTCTGTGTGTGTGTGTGTGTGTGTGTGTGTGTGTGTGTGTGTGTGTGGCATTTGCAGTTCAGTTGGCACAGCGGCTCAACGTTATATTACAGTAGATACTGTATAAAATACAGTATTAAGTTAGGGTGGCCCATCATCAGAACTGTACGCAATGCTAAATACCTGCATGCGCGTAGTTGTTGTTGTCCTTATCCAAGTGCCTCCTCCGACCACCTCCTCCTCTGCCTCCTCCTCCGATGACAACTCAATAATTCTACTACTACTTAATTCTGTAATAGTCTTTTTTTTATTTCGGGCCCACCAAAGCAAGCGTTATGATATTCGATTCTGATCGAGCCATGTTGTAAAGCCGGGTGTCTTTGCAAGATTTGAAGTAAGTTTTGTTCATAAGAACTCACCATGTTGTATTGAAAACAAAACGCATGCTTTCCCCAAGGCTAAACTCCAAGTAGCAGTTAATCTATTGCTTCATAAGAGTATGAAAGTTCCATATTCCATATGCAACGAACGACAACAGATGCAAATTGCAAAAGTCGAGACGAGAGTTGTTTTTATTTACGCATCCGACACCGTCAACAGTGAGGCGTCAAGCCTCACGATGCCGGGGTTCCATAGTCACCTATTTCCTCTCAAAACGGGCACATGTTTTTTTGTTTGTACTTGCAATGCAATCATTCAAGCCATGTTTTATTTTGGAATCGTACTGGAAATGGAAGTAACTGACGAGGAAGAAGCCTAGTTGACTTGAAAATGAAACTAAAATAATAATAGAGACGTATTGTATATTGTAATGTGCATTTGGGGTGGCGGAGCTACCGGAGCTGCCTCTACAGGTAGGGGAGCTCAAGTGACAGGTACCGGAGCTGAGCTCTGCCAAGCTCCGGATGAAATTAAGCACTGCATCTAGTGTTCATTCTAGATACCGCAGACTGCCAGTGAAATCACTCTGTTACTCCACATGTTCATCCGGGTATCCCAGCCTCGCACAGTGAGAGGAGGCACAGCAAGTTGTATGAGCAGAAGCCGACATTGTTTAGCTTTCGGCAGAAACGGTAATATGTCTGGCGCGATGCGATCAAAATTCACAATTCACATCCGAACCTCTGATGAAATTGGACAAAAACAACAGATTCTGCTTTGAATGGGTCTCTATGGCGTGCGCGCGCACCTGTCCTTGTGCTGGGGGTGACGAAGGCGTTTTATATCATATTGATATGAAGCTTATAACCCGCAATATCGCGGGTTTGGCATCCTACAGGTAATAATTATAACCTGCGATATTGTGGGTTTGGCACTTTGAGTGTTTAACATACTCGGAAATGGAGGATTTTACATTGTAGATTGGGGTCCCGCGTCCCGAGATACAATTTCTATCAAGTAATGCCTCAAACTGGGGTCGTTGAAAAATAAACAGGTTGAGAAACACTGGTATGTAATTGTATTCATGCAATTTGATTTTTCATTGTAACACACTCTTGTTTTGGTTGTTGTTTTGTCTTTCAGATTGTCCACCGCACCCTGGCTGCCATGCTGGGCTCTTTGGCTGCGTTAGCTGCCCTGGCTATCATTGGTGATGTAAGGCTCTTCTGTTGCATTCTATGAATGTGTATATAGGGTTTGATTTGTAAAACAAACAAATAAACAAACAAAAAATAGGGATACGTTATAATTTTTTTAACTGACACAAAGCTGACAATATGTTGTATTGCGGTGTGTGTGTGTGTGTGTGTGTGTGTGTGTGTGTGTGTGTGTGTGTGTGTGTGTCAGTTGTTCCACGTGCCCTCTGAGGTACTGTATATGATCATGGTACAGTAGAAGCATATTGCCATTTAGAAACGTATTGACAACAAATGTGCCCTATAATGTGCCCAAATGTGCTGATCTCATCACATTTGTGATGACGGCTATAGCCATTTTTAGCCCAAGGAGTGTTTTTCGTGCAAAGCTAATGCTTGGAATGGATTCAGAATCATGAAAACACCCTAGTTTGACACGTCGCATGCTACTTAAAGCATAATGAAATTTAGAACATTTTGCCTTATGGTTGTTGATGGTACCCCAAATTTCAGCAGCTGTAAAAAATTCCCCTAAGGTGGTTGAATATAAACCAATGTGGGATATGTTAGTAGACACTAGACACCTTTACAAATACATTAGTGAAGAAAATTCTTGGAAAGATATGTATTCCCAGATTGTATTAATCCTCTGAGGGCCCTGACTATCAAGCATGAAATCTGGCACACATTGCGGCTGCTAATAAGTGCTTACCGGTCCATTACCACACCAAACTGTTGGTCAATTCTACTAATACGTTGTGCTGTGACCCAGGGGCATTGGAAAGCTATCCCTTTGACATGTAGGATTGTGTGGAATTAAAAAGCCCTCATTCACAATCACAACAGTCACTCACAAACAAAAGGTCAAGAATGCTCAAAAAGTGAATAATTCAAATAAAGATGACAATGAAAGCGTAACGTCTTATGTTAGTGAGAAAAGCTTTGTCTAATCCATCTGTCTCCTGTGTAGAGGCCCAGTCTGGTAACAGTGGTAGAATGGATTGACTATGAGACCTTGGCCCTGCTGTTTGGCATGGTGAGTGAGACTCCAATTGATTAATACATTAACTTTAACATTGTCTTCTAGTGTCTACAAATCTCTCATTTCATATCTCATATCCAAAGATCTTCCTCAGACTGATGGTGTTTTGCATTGTAATATAATGTCAAAATTAATGGTCTGTCTCGTTCATGTACTTCCCCTGAGCATTCTTAACAACGTCCTCTGAATTATTGTTTCTATGCAAGGGCAAAGGCCCTTAATGATCAACTGTTTCCAAAGGCGGTCTCCATAGAAACACTAACGTTCAAGTCCACTGTTACGTTCTTAGCTTCTGCATGCTTCATGATAACTACTTTTTTATGTGATGTATTGCCATGCTTGTCTGTCTGTGGTACGAACATCTGCAATACCGCTGGATGATCTAAAGTGGCACTGTTGAGCAGCCTAAAAGAGCTTATTGTTTGGTCCCACCATATCGCTGCTTGTAGCTATTTATATTTTTGTTGTTATTGTTCATGTCATGTCATATCAATTGATTGTATCGGGCCTAAATGGAAACAAGACTTTTTTTGTGCTATCCTTTTTGGACTAAGTGCATTGACACACGTTATACATGTCAACAAATGCAAAAAAAAAACGTAACCACTTTATCATACAACGGTGTCGGGATGTGTTGTGAGCTTGTAGATCAGCCAGACAAAATAATTACCTTTTCCTAGAGTGTGGGGTCTGCAACTTTTGGTTTTTTCAGTAGTACGAAAGTAGATAGGAGGACAGCCAGAAGATTAACGTTGTAGGAGAGCTCTGGTGAGATTCAGACCATGTCTAGGTTCCAGACTAGGCATAATAATAAACTAAATACTCAGATTAATATATTACTAATGTGTATGTACTTTTATTTATTTCTTGCAGATGATACTTGTGGCCATATTTTCCGACACAGGATTCTTTGACTATTGTGCTGTGAAGGTGAGAAGGCATTTTTTAATTTACAGCACTGAAATGACCAAGAAAAAATGTTGAGTCAATGAAAACAAAGCCATATTTTGTATATCAAAGTGCTGGCATTGATTGTAGTTGGTTGTAAAGTTATTATGTATGCTGTATGTATGACATTACTGAAGTCACTGGAGCTATTGGAAACGGCTTTAGGACGGTACCCGCCCCCCCGAACCTCAAATGACGTCAAATTGTAGGCTCTACAGCGCCGAACCGACTTTTATTCGGCTCTAAAATAGGAGTATGAATCGGCCCTAATGCGTATCAAAGAACCGCATTTTACTCCGAGCAAAAACGGGGGTTTCGCTTTGCTTCCAATCGCACTTGATTACGATTCGATGCAGGTGTGAATGCAATCCGCAGTAAAAGGAAATGAAGCAAACAATGTGGGGTGAGGAGCTGAACACAGTTGGAGACGGAGAAGGCATATTTTACGCAGCGCAAAGATGTCCCGTTACCGTGGATACTAGACGTGGTCGAATGAGGAGACTGAAGCCCTGATCGAAATGAGGACGAGTACATTAATCAATTGCTTAAGAAAACACATGAAAACACTGCAGTGTATTATAGCCTACAGAATATTCTGTCTGTCTGTGCCGTAAACATGGAGTTCTGTCACTGTGTGGGGACTGGGGAGCAGGGACTTTCATCTCGATAAAGTTGTAAACATTTTGCGCTGCTGACAGTCTGTTATATCAGTGTGCTCAGCGCTGTGCCTCCATGCCCAAAAGTGCATGGCGTGGCTGCATGTGTATAGTGAGAGAGCGAGAGAGCTGGGGGTCCAGTCCCAGACGGCACGACACATGCACGTTATGAGTATAATTTTATCACCATAGATTTCACTGTGTTGTAGGCTAGGTTTATGAATGCTACGGCTGCGTTTCCAATTGCTACGGATGACAGTGTGAAGGCAAACCGCAGCAAATTAAATATGCAAGAATCCCAAAATCTCCGCCCATACGCATGAGTCTACCGAAGTATTAGGTGAGAATGTGACCTCAGATATAATCCTAGCCTGCTACCTTCAAGGAGGGCAAACACCTTGTCCTTCAGCATTGAGACCATTGAGTAAACAGAGGGCTCGTGCAGCCTCATGAATTTTAAGTGGATGCTGGACAAGGGGCAATGCTTTACAAATTAAAATACAATTTCCGGGTATCAGACCTGACACACACATGGTCAGACCCAGCCACTTGTGTGGTCTGCGTGTGCGTGTGATTGTCTTTTGAGTGGGTATTTTACGCCTGTCCTTGAAGCCTACTCAGAGCACCTTCAAAGGGCCAATTTGGTGTGTTGAGTGATACTTTCCAATATGGCTGCTGTGCATAGAGCCAATTAGCCTCCAATTAATGAGCTAGAGATGACCAGCACATCCTCTGGGGCTATTGGCTAACCTGCTGCTTTTATAGACTTAATATTACATTAGATTTTGGGAAATACAGTAAATCAGTGCATGAGTGAGTGAGTATTATTTGTATCATTTATTGGGCCTTTAAAGTAGACGGCCTAACATGTTGTCAGACGAGTATACAATCTATCAATCCATGTATTCAATGTCACGATGTCAGATACATGGAGTGATTGCATGCATTTCCCGTCAGTCCGTCCGTCCGTCTCCCCATGCCCTCCTGTGATGTGACATCCTGATGTGACATCATCAGGGTTGGAGATCCCTGATGTCATCGATATTAAGCCCATATGGGAATTCCCATATTTGGAGATCTCTCATCAATATTGGCCAGCAACTCTACATCTGACCTCAAACCCTTAGATCTCCATATATGGAGCTGACCTGTTCTGACATTCCATATGTTGCGTCCTTCCTCTTCGATGTCTCCCTTTTGACTGATACCTGTCCATTCAAACTCTAGACGGGCCCACCCCAAAGATATTAGTGCAGCCGTGCCCGGCAGCCCGAAAAAACTAGAGTTATCAACAGGCCCGAAAAAGAAGGCCCGGCCCTACCTGAGCCCTCATCAAACCCTGTACACTCAAGACACTGCCCCCCGTACGTACTGTATGTGTGCACGCGACCTCAGGGCGTCTTACTGGTAGTAGTCTAGTCTAGTGATGACAGTGAGACAACACAATATTTTTAGGCTTTTCAAGTTCAAGTAATGTGTTTCTATCATAACTAGTAGTTTGAACTTCCTAGGAAGTGGTTGTTCATTCTCATTAGTCCAGGGACATTTATGTTCAGTGATAACTAAAAAAAACTAATTTCTACATTAGTTAAATTGGCTTTGTGCTGTGTATTAGTGTGTACACAAAACCTCAAAGATGCTAGATTTTAGATGATTGCTTGGACTCATGCAATTCCTTTTCCTTTGATGGTGGAATGTCACCACGTGTGGATCAGAAATGTATTGAGATATCCACTTGTTAATGAAGTGACTCATCATGGGGCATCCCTTCTCCCTTGCAGGCCTACCAGCTGTCCAGAGGAAGAGTCTGGCCCATGATAATGATCCTCTGCCTCATTGCTGCCATTCTCTCAGCCTTCCTGGACAACGTGACCACTATGATGCTCTTCACTCCTGTCACCATAAGGTACTGCACTGTGCAATAGTCGCTGTCGGGTAGAAACCTCTTATGTCCAAAACCGTTCCATTTTTTTGAGGGGTGCTATCCCCTCCTATGCCCAGCTTTGTCTGTTTGTGTGAACACAAACACGATGATTTTATTGGCTGATCACCCCATAGCGATGATTTGATTGGCTGAGCATTGAGCAAAGTAGATATTGAGGATAAAAAGTGAGAAATGTGCAGAAATGTGAAGACGCCAAAAGTGATTGGCCGGAATGATATTTGTGATGATTTGATTGGCTGAACATGGAATGGATGCATGATGATAAGATCGCCCCTCACTTCACACGAGTGTGATTTATTTTAATTATAATTAGGAAATAAGCTCACAGAGTGTCACGATCTGCTGTTTCCACTACTTTTGTGTGACAGGTGCGGTTACATCAACTTTCCGTACTCTGCACTATGCACTTTTTGACTGATTGCCCTGTGTTTTTATTGTTCAGTGTTTTTACCATGTTTTATGATCATGTTTTTATTATATTAGAGCTTCTGAGCGTGAATGTTCAGAAATTTGAAAAAATAAAAACGCATTTTTCCCCCTTTCCATCCACTGACAAAATGCAATTCTTGGGCGATATGAAATAAGTTCATGAAATAAGCAGTAGGTGGCGCTATTTTGCCAGTCAAGTGAGACGCATATTAACTACTCACCGGCCAAGAGCCTGCAGAGCTAGCATCCTGAATGAAAGTGCGTAAATGTATGTTGCACCTACTGTAAGTCTTTCCAGATTTGTGGTGCATATTGATGCACTGGTCCGTCCGTAAACCCAGAGTTGCGTCACTCTTTAAAACCCACTATGCGTATATGGGGAATCCCTCCCTTTCGTTGACATTCTTTCTCCATTGCCATGTAGCTTATGCTTATAATAGGCCAGTGTTCAGAGCTTCTGTATACAACTGAAATTAATGAGCTGATGATGAGCGGGCATGAATAAATACAAGAAAGGAGAGTGAGAGGGACCATGCAATTAAGAACCATAGATATTTTAAAAAAATATGCCTCATTGGCCGCTGCAGTTCGTTGGAGCCATGTGTGTCGACGGGAGGGCAGAAGAATTTACACTGGGGGAGGAAGTACACCGGAAGAGTGGAAGGCACGCTATGTCACGCTGCCACTCAAGTGACTACTGGCAAATCACAGTGCATCTTTTCCGGGACTTATCAGACCCGAACATGCGCTCTGTGACTCACACTCATGCTTCCGTGGTGCTTCGCAAGGAATGTCGGGAATTTTTTGCCCTCCCTTGAGCACATACGCTCCAGAGCCGAAAGGGGCGTCTATCTTTATATGCCAAGAACCACATGGGAGGAGTATAGTAAATCGGTAAACACGTGAAACCATGTGCAACTCACACCACCTGACACATATAGCCTACACATGCACGCACACGTGCACGCACACAAAGCACAAGATGAAATCCTGAGAACCTTTTTTAATTTCAAGGATTTCCAATTTGATACGCATTAGACCTAGACATTTATACGATTCTTTATCTCTGGGTTTTTAATGTTGGACTTGATTTAGTCCGATATGGTCTGTAACTTGATCAAGAATTCATTTACTGTGTTTGTGCTGTAGGTGTAGAGTAACTCAGGATCAAAACAGACATTCTTGTACGTTATATTGTTTACTTTTCAAAATGATAATGGACCGGTGAAGATTAACTATCAATCATTTAGCTGGAGTTCCAGGTGGTCCCGACTCCCCAGCTAAATGATTGCATATAGGGGATCATTATGCTGTGTTATCATGCTATTTTGAAGTCTGCATCTGTGCTTTTAGTGTTTATGCTAAACAAGCTTGTTTTACGCACAACAGACAATGCATTCAGTCCGTTTTCATAGATGTTTTTTTTTTTTTTTGCCGTTATATTGTGCCATTTTATTTGTGGTTTTCTGATTACTGTAATCATGTTAAATGCCAGCTAGCTTGTTTTAGAACAGTCAAACCCACGTACATTATGATAATAATTGAGTTTCTATACAAAGGCTGCAAATGGACCCTTATTTGAATCCATTTAGTTACGTTTTGTACACTAGTCTAGTTAGAATAACACTATCGATGTCACTGTGTAGTTATTATATATCATACAGAAATTGCATGTCTACTTCCGTTAGTGTGTCCTGAGTGAACTCTGGTTTTATTAGTAGGCTACATTGAACCATTATTAGGTCTTAAAAATGACAATGCAAAAGTATAGTGCCCCAAATTTGTCAGTGAACTACAGTGTGAATTGTTCATTAATAGAAAAGTATTAAGTCAGGCAACCCTCCAACTCTTGGATTGAAATAATTATTACTGTATGAGCATAAATATAATTATTGAGCTCCTTGTAATGTCTCCTTGTAATGTTGCAGGTTATGTGAGGTGCTTAATCTTGACCCCAGACATGTCCTGATTGCCGAAGTCATCTTCACCAACATCGGCGGTGCTGCCACAGCTGTGGGAGATCCACCCAATGTCATCATAGTGTCAAACCAAGCCCTGCGTAAGGAAGTAAGTACAACTAGACTTAATAACAAACTGTTCTATCCACTGAAACACTGAACCACTAGTAGAAAAAATAGACTCTGTTCTATCCACTGACACACTAGTAAAGTAGGTAAAGACGGAATATCCAGGGTTTGATTTGTAAAAAACAAGGGGAGGAGGTAATCTTCTTAACCACAATTTTGATTAATTTTGAACATTTGCACCAGTAACTAAAGAGTAAAAGCGTACAATATTTGCCTCTGAAATATAGTGGCATAGCGTAAATGTCAAGTTTTGGAACTGCATTATCGTATTGGAGTAATGGAAACTCAAATAAAGTTAAAAAAAACCCCTCACAAATGTACTTACAGTAACTACAGTACTTGAGTAAATTTACTTAGTTAGAGTACTTTCCACCACTGAAGAAACCAATTTTTGGCTTGTAATCAGTGGTATGGTAATGAGCCAGCTGGCCTCATCACATTATGCATTATTCTCATGATGGGAACAGAGTGCTCTTTCATAGCTCCTATCAACACACCTTTTCTTTCTTTCCCCCCCCTATTTGTCTTTTACACATGGTAATGATTTTGGACTTGTTGTGAAGCGATGAATGATAATCAGAAAGCAATATGCAAGATGTGAAACGGTGACGTGGATGTCCTTGTCCAGCGCTATCAATCATGAAGATAAATGGCCTAAATGATGACCCAAGATTATTACTATAGTGATTAGTACTACTGACACTGGCCGCGTTTATATGAAGGGTGATCGTTCCGAATAAATACTTCAGAATAAAATACTTCGGAAGTAATGTTTTTTGCTTCGAGTTTCCATGGGAAATGGTCATTCCGAATGAGTGTTTATATGGAGAAGTGCTATAAGACATGATACATGTGTAATTCACGTGAAACGCCATCTGTTGGACACATGAAATATAGGCAGTTCATTCATTGTGACTGTCTCAACAATACAAACATTACAGACGAAAGACGATAGTTTGAAATCCCATCATTTCATTCCGCAGTAGCTTTGAGGCTGCTGGTTGGATAGGGGCGGGCATATATGTTTACCGTATTTTTTTTCCCCACCCGCTGCGGCTCCCCTTCTCCGCTGTGAAGGTGATCATCTCATTTTTATTTGTACTTTATTATCTACAGCACGGCCAGGGCACGCAACACACTGATTATTATTGTATCGGGTCGCTCGTTATTTTTTAGAGAGAGAGAGAGACCGTTGAACACACACACACACACACACACACACACACACACACACACACACACACACAGATCAGGGGTATCATCATCTGCTGCTGTTCCCCGTTTTTGGTGTGAATCTGCAAAATGCACGAAATAACGCGCTCTATGTGAAAAATGACCATGTAATATTAACGAGATGACCGTCACTGAATGGAGATACTTGTTGCTATTCTTCCTTATTAGCGGATAAGGTCCACACTTTAAAGGGACACTTCACCCCTTTTGCAACCAGATCTTATTTTAATGATGTTTGGGAGACAAGAAACACTCTCCTGGGGGTTTTTATGTGGGTAATATGTGTTTTTAGATATTTCAGTATTTCAAAGTGTCCATGGATTCCATGATGTTATGGACAAAGTGAGCCCAGTGTCCATGACATCATGGAGTCCATGGACACTTTGAAATATCTAAAAACACATATGTCCCTCATAGAAACCCCATAGTGTTTCTTGTCTCCCAAACATCATTCAAATAAGATCTGGTTGCAAAAGGGGTGAAGTGTCCGTTTAACTTGCAGGTAAAAATGGATTTATTAATGAGACATTTCATCTGTTACGTCTGCTGCCCAAAATAGGAACGGCGGGTTGAAAGGTATTTCATGGTAATTCAAATTTGGTCTATTTCTGCAATTTCTGCACGCCACCTTTGTAATAATGCTGGGTTAAGTAATCAGACTAATCAATTTAGTCGATTATAATGTACATATGAGAAGAAAAAGCTGCTTCTTGATTATTTGATTATACAGTACATGAACAAGATTAAGCCGGTTCGAAATATCGGTTTCAGTATATTTTTGGTTAATTGCCCAGCCTTACCCATGCAGTATTTGGCACCATGGGCTATGTACTGTAGATGTCACCACATGTCACCGCATTATTTGTATTCGTTTTATTTGTTTTGTATTTGTCATCGATAGTAGGCCTACAAATATGAAATGGATGCGCACAGAAGCACATTTTGCAAACCCTGTCCCTGGATAGGATATGGGACAGAGGCTGCATGTTTAAATGTCACTCTTGATTTGCTCAGTGTGACATGATTGTTTTGAAGTAACTCCCATTGGAAATACATTGCCTACATGTGTAGACACTTGCAAATGTACTGCGCTGGAGCTGTCACGCAAACCCTCTTGTTCTCTGCAGAAGATTGCTGGGGGGGGGGGGGGGATTCTTGCCTGCCTTTAATATGAAAAGCAAAGCTGTCCTGTCTCTATGCTATAACTAATGGATTAAGTGGATTAAGTACTCAGGTTTTGCTTACTTAAAAGTAGCAATACCACAATCTAGAAATACTCCGTTACATAGGTTGAGACATGTTGTGAGCTTCTAGATCATTTGCGAATAGCCAAATCTGTAACTAGTAGCTAACGTGTCAAATAATTATAGTGGCATAAAAAGTATACAGTACCTAAAACATTTACTTAAGTACAGTTCTTGAGTAAATGTATAGTTACTTTCCACCACTGCTCTATGATATAGCTAATGAAACTTTCACTTTCCTGTGTGTCTGACCTCACATTAATCCAGTCGAGCACTACTTTAAATTAGCCTGTAGTCCTGTCATTTTCCTGCCGAATTTGAATTCAAAGGAATGTGTCGTATTGTGATAATGGAAGAATTGTGTCTGAGTTTCCTGTAGCTCAAAGAGTGTCCCCTCGTCCAAACCCAAAGCCAGATTGGCCTTTGAATTCTGCTGGCTATTTTAGTGACTGTGTTATGTGGGAGCGTCATCTCAGTGTAATATGTACACAGTATCCTTTGGTGGCATGCATTATCACAGACATGCAGATGAGCATTCATATTCATATACAGTACCCTGCTATGACATGTAGACCTTTACCATGTGATCTAGTGTAACATTTACAGTACACACACGCATTTGTTGTGTTTACCCTCGGCAGTTGTGTGTGTGTGTGTGTGTGTGTGTGTGTGTGTGTGTGTGTGTGTGTGTGTGTGTGTGTGTGTGTGTGTGTGTGTGTGTGTGTGTGTGTGTGTGTGTGTGTGTGTGTGTGTGTGTGTGTGTGTGTGTGTGTGTGTGTGTGTGTGTGTGTGTGGAAACAATCCTCTGTTTGCTGACGTCATATGTGAATTATCTCTACGGACAGTACGGACAGCACAATCTATCTGAGTGTTGACGCACGCACGTACACACACACACACACACACACACACACACACACACACAGTGTTCTGAGACAGATTCATTTTCCCGGCACTGCCATCATGAATCATATTTATCACAAAAGCCTTCCCACGATTTTGTAAGCCATTTTTTAATCCAGTAGCATTTGCCTGAGCTCAGGCATCCTTCAATGCATGAGTGAGCAGGTCGCTTATTACCTGACAGGGGGGAGTTTCCTCAGTAGGACGTACGCGTGGAAGGCTTATTCCAACCATTTCCTTTTCCCCTCCATCAGGCTTCCCGGTTGACCAGGGGGAGGCAGTATAGAGATCAGGACCTTTATTCTTTTGGCTGTACCATATCTTGGCAAACCAAACCTGCAGCAACTATCTTCATCAGCTAGGCAGATCATTAACGTTTCGTCATTAGTCATTATGCTTTACCGTATACATTGTGTCTTACTCTTAACTCATAGTCATAGCCATTGTAACTGATCATGTCCATATTTTGGCTCATTTCATCAAGCGTGACCTGACGTCCATTGAGCGTCATACCTTCACAGTATTTCTTCTTCAGTACCTTCAAGCCTGGTTTACACTTTGTCATATGATGCTGGCGCACTCCATAAATAGCAGATCTGCAAGCTCACAATGCCTCACTGAACTTGTAGATCAGCTATTTCAGCATGTGACGGCTGCGTACGACGAAATGCTTCACTCACTAGTACTACTTTACCGTAGCAGTGAGAGTGGACCCTTTGCTCAGGGAAAGGAATTGCAGCGATTTAACTCATGGAAGTCATGTGGTAACTCACTGTCGGCCCTGATGTAATGGAAATTGGTAAACCATGCAATCCCAAGTGCACATCATGCCCTTTTCTTGCAGTGTCCCAAACGCCTCCACCAATAGCAATTATCTGCACACCATTTTAGATGCTCCCATCCATGTATTGTACCCGATGAGGAGCTCGTAGGTCCAAATGTTGTTTAGGGCATAGCAGTGGTGGCCATTTAGTGCTTCCACTCAAAAAAGTCAATGCATTTTTCCCATAGAGATTTCCGAAAATATATACCTGTACATAAATTATTTTAAACCTAGAATCAAGCTATACCCAGGGTCCTCATGACTCATGACCATTAAAAAAATGTTGAATATTTTTATTCTATGATATACTCATTATGCTCTGCCCTATAAGCCTACTTAAAATACACAGTTCAAGCATCTATTGCATTCTTGGACTTTATTCTCTATCCTACAGGCTACAGCCATTGAATTTGACCTTGGATGTGCCTGCTCCTGCATTAACCTGGACGGATAGAATCCACACATGCCCCTGAGTCAGGGCGTCTACTAGGGGTGGGACGATAAGGGTACCTCACGATATGATATCTGTGGCGATATTAGGCCCTCGATAATGATAATATCACGATTGATCTTGCGATATTCAATATATTGCAAGAGATTTCATCAACAATATATCACGATATCTGTAACCGAAAATTCAAAAATAACCATTAAAGGCATAAAATGATGGTATTTATTCTTATGTCATAAACTGGCCAATAAGTACATGAATCTTGCCTCCTCCAAACAGAGGTATCGTGATATATCGCAATATTGATATACTGTATTGGCACAGCCCTAGTGTCTACATTATGACAACGCTTCCTCTGACCCCAACCGTTGTGCCATTTTACAATTGGAAATACAAATGATCCCATTAACTAGCATTGTCAACAATGTCAATGACTCATATCTCCAGGTGGTCGGAGGACCGAAAATGAATGTCCTGCTGGATGGTAAAATAATAATAATAATTTGGATTGAATATTTTGGAAAAGTCATGGAGGAACATTCTGAGAGCTTCCTGAGCAAAGATAATTGACTTACAAATCCAAATTTACAAATTAAAATCCCCCCCACATCCCAACCGCCCCCCACCCTTCCCTCCGCTCGCCCTGGTCGCACGACGTGACATGTGAGAGACCCCATCCAGCCTGTTTCCGCTCAGTTTCTCAGTTTCCCAGGCGACCGAGCAGCAAAGACAGCAGAGTGTCCATACTCGTGTCTGGCCTCTGATAACTACGCTTGCGTGCGTGTGTGCGTGCGTGCGTGCGTACGTGCGTGCGTGCGTGCGTGCGTGCGTGTGATAGATTTTTGGTTGGTTGGTTTGTGTGGAGGTGCAATCCAGAACCCACTGTGAAATGTGTGTAACTATGAGAAAGTGCTGCTCCGTACCAGAGTGCAGTATCCTTGCCTTTGAATTTTTACAGAGAAATGCACAGTGGTGGACAAAGTACTCAACCATAGTACTTGGAGTACTTGCTTTTAAAGAGTTTTAAAAGTTCATGCTTGTAAAAATGTACGGTATATCACTATTCAGGCATAGGCCTATATTAGAAATAATTCAATGAGATTTTTACGTTTTCAGAAATTTCCACAAAAAAAAGAAAATAGTGAAAATAGCTGATCTACGAGCTCACGAAACAACCAAAAACAAAGAAATGGAATCCTTAATTAAATACAGTTTGGAAACAATACATACTGTATAGGACAAGATGTACACAAGGGGACATTCCAGGGGTCCTTGAGGGGGTTTGAGGGGATCTTCAGCTAAATTAGTTGATTTAGCATCAAAATAAAAAAACAACAATCCCATACTCCCACAATGGGCAAAAAAATCTTTAAAATCTTTTGAATTTGAAAAAGATTATTTCGGGGGAACCCCCAGCTAAATTATTGCTAGTTAAGAACCACGTGGACCCTTGCATGTCTGTGACTCAGACAGTGTTATGGGTCCTTGTATACATAATTATACCAAACTGGGGGTCCATGTGTGTGCTACACAGTCAAATCTGAGAATGTACAAAAGGAATCAAATGGAACTGTAATATCCTCGCAGTGGCCAGACGTCAATCAGCTGGTGGCAAAAGAATTGCCTTCGGCGACAGAGTGATATGAGTCTGGCCAGTAAGCCAAGGTTCCATTTGCACACTGTCCATTTTGGTTATATCTGTACTGCCCAGAGGCCCCCCCAAGACCCCACGTTGCGACCCTGTGAAATAGAGATGACCCCAAGGCACCTGAGATGACGGGTTATTGTTGATGATGATTTTATCCTCCACTGTATGTCCTTCGTCTCTCTCTCAGGCATCTGTTTCAGCTAGACATGTTCTTCCTGTAGAGGTCACTGTTATCAAGCATTATTATTGCAATAAGCATGTGCCTTAGCTCTCAGGTCTGGATCCTGATGACATAGAGTCAGCTATTGTTGTTTTTTATTTTTTCCCTTCATGTTTTACAAATCTCATTTTGAGTGGGTGATGGGACAGTGTAATGATGGTGTGACATTTAATGGACTTGTATTGTGATCTCAGACGATGGGTGGACAAAAGCAGCCATTTCTTATATGCAGGCAGTGAAATCTGGCTCCTTGCCAAACAGGAGCTAGGCTGGAACTGAATTACAATAAGGATGCAATTACCAGCACCCCACTGGCTCCATGATAGAATTCTTTGCTTTATTCCTGTCATTTCCCCCAGGCTACCGGTGCTTTGTCTGTCTTTCTTACTTTCTTTCGTTTTTAACCACTTTCTACTTTCTAGACCACTTATTTCTGCCTTGTTCAATCCACCACGGCTATTATGCATTCTTCCATGATGATTGTTTGAGACCTTTCAGAGGTTTAATTCCTGTTCTGAAGTCATGTACAGCTATAGTCAATAAAGCCCAATGTATACTTTGTCATAAAACATAATAAAAAAAAGCTCCACAGAGTATAAATTTCATACCACGTATTGTTCATTAATTTGCAGAGAAAGTAAATTATGAATGAGGCTCTAAATAGATTGCTTTACACATGAACACAAGATAGATTTTCTTGGTGGACAGTACTTTTACTTGTAATTATTTTGGATATATATATTTTTTTATTTTATTTTTTGGTAAACCGATCACTCCACTACTGTATATATGAAATAGAAATGTTGCACTTTTGACTCATACTACATTTCTAGGAAGCGGACCGAAACTTTCAAAAATGTAATGTTGAATTGACCATAACCACTTACAATGTGTCAATATGTTGTGTGAGCTTTCTATTTTTGAGTGGTGCAAGGGGGGGAGAGAGAGGGGAGCACCACTCAGTTCACACGGGTGTGATTTTCACAAATATTTTGACCATTTCTAAAAATTGCAACTTTGGAATTTGTACTTGAGTATATTTACTTGTATTCTGCGTATATACTTTGTCCACCACTGTTTATTGATGATGCATTCCTCCGTGTCTCTTGTCAGGGGATCGACTTCGCTGGTTTCACGGGGTACATGTTCCTGGGGATGTGTCTCGTCCTCCTCACCTCGTTCCCTTTCCTACGGATGCTCTATTGGAACAAAAAGCTGTACAACAAAGAGTCCATCGAGATTGTGGGTGAGTGACATCAACTTGTGGTTGTTAACTTGCAGAGAGATCGATGATGAGAGGTGAACTTGATGAACATTTTGGTGTTACCAGACCCATTTTGACCTGAGATCAGATTCTAAATATGTCTTCTACATCCTGACAGTTTTCTGAAAAAGCTATGTTTCTATTTCAGTGGTTCTTAGATTTTTCAAAAATAGCAGACCTATACGCTATGAGCTTGTAGATCTGCTATTTTTCAATAGCTAAAGCATAACATAATGCTAATAGCAAAAGGGGTTCCGGCCCAAAATGGGTTAAAGTACATACTGTAAGTCATTGTGTGCTAGCCAAAGGTATTTCAGGAGTCCAAGAGGAAAGTGTAATGCTGCAAAGAAAATCTATACTTTTATCCCTCTACTCAGAATCCCTTATAGCGACGCGTTGTGAGCTTGTAGATCAGCTATTGTTGCCAAATGTCCGCCTATTATGACATACTAGGGTCAAGTAATTAACTTGGCATTACACACTGAGCCCTCTAGCTTCATCACGTGATGATGATATGATGACGAAAGTCCCCCCTGGTTTGGTGAAATCTTTTCCCCCTCCATCTCAGGTAATTTCCACATTATTCCCATTATCCTTATCTGATGGCCATGTCATTCCTAGATATGATGTTGGTGCATTTGGGGGGTGATAAGGAGGGTCATCTCTCATCGGTCACAATGTAATATACTATGTATCCTCCAGCCCATTTCCGTCTCCACTAAGTAATGGGTTTTCTTCATGCCCTGTATGTGGTGTAAAGGTTATAACTGTATTAATAAATCTACTTACAGTAATTAGAAAGATATATTATTATTAACCTTACTATAAATGCAGAAAATTTCTGCATACATATATCTGTGCGTCCGTTCATGGATCCCCTGCATATCTGGAGAACAGCACTCCTACAAACTTGCATAGCACGATGACCCGAGGGAGTGATGTGCCAAGTGTGAAGTGGTTGTCCAAAACATCTGAAAATCCCCATGTCATGATGTCTTAGACTGGCCTGGACTCCAAATTTGGGCATAGCTGACACAGAACTCAATTTCCAGTCGTTCTGTATACTTACAGCACTAATAAAAGGCTCTAAATGTTTCCTCTCCTCCTTCTAGAACTACTCCATTTATCTGCATAAAAGGGACACAGACAGCCAGATGCATAAATCTCCACACATGGGCATAAAAGAAAAGAGACACAGGCAAACAGGCAGATACAGAGATCTCTTTATACGGGCATAAAATGGACACAGTACAGGTACTCCCACCATGCCTGTCCGGTGATGCAATACCTGTTGTACCTGTTGTTATGACATCATTCATTGTTGTACTGACATCATGTACAGTACGTAGCCTCGAAGTGTAGTCTCGCGTAGCCAAACTGTTGCCTGTAGCGATTTCCAAATTCTTCCGTCATACAGTCTGGAGAACGGAAGCTCTGATCATAAAATATATTTTTGTGAACGGAAATGACAAACAGATTACTCTGATTTCGGTGTAGTTCCAGGCTCTATATACCATTCAGAGATTGTGGAAATTGTCTGGCTACACTAGTACTGGAAGTGCTATGGTAATGGTTAATGGGTGCTGGTGGAACATGGCGGTTCTGGCCCTGTTGGAGATGGAGGACTACGGGTTGTTTTAGTTCATCTTTATTAAAATCTGTGTGCCCATTGAATGTCCCCATCGGCGGTGCTTTCTCCTCCACTGGGGCATTTCGGAGGGGACCAGGTTCTGTCTGTCTAACGGGAGCTTCTCAGGGTCTGTCCTCGTCACATTCTGCCCACACAAACTCAATATTCAGATCATCTCTCACCAGGCACAAGGCATTGCTGTATCCCACACCGCAGTTCTTCTGCAAAAATAATCATAGTGATGCGAAGCTGAACGATCCCTTCATGATGGCTCAAAAAGACCTAACACACCTGTATGAAGACATCAAAAAGACATTGTTTGTGCCTATCGAAGAGCTGAGGTCTCTGTGTGTCTACTACTTTGATGGGAAGGGCAAGGCCCTTCGACCCACAATAGTTGTCCTGATGGCCAGAGCCCTGAACATCCACAGCAACAGAGATGGAGATCTGCTCCCAAGTCAGCGGTCAATAGCTATGATCTCTGAGATGATCCACACTGCCAGCCTTCTACATGACGATGTCATCGATGGCTCAAACAAACGACGAGGGAAGAGCACCATCCATGAAGTGTGGGGTGAAAGAAAGGCTATCTTGGCTGGAGATTTCATCCTGGCTGCTTCCTCTATGGCTTTGGCTCGTATAGGAGACCCCTCAGTGGTGTCTGTGCTTTCGCAGGTCATTGAAGACCTGGTTCAAGGGGAATTGATGCAGCTGGGCTCAAAGGAGAATGAGAACGAGCGATTTAAGCACTACCTCGAGAGAACCTACAAGAAGACAGCAAGTCTCATCGCAAACAGTTGTAAAGCAGTATCTCTTCTGGTGAACTGTGACCCTGAAGTCCATGAAATAGCCTACCAATATGGGAGGAACGTTGGCATTGCGTTTCAGCTGGTTGATGATGTGCTGGACTTCACTTCCTGTGCCAAACAGCTGGGGAAGCCCTCGGCTGCCGACCTCAAGTTGGGATTGGCAACCGGACCAGTCCTGTTTGCTTGTCAGCAGTTTCCTGAACTCCATGCGATGATCATGAGACGATTCAGTTGTAAAGGAGATGTAGAACGAGCATGGCAGTATGTTCTGCAGAGTGATGGCGTGGAGCAGACTACCCATTTAGCCCAGTGCTACTGCCAAGAGGCCATCAGGAAAATCAAACTGCTCAGGCCATCAGCAGTACGTGATGCCCTCATTGGACTCACAGAGATGGTGCTTACTCGCGGAAAGTGAAAGGTTACTATACATTTATATATATATATATATATACTATGCACGCCACGCCGTGAGCGAGCACACACACACACACACACACACACACACACACACACACACACAAACTTCATAATGCTACTGGGAGAAAGCAACGCACACGTGGGTGACGAAGGGAACACTTGTTGGGGCAGGAAACAACTCTTTTCAAAACAATCTACCTGCTCATGTCTGTTTGCGACCTATTGTGAGCTATACATTTTCACCAAATGTTAACTTATTTTAGCTGAATGTTCGTCTATTTTTGCAGAATGTTTGCCTATTATGCCAAGAATTGGGACTCTATAGGGTTCTTTTGGTTAAATCATCAGTCAGGAGTCGATGGTGTTCACCTCTTTCACCCGTCAGCCAGTTTTGTTCCCTCGCAAGTCTGATCCCCGACAGACCCCTTAACACAGGAGTGGGCAACTTTGATGATGGAAAGGGTCACTATATTTCCACACTCACTCCAGAGGGACATTCCATTCTATGCACACAAAAATAGCCTGTAGATCTGCTATTTTCTTATTCAAATCCTGAATAATGTTTTGCTATTTTTTTATTGGAATCCTGAAAAGTAATTTTTTTATGTAATTTTCAAATGCATTTAGTTATTGCGAACGCAGTGAGCACTTACTACCAGTAAGACGCGCAAACGCGGGAAGCGAACGCAGCTCGTACATATTTGGATTTTTTAAAGATTTATTTTTAAGTTAAGTTTTTAACTTAGCCATAACCATATAAGGAGTCCCCAAAGCAGCTATACGTCCAAATATGGAGTGTGTTGCATAAATCACAAACAAATCACTCAGCTCCATATATGGGCACAAAGGTGGGACACAGACACACACACAGACAGACATGATCTGCTAGGTCTCATAGTAAGTTCTCACTGCGTTCGCAATGAGACCTAGCAGATCATGTCTGTGTGTCCGTGTGTCTGTGTGTCACGCTTTTGTGCCCATATATGGAGCTGCTTTGGGGACTCCTTATATGGTTATGGCTGAGTCATGGTGACATGACTGTGATGGCGTGGTACAACTTGTGCCCATATATGGAGCTGCTTTGGGGACTCCTTATATAAATCTTAAAAAAACCCAAATATGTACGAGCTGCGTTCGCTTCCCGCGTTTGTGCGTCTTACTGGTCCTACTATAAATGTGCCACGGCCCACGTCTCTGTGTGTGTGTGTGTGTGTGTGTGTGTGTGTGTGTGTGTCTGCGTGCGTGTGTGTGTGTGTACGGTTGTAATGCACGTAACTCGAGAACCGTTTGTCCAACCGACTTCAAAATCGACACACACGTTCCACGCCCCCCCGCAGGGAGTGCAGTGCCCGGTATCGAGTCGGTCAGACCCACGGTTGTCTAGAACCACCACAAAAGGCTCTGGTCAGGCTCTGCCAGTGGGCCTAATCAGCCTAAATCCCCTCACCTGTGCAATTTCCAGCCTCTGCCTCAGCCAATTGAATGCCATGGCAACCCCACACCTGACAATTGATTACTTAACCAGTCCACTTTTGCACTTTTCACTTCAGGCACAGGCAGACTGGCAGATACAGAGATCTCCATGTGGGACACAGAAAGCTAGTTAAAACGGGTGCTATGACAAGTTGACGGGTATTAGGTTAGGTTGCATCCCAAGTTGCATCACTCTCAACGGGCACGTACAGGTCTAGTAGCCTACTTGTTAACTTTACGAACTTAAATATATATACATTGGACATATTTTTTTTTTACATTTTTAATACTAGTCATTAAGCTACTAATATACGGAAGTAATTAAAGCGGGTCAATTTTGCAGGTTTGGAATTGTAACTGCTGAATGAAATAAATTATGTTTTCAGCTGTTTGCTGTGACTGGTAGTATAAAGAACAGAAATACAGCCTCAACGGTCTGAGCCAAGGCGAAAGAGGCACCTTTTTATTTACGATCAAACTTAAGAAGCAAACAGCTCTGCACTCAGGAGTATGAGGACATGTCTGGCACAGTCTCCCTTAAATAACCAGAATTAATATAGACCACAGTGACGAGCGTCCCATTTTATTTTATAGCAGTTTTCAAATTCAGAGCAGGTGCCTGCCCCTTTCCCACCTCCCGCCTCCTGTGGAGTGTTGACCTTTTCCATAGCTGCCACCTTCCACTGTCTCATGTCTGCAGTCTAACACCACATCATCATACGTCCTGTTGTGTGGTTTATCTTTTTCTATATAGGTTTTTGTTTATTCTTATTTGCACTGTTTATTATTTATTATTATTATTATTGTATTGTTTATTTATCCTTCTGCCTTGTTTCTTCTGTATACTACAGTACTTTTTATCCTTCTTATTCTTACTTGTATGTTGTAACCTTAACTGCTATGGGCGACTGATTTTCCCCCGCGGGATAATAAATGTACTGTATCTATCTATCTACCATTACTGCTACCGCTAGGCTCTGTGCAATAAGCGTTGTTTTGACCAGAAATGCCGCCTGTGATGGGGATTTGGAGTCTAAAGTGACCGAAAGCATGTGCACACACGTGCACATACAAATCAAGATGTTAGCTAATGTTAGTAGCCTTTCCACTAGATCAGATCAATTTCTAAGAAAATGACTACAATATCCCTGCAGGAAAAATGTCGCCTCTCTCCACCATGCTGAGTAAAGTGCCACCGATTGACACAGAGGAGACCCCTGTCCCCAGCTGGTCACCGAACCCTCATTTAGACAGGAGAGCTTTGTGGAGAAGCGGTGTCGCAATGTGCCCTGGGCAGATTGAAGGAAGCCACCGCTGAGCTTCACACAGACTGTTCCAACACAGAGCCCACAGCTCCCCCATCAATCCCATCCTGTGGAGCCCACCACCTCCGCATGCCAGCCTCCTTTGCTTCCCCTACAGATATGTGTGTGGGTGTGTGTGTGGGGTTCAAAAACTGAATCGGCTATGAAACCCCGCCACGATTGGTAATTGCATGGACTCGGCAAACAGGGACGTCCGCTCCCCCTGTGCCAATTAGTTCCTGTTAAGGTCACCTAGCAACGCCCAATCCAGCAAAGGCACCCACCGATACCCACACAGGGGTCTTGATTTTGGGAGCCGTATCTACGACGTTGCAGCACAGCGCTTGTCAATCCAAACCATCCCTACAGTACTTGCATTAGTCCCTCCATGGGGTACATCGTATTGACCGCAAGTCCGCAACATCTTTTCAGCTGCATGGATGGAGCCCTCAGCTCTCAGCTGTTTCCAGCAGGCTCACCACGCTGCTGAGAAATGGAACAAAATAGGAATCAAGCTGAGAGGATGTTGACAGAGATTTGTCACATCGCCTTCACCTATCGTGACCTCAAACAGGTGACATCTCTTGTTCTCTCTGTGTGTGTGTGTGTGTGTGTGTGTGTGTGTGTGTGTGTGTGTGTGTGTGTGTGTGTGTGTGTGTGCGTGTGCGTGTGCGCATTACTCCTGGCAGAACTCAAGCATGAGATCCTGGTCTGGAGACAGACAGCCCAGCGCATTAACCCTGCCAGCCGGGAGGAAACAGCCGTCAAATGTCTCCTGATGCAAAAAGTCTTCAACCTGGAGAACCTTCTCCGCAAAATGATGAGGACCTTTCAAAGGTACAATGGAAAGGCACATTGTCTTGGGGGAAGTCCTCAAAAACAAACAAACAAATATCCTTCAGCTCTCTTCACAATGTGTTACAGGGAAATTTCTCAGGAGGATAAGAATTGGGAGCAAAACATTCAAGAACTTCAAAAGAAGGTAGTGGCAATTATCTTTCATCCATCACTGTCTTACATATCTCCACCTCTCTGTGTCTATGGTTTGCATCAGCCTATTTAGACCTGAGGCCGATTCTATTCTAAAAAATTCTCTCTCTCTCTCGGATTGAAATGTATAGTTGCGTACAGTAGGGGTTCACAGTCTAAATGGAAGCAGACAAAATATTATAATAATAAATACAAAAAAACACATAAAATCTGCCGTCCCTATTTTGGGCACTTTAATTTAGTAAAAAGGGTTTTTCAAATGTTTTCAGAAATAGTGAAAATTACAGACCGACGGCTATTTTCTTTCTTTCTTAAAAAAAAGGCCATTTCACAGTAGGGGGCCCGGGCCCGCTAGCCTCGCGTTGCGATACTAATATACCATTCTGCCTCGGGGCATAGATGCATATGCAATAGGGGTGGGTGAAGTGTGGCTGCGCCCAGCTACGGGCCCGCAGCCACAGGATAATTCTTATGTTCACTGTATGTTCTTCCCATTCAGAAAAGCATGTTTCTCTCGTCCACAGCACAGAATTACTGACACCATCCTCTTGGTCAAGTGTGTTTCCGTCCTGGCTGTTGTCATCTTCATGTTCTTCCTCAACTCCTTCCTTCCCAGCATCCACCTGGATCTTGGTAAGGAAGCTCATCCATATCTCTATATATAGATCTCTAATTAATAATCATTGCATTGTTTTCACAGGCCACGCTGGATAGTTATAGGTTCTGTCGTGTAATTATAAGGCATCTTTTCCTCTTCCTTGCCTTTGAAATGAGCTCTAATAATAGGGCTGGACAGGCCAAACGCAACCAGCAAATTACATGGATGTGGTGCTGTGCTCGCATCAAATGTATTTACAGTATGTGCTGTGACAATTACAAAACTGTAGGCTACTCTAAGCCCCCCAAAACAGGCATGCATGCAGTCAAATTAAATCATTTACCAGGAAAAGGTTCCGTGAACTGTTGAGTTGAGTGTACTGTTGTAGTACTGTTAGAGTCTGGTAGTCTGATACTGTGGCTGGAAATACAATGAAAAAAAGATGCAAACTGCAATTACTGCAACAATAACATCCATTCTTGGATATTTTGACATTCAGATATCCCTTCAGAGAAAGTGAGACAGAAAACATGTGTGTGCCAGCTGGTGTTCATAAGCACATCCTTGAGGGATGGAGAGCTTCCTGCCATTATATATGTGTTGCTGGCCCTTTAAGGTTTGCACCGAAAACAGCTGATCTACAAGCCCACAACGCGTCGCAGCGTGGAGTGACACCGGCTGACCTTAACAGCATCCCGTTAAACCTTACACTCCGTAGTGGTTCTCAATTTGTAGGTCGGGTCCCCTACGGGGGTCCCTACATGCTTTTGGGGGGGTCCCCAGATGACAGTGAGTAGACTGACAATTAGACTGACAACCTAAAAAAGAGAGGAAAAAAAATAATGAAAAAATACCATTACTGCTAATCAAAAGTAATCAACAAATTATAGCCTAACTGGTCAAACATTAGCGAAATAACAAGAGGTTGTTTTTGTTTGTTTTTAATGGCACTCCCCAGTTCAATTATCATTCTATTTTGGGGGGTAGCGCTGTAGGTTGAGAACCACTGCCATACAGTATCAAGCCTCAGATGAAGATGGCTGTCTTCGTCCAAACAGGCCTCTCGTCTCTCGCCGTCGCAGACATGCTCGATGAATTAAGCACAGCTCGCCTGTGCCTCGCTATCACGCTATGACATTTCCTAAATGGAAATGAACAGTAGTGTGTCTGTCCTAAACACGGCTTTCATTAATGCATGCCGGTCGCAGTCAGGTTGGGCCAGCAGCACATTTAGTAATACAGTAATTAAACCTTGCTGAGCCATGAGGCCAATAGGGCAGGAGCCTGTAGCGTGAGGCAGCTTGATGTACAAGTACATCCCCTGGGACATGACATGCTAGTAGTTTGTCGCAGGGACTCACCACCAATCCAACCCTTGATGCTGAGTGCCTGCCAAGCAGGGAGGCATTGGGTCTTTGGTATGAACCGTCCGGGGCTCAAACCCTGACCTCCCAATCTCACGGCGGACACTAACCGTAAACCCACTGAGCTGGTTTGTTTCTCAAAACATTGAGGTGCAATGGCAATATTCACAATGTCGCCTTTGTTGTCCAAGATCACAGGAATAATACATACATTGTGTTTCAGTGTGATTAGTTTTGAATGTTGAGTTTTAGCGGAGGACAGGACAAGCAGTCATTGTCAGATCGCCAGCGCCCTGACTTCCCTTCTGTTAACTTACTCCACAATCTTTATCCGTACGAATGCCCACAGACGACGAGTTGCTTGCCAACCAGCTTTTTATCTTTGGGCTTTACCACGTGCTCTGATACTACGCTCCACGCTTGAAGCACCTTAAAATCAACACACAGACTTTAGATAAACAATCGAGATGGAGCTATGGTTCACGGCATATTTCCTATCTGGCAACAATGTTGTGGTATCTGTGTATGATAAATGAGCTCAGACTCCCCTAGAAGCTCCTTTTTAATTGGAGAGATCTTTAGCTTTACTGTCTGCTGCCCGTTTAGCTCCACGTTTAGGGGCCTGCCTCTGGGGATATGCTGTATGTCGATTACAGATGCAGTGAGGACATCAAAAGTTTGCCTGTATTTTTTTTGTCACCTATCTGAATTAATTGTGCAACTTTGCAGAGATGATTATATTTTTTTCTGAGAGGGTTTACTCTACCACTCTATATGCACAATACTACCAAATATTGAAGATATACTTTAAGCTGATAATTATTGCGACAGTAGGTCGCATTTACTATGAAAAACCTGCATCAGTTAGTCACGCCTCCATATATGGTCACGCCTTGTGACATCATCCCTCGTGACATCACGCCTCGTGACATCACGCCTCCATAATATGGTCACGCCTCGTGACATCGCACCTCGTGACACGTCATGCCACTATACAGTATATGTCCATCTCCATATATGAAGATCAAGACACTGACCTCATCTAACCCTGGATAACCATACATGGAGAAGACTGGATCATCACCTAGATCTGCATATATGGAGCTGGCCAGCAACTCTGCATCTGACCTCAAACCTCAAACCCTTAGATCTCCATATATGGAGCTGACCTGTTCTGACATTCCATATGTTGATCCTCCCCACCATGTTGATCTGAACTCATCAAACCCTGTACACTCAAGACACGCCATTCCATATATGGCCAGTACAGAATTCATTCCATATGTTCATCTGACCCCCCATGCCAAAGCGCCAGCGCTCACGCAGCAGTCTGCCGTCACCCAGGTGGAAGCGTGCACGCGAGGTCGCTTCTCAGGGCGTCTTACTGGTAATAAGTTGTAGCTCACAACAACATGTTGTGACGCATTGTGACCTTGTGGATCTTCTAGGTTGTTTCTTTTGTTTTTATGTATTTATTATTTCCTTCAGTTTTCACCTATACTGTATATAATGACATGCACAAAATAGGGAAGCCAGGTTCCTCCCTATAACAATGCTTATCTGGGGGTCAGGACGGGTTACCAACGAGGCGAGCTGAGTAGCTCATCCTGGGGGGAAGCCAGCCCAGGGCACTCACTATGCCCTAGTGTCCTGAACTGCGTGGCCCGGCTGATTCAATATAGGTCCAGCTGGTTCAAGTAGGAGTTGCTGACTCAATGGAATGACCTCCTGATGGCATGGTCTCCTCAGTTGGCCCCATGTTCTCCTATGAGTCAATATATAGGCTCTAGTGTATTGAGAACGTATACTGAGAGATGCGTGTCCAAGTGTGGAGGGATAACGTTTCTGCCCTCCACCCCAGAGACTGAGGTCGCCTACAGGTTGGTCAGGTCCACATTTCTCTTTTCGTAGATTTAGAGCAGACAATCATATTTACTCATTTTATCCCCCTCTCAATTTAGTCTTTATGCCAATTCCTCCCACTTGCTTGCCATTTTGATCTGTCCTACTCCTCCCGTTTATTCACCAGGCAAACATAAAGACAGCACAGTTGCTGTGCCTGTGTGCAATGAATATATTCAAAGGTGTAATAATTCCATTGAAGACAACATATGTGACAGGTGCCAGCAAAAAGTGCCTCAACTCGATTTTTACAGATTACATATTATTACAGATTATTAAAGTACAGAATGTAAGCTAGATATAACCATTTTAAAATGATTGGGGCCTTTCACCCAAAGCTGAGAAAAGTCCCTTTCAATATTCACAACATTTTTAACACCTTAGAGCTGGATAGAAGTGGGTGTGACAATGGGAGGGACAATAGGTACTTAACTCCACCCACAATGACCACCTTAGAACGTTTTAGCTGTCAACAGTGAAACACTGACATGTTTAAACAAACAATGCAATTTGTAAGGTGCCCCAATAAACCCTTTTGAAAGTACTAAGTATTAAATACTAAGTATAAGTATTCAAGTATTAAATACTAATTTAAGTGTTCAATTTCACTTATACACTACCTGGTTGTAAATAGCTGCAGTAGGCTACATACCATTTTATTTCTATTTAGTGTACATTTAGTGGATGTGGCTTACATCCGGTCTAAAGCCCACCCACTGTATGCGCTGATTTCCATACACAATCCGTATCCTCCCCTCACCGGATGTTGAATTAACAGTACTAACGGCCATATATTTGACGATCTTTTACACGAAACGACATTTCCTTTTCACTTGATACCGTTTCGTAGAGACGGCCTACACAAACGATCTATATACAAAATGAAAGCCCGAATTTCGTAGTTTATATAGTATTTTGAATTTTTTTAAATGAGCAAAAAATGAGCGAGTTATGATTTAAAGAAAAGACGAGTTATTTTGGCTCTTTGCGGCTGGAGGAAAAGAACAAGAATAAGCAGCAACACTCTTCCATGGATGAAGCAATATAGCACTAACGGGCAACGTTTCACATGTATTATTAGTTTTATACACTTTAGGAGTGAAAACATGTGTTTAGATGCTTATGACAACATCTCAGCAGTTAAGACAATGTCCCTCTGTTAACACACGACACACAGACAGCTAGCTAACTAGGCTAGCTAGCTTTTAGCCTGTTGTTGTGTGATGGTGGAAGTCTATTCTCCAGGCTGGGAAGCGTATTTGAGCGTGTAGCTACGTGGTTTTGTTTATTTTCCTGTAAAGTATAACCCAAAAGCTCCTCCATACTATAGCCATGTAGAATAATTCTGTGTTTATAAACACACAAGCACGCTAATGGGCGGTGACCAGAGCGTGAAACCTCAGAACAAAGAGATCTCAGGACCAATCGAAAACAACATGCAAATCTCAGAACTGCGCTTCTCCGGCCCCAAAACATTGTTAAAAAACAAGCCTACTTTGACATATAAATGTATACGTTTAATTTGCCCAAATGAACAATCTGTTGGAATAAAAACCTTCTTCAACATCCAAACTGTCTTAATATGAAAAAAAAAGAAAATCACATAAAAAAAAAAACGGTTTTATTTTGACCATTTAGACCATTTCATTCTGGCGAGTTGAGGCACTTTCAGCTGGCACCTGTCACATATAAGTAAACTCACTCAGTAAATAGGGTTAGTTAATAAAAGGGTACAGTTCCTTAGAGAACATAATGAGGACAGTCAGTCAGTGAGCGCTCTTGGGAGTCCAAGAACATAGAGAGAGGTAGGCATACTGTATTTGAGCAAAAGGTACATTTTGTCAGATTATAGTGTGGTTGCTGTTAAAACGCGTCACATTGTGATTAGATGCCAATTTGAAATATATGATCGAGCTTAGTTGTTAGTCACAATGTAACTTGTGTGTGTTAGTCTGTAAAAGTTTAGCAGCAGGAAACAGATGTGCAGCATCTGTGCAGCATCTGTGCTGTTCGCAACGTGTAGTAAAAGGCCACAGCATCTTTTTACAGGATAATTGGAAATGGAATGAGATTTAAGGGACAGATGGAACTCCATTACAATACTGATGACATCACTGAATTCCATATAGGCATAAAAGGGACAAGGAGTGACGGATACAGAGATCTCCATTATATTTGGGCATAAAAGGGACAAGGACTGACAGATCTCCATATTTGGGCATATCAGTCGGCGGTATCAGGGTTTGTCGGCGGTGCGAATCGTGCGATGTACGTGTGAGGGCCATGAAGTTGAACATTATGCACAACCAGGAGATGTACCACTACCTACTGTACCTACCTGATGAAGCGAAAGTGAAACTCACTTCGCTTCCAATTGCACTTGATTACGATTCGGTACAGGTGTGAATGCAATCCACAGTAAATAAAGGAAATTAAGCAAACAATGTGGCGGGTGAGGAACTGAACACAGTTGGAGACGGAGAAGGCATATTTTACGCAGCGCAAAGATGTCCCGTTACCGTGGATAGACGTGGACGAATGAGGAAACTGAAGCCCTGATCGAAATGAGGACGAGTACATTAATCAATTGCTTAAGAAAACACATAAAAACACTACAGTATACAGAATATTCTGTCTGTCTGTGCTGTCACTGTGTGGGGACTGGGGAGTCTCAGTTGGGACTCGATAAACTTGTAAACATTTTGCGCTGCTGTCTGTTATATCAGTGCACTCAGCGCTGTGCCTGGATCCATGCCCAAAAGAACAGTGTGTGGCTGTGTGCGTATAGTGAGAGAGAGAGGGTCCCAGACGGCACGACACATGCACGTTATGAGTATAATTTTATCAGCATAGATTTCACTGTGTAGGCTAGTTTATGAATGGAACACATTGATAAAGGTCCCCCCTGCTGTGTTTCCAATTGCTGCGGATGACAGTGTGAAGGCAAACCGCAGGAAATTAAATATACAAGAATCCCAATTTCTCCGCCCATTCGCATCGAGTCTACCGAAGTATTAGGTGGGATTGGGAATGTGACCTTAGTTAGCCCAACATTGCTCTTACATGAAGCACTTTAACTTGCATATATTTAGTTAATGCACACTATCAGCAAGTTTGTCGAGCAGCCAGTTTGATGTTATCAAACTACACCAACCAACTATAGAATATAGATCTAAATGGAGTCCATAATTTAAATAGACTCTAGATGTCTTTCCTTAGCTGGTTGATCTGTCTGTCTGTCTGTCTGTCTGTCCAACAGTTTCAAATGCAAACCAAAATCTGGTTTAACATGAATTATTTGCAGGTGATGTTTCCTCTAAAGCTACAGTTGTTGTCTGGTTCTAGAACTGTTCTTGTAATTGTCTTGTTCTGTCTTCAGGTTGGATCGCTATCCTGGGGGCTCTGTGGCTTCTGGTCCTGGCTGACATCCAGGACTTTGAGATCATTTTACACCGGGTGGAGTGGGCCACGTTGCTGTTCTTTGCTGCCCTCTTCGTTTTGATGGAGGTAAGTTTAACACACTTCTGGGGACAACCAGTTACCATGTGACATGGATCCTATAAGTGGACAGATCTTTTTCAAAGCATCTGCTGACTTGCCGGAGCTCTTACTGTAATTGCCCCACAAAAAATATGAGCCTGAACTCACAAGTTCCTGCCTCTGGCAAGCACAATCCCCAGAGACAGAACAACAGTAACTATGCTCATATATTGACAGTACTGTACAGTGCTACTGTATGAATTACAGTCGGCAAGCTTAGAATATGTGAATTAATTATCGTTTATCTCCTCACCCGTGAGCCTCCGAGTGAAAGGATAAAAGGAAAAATCTGATGTCAGCACAATAACTGCATGGGTAGCTTTTTTTGTTTGCTTGTTTTGCCTCTTCAGACTCTTTGTTTTGTTTCGCGAGGCTTCCAGTCACACAAATACAACCCTTAACCCTTGGAGGGACGTATAGTGCTAGCCCAAGCACTGTTTTCATCAATGCACTGAACGCAGGAAATGGCTTATTGCCAGCATGTCCCGGAAGGAGCGCATTTCTTTGTTCCCTAACCCAAACCTGCTTTAATCCTTATATTATATAATCCATCTTTAACGGTCTCTCTTCAAGAATATGTTGCACAGTCAGTTATACTCTCTTTGTTTTGTACAGGCTTTAGCCCAGCTGCAGCTTATTGACTACATCGGAGTCCAGACAGCGCTACTGATAAAAGTGAGTTTTTTTTTTCAGTCTAAAGGTCATCTCACAGATCCAACACAACTCACTTGCAAACAGGTCTATTATTCTGCCAAGGCCTTCAAGCAGCAGCAGCCACGGGTTCTGCCAAACTTCGGTCAACTCAACTGTCATTGCATCCCTGTATGTATTTATTACTATAACAACGGCCCAGGTGGGCGCCGCCAACGTAATTGTGGTGTCTGCATCACAGTATTTACACACCTACGTGTCGGTATCCCATGCCGAAAGTAGCCGATCGATAAGCATTCCATTGCATTGTGAGCTTTTAGATCGACTATTTTTGGTGCAGGCCGGACGCCATCGTGGGACGAACTATATATCTGCGTTGGTTTGTGCAGCCGTCTCTTAGTGGCAAAATTGCCTGTGTGATAGGTACATCAACTCACATTTAGACTGTGGACCTTTTTACCTCAGATAATTCCACATGACAGGTGGCTCTGCCAACCTGCCCGCTGTGAATAATAACAGACATACTAGATAAGGCCATTGCCTCCCTCCCCTGGAGAGTTATAGGTGAAATGAGAGAGGAAGGTGAGGGTGGGGGGATTGGGGTTTATATCAACCTTTATCCTCGCCTGTGAGGTTATGGCTCTTTGAACCCGGGCAAGCGTGCTGAACATAATACTGAAGGAAAAGAATGTAAGGGCTCCATTTTCGTCACCCCTTATCCCTAAATTTCTTTGTAATTTTCCTATAAATTAGCATAGGTGAGTGCCTGCCACTTCCTTGTGTCCATTGTGTTTATATAATTGTATAGTCAAAGAAGTTATTTGTGCCAGGCATTGTGCGGCGAGCAGACCCCTTCCCCACTGCTAAATCCCAAAACAGTGTATTTAGAAAGTTTAAACGAAAATGGAGCCCTTATATGCGAATGGCTTGGAATGGGAATGGCTTGCAGAGCCAAGGGAAAGGGCCACCCACAGCAACGATTGACAGAATGAGGCTGTATAAACATATACCACAGCAATATATCGTATTGGTGCTGTTGTGGTTTAAAAATGGTATAACTATAATAATATGATTGTAGCTTACCCCTTTCTCTTAAATTTTGTTTATTTTGTAACAACCGGCAGCTGGACAGTCAACACCTAGCTAGGCTTGAAAGACAGTAACAGTATAGGCACTATAACCTCAGCTGTAGCACCCACAATTAAAAATAATACACAAAACAAAACAAAACCTGTGTGTATGCATGTGTGTGTGCGTGTGTGTGTGTGTGTGTGTGTGTGTGTGTGTGTGTGTGAGTTTGCAGCCGAAACCATGAACCTAATTGGTCCATTTGATAATTTAAAGCGGTGCCCAGACGAGTGGGCTGCAGGAGCCCGTTTACATGCTGTACAGCTGTAGCCTCTATACTACTCGCCTGCTATCTGAGTGTAGAGATGAAAGGTTCAGTGACATGTCACCCTTCTTTAATCTGACCTCTCTCAGGCGGTGCCAGAAGACCAGCGCCTGGCCATAGCTATTATCCTGGTGATGTGGGTGTCTGCTCTGGCCTCTTCTCTCATTGATAACATCCCCTTCACTACAACCATGGTAAGAGACAAATGGACCGCAAACACTAACCTTTTATGCTGGCTTGCGTGTCGTGTCACAGATCATAGCTGAAGCTGACCTACGAGCTCACAACGCACAGTGACATGCTGTGATGCGTTATGATGCGTTGTGAGCTTGTTGCTTGTTAAAAACGTTTAATTTTTTACTAGCTTTCAAAAGTTCTATTTCGTCCCTGCTGACCGCCAGAGGCGGTGCTTTAAGCACTGAATACGTCCCTTCGCGCATGCGCAGTCGAGTATTTATACCAACAATGTCAATTTTGACCCCGTGATGACCCCCGGAGTAGTCTATAACTTCCGGCAGTCACCTGGGGCTCAGTCCCTAATTTCTTCTCGCTGCGCAAGTTGTACACAGTACAGAGTTCTACAGCAGAATTGAACTGCATTGTTACAGAACTATTGAGTTGCTGGTAGTCCCGTGACCATTATTGGTCGGAGTAGCGACGCGCGTTCGCCCTCCAGGAACTGCGACTCTTATCATCTTATCATCTTATATCTTCTTTTCCCCGTGGGAACGAACTAAAGGTAAGCAAACAACCCCTGTGCGCATAGGCTGCGTGCGCGCTGCTTCCCTGCCACACACACGGTTGCGTGCTACGATCGGTGACCTGATAGCGTCCCGTTCAGCACTGGTTAAAGCTGAACGGATAAGTTCGGGTCTCTTTGCCAGCTTACACTGTTTGATTCCCATGCATGCATTTAATTGAATTGTATGCTATGCGGTAGTGCTAGTGACGGCAAGCGTAGCGCTGCCCGCTCCCAGCACGTTAGCCGACATTGCTAATTTGCTATTGTTTATTGTTTAGTTTTCTGTTTAGCCCGTGTCTGCGACGCGGCACGCCGCAGCACGGTGCAACTCGAGTAACACTCATTCTGTGTACTGTAGTGTACTTATTTAATGATACTATTAAGCTTATAGTTTAAGTTTGGCGTTACTTCAGTAACCCCGGATATGTGAATTAGCTTGACTGATTTGGTCGTCACTGTTTTCAAGAGTGTACTTTAATTTCGGCATAGAGTCACTGCCTCTTTATAGGTTGTTGTTTGTCAAATTAGATATATGTAACTATACGTTGTATTGTTATTATTATTATATACTAATTAATAATATAATATTAATAGTATATATTAATATAATAATAATTATATATTATATATATTATATTATTATTATATACTGTATGTAATTATATATTATATATATTGTATTATTATTATATACTATATATAATTATATATTATATATACTGTTCTATCGCTGTTAAAGCACCCCTTAGCCGGCATAGGTGGCGTGCGCGCCCCCTTCCTCCAGCTAAGCGGCCTTTAGCACAGCCAACAGTAGCCTCTGCTGGCACAGGCAGCGTCTGCGCTCCCTCCCTCCAGCATACGGCTCCACCTCTAGCAACCACTAGCGTCCGCGCTCTGGGCTACATCTGTGGGTTACCGATGGACGAACCCTGCCACCACCTGTGCACCTCCTGTCAGGCTCCTCTGCGGCCAGAGGATGGGCATGACCTCTGCCCTGGGTGTCTTGGCCCCCAACATCTGAGGGAGGCACTCGGCGACAACCCATGCATGAACTGCACCATCATGCCCCGGGAGGTGAGGATAGCCAGGTTGGCACAGGTGGAGAAGGTGGACGGTGAGCTTCCCCCATTGGGCATGCTAACCCAACGACAGACCAGGGCTTCCAAGCGTCGATCCACCACACCTGCTACCTCGACCCCTGCTTCCAAGAGAAGGGCGGGGCCTGACCATAGGCTATCATCTAAGGTCGACCAGATGTCTGCCGACCTGGCCCTAATGAGGGCCATGTTCATGGCCCGTCAGCCCGAGATCCAGCCGGAGGACGTAGAACCACCTACTCCGCCGATGCCGCACCTGATCCCTGAGGGTCAGGACCCGGACACACTGTCCCTGGCGGCCTCAGCCACCCACTTCCACGACTATGACGAAAGTGAGGCGGATGGGGCAGAGGCGGCTTCCGAGGCCTCTGAGCAGGGCTCGTACTCATCAGCCCAGACCGGTCTGACTGAGACGGCTGGCGGCTCCATGAGGGCCGCCCTGTACATGGCTCTTGATCATCAGGGCCTGGCTGGACCGCAGCAGGCGGAGTCAGCCCCGTCAAGCCGTTTCTTCAAGAACAAGCCAGCCCCCTCTAGCTTTACCGTTCCTCACTCAGAGGACTTCCTGAAGGAGCTACACACTTGCTGGAGAGACTCGAAGGCTTGCTCTCGTCTCTCTGCCGATGGGCGTATGCTCGCGGCCATGGACAACCCGGAAGGAGTCGGCCTGCAGCGCATGCCGGCTGTGGAGCCCTGCATCGCTTCCTTAGTTGTCGACCCCGACGAGGCGCTACGGCAGGACACCAGGTGCCCCCGACCCCAGTGCAGGACCACCGATGACCTCCTCATAAGGGCTTATGATGCAGGAGCCCGTGCCGGGAGGATCTCCAACTCCCTGTCACACCTCATGCTCGCCCTCTCTGCATCTCTGCAGGCGAACAACGCGAGCGCAGAGCCCGCAGACGCCAACACCCTCTGCGACGCATCACTGGAGGCATTCGGCCTCATGTCAAGAGAGCTGGGACGGATGATGTCCACTCTCGTTCAGGCGCGGCGCCAAGTCTGGCTCTCTCAGGCCAACCTGACTGAGAAGACCAGGGCAACCCTGCGCGGTCTTCCAGTGGTGCCGGGAGCGATATTCGGCCCAGCTGCGAGGGAAGCGCTGGACCGCACAATCCGGGCCAGGGCGGACAAGGAGCAGCTGTCAAGCCTGAGGCGACAGCGCATGCCTCCCCCAGAGGGACCTCCCAACAGGAGCAGAGGCCCCTCGGCCGCCACCCGAGCTCGCCTGCCACAGGCCCCCACTTGGGGCCAGCGCACTTCCCAGCGGACTGAACAGAGGCAGGGCCATAACCCTGGCCGGCCCTCTACTAGGCAGTTTCGTGCCCCGGGCCCTGGGGGACCCCCCCCCAGGGCCCCTAGGGGCCGGGGGGGCAGACGCTGAGACCACGCGGCCGGCCGTCGGATACTTTACACCTCAGCAGCTCAGGTACTGGGCTGCTCAAGCTTCGGACACGTGGGTGATTGCCACCTTAACCCACGGGTACAAGCTTCAGTTCCGACGCCGGCCCCCCACAGCCGGCCGGGTCAGAATGACCACTATAGCCGACCCGGCAAAGGCCCTTGCCCTAGACCAGGAGCTGTCCATCCTCCTGGCCAAGGGCGCCATCGAAGCAGTAGACCCCCGGGAGCACCCCAGGGGGTTCTACTCCACATACTTCCTAGTGCCAAAGAAGACAGGCGGTTTTCGCCCCGTCTTAGACCTGAGGGTGCTAAACAAATACATGAAGGTCATTCCGTTCCACATGTTGACCTCAAGGGACGTCCTGCAATCCATCGCCCACAGGGAATGGTTCACATCAGTGGACCTAAAGGACGCATATTTTCATGTCCCCATTGCTCGGCAACACCGCCAGTTCCTGCGGTTTGCCTATCGAGGCCGCCACTGGCAGTTCAGAGTTCTGCCGTTCGGACTCTCCCTCTCTCCGAGAGTATTCACGAGGTGTGTGGCAGCGGCGCTGGCGCCTCTCCAATCGCAGGGCGTCAAGATCCTGCCATACCTCGACGACTGGCTGATCTGTGCGCCATCCCAGGCGCTGGTAGCCGAGGACACAGCACGTCTCCTGTCCCATGCAGCCCGGCTGGGGTTAAAGGTAAATGTGGAAAAAAGTTGCCTGATCCCATCCCAAACCACAACATTTATTGGTCTGGCGTTACACACCAGAACGATGAAAGCCTGTCCGTCCTCACGCCGGGTGGACGACATTATGAAGTTTCTTCCCATGTTCCGGAGAGGCAGTCGGCTGTCGCTCATCACATTCCTCCGCCTCTTGGGCAAACTGACGTCCGTGGCGGCCGTTGTCCCCCTGGGTTTGCTGCGACTGCGCCCCATGCAGAGGTGGCTGAACAGTTTTCAGTTGGACGCCGAGCGACACAGACACAAAAAGATAACCGTGTCACAACAGTGTCTACTCGCCCTAGCCCCATGGAGAGACAGGGCTTACCTGTCGAGGGGGGTCCCTATGGGGTCCATTCCCTCTCGCAGGGAGATCGTCACCACCGACGCTTGCCCCCTGGGCTGGGGTGCGGTGTGGCAGAGCAGGACAGCTCGCAACCAGTGGTCGGCGGAAGATCGCCGAGACCACATAAACGTGCTGGAGCTACGTGCGGTGCACATGGCTCTACAACGCTTCCTGCCATACTTGAGAGGCAGGCACATACTCGTACGGTCAGACAACACCTCAACCGTATTCCACATCAACCACCAGGGCGGAACCAAGTCTGCACGACTACTAGAGGTGTCCACAGACCTGCTGACGTGGGCGGCCCCCCGTCTCACCAGCCTACGGGCGGTGCACATACCAGGGGAGCGGAACCACCTCGCAGACTTCCTCTCCCGCCAGAAGCCCCCGTCAGGGGAATGGCGCCTCCATCCAGAGGTGGTGCACACCATCTGGGCCCGCTTCGGGAGAGCACAGGTGGACCTATTCGCTTCAGGGGAGTCAACCCACTGCCCTCGCTGGTTTTCCCTAGCGGAAACCATCAGTCCTCTAGGCCTGGACGCACTGGCGCACCCCTGGCCACAGGAGCTGCTCTATGCATTTCCACCACTCCCTCTGGTACGTTCAGTTCTCCAGAGGGTCGTTCAGGAGGGTCACACCATCCTGCTGGTGGCCCCTTTCTGGCCAGGGAGGACATGGTTCCCCCTGCTCCACAGCCTCTGTCACGGAACGCCTTGGCGCCTCCCCGACAGGAGGGACCTACTGTCACAGCTGGGAGGCCGGATCTGGCACCCATGCCCACAACGCCTCCAGCTGTGCGTCTGGCCGCTCAGGGGCCGGAGCCACTGCTGAGCAGCCCGGTGAGATACACCATACTGAACGCCAGAGCGCCGTCCACCAGGCTACAGTATGACAACAGGTGGAAGCTGTTTTCCAGCTGGTGTAGGGATCTGGGCGAAGACCCAGTACACTGCCCTGTACCCAAAATCCTGGAGTTCCTACAATCTCTACTAGGTAAGGGCCGGTCCCCCTCTACCTTGAAGGTTTACGTGGCAGCAATTTCCTGCCGCCATGTGGCAATTAACGACCGCACAGTAGGGAGCCACAACCTGGTGTCCCTCTTCCTGAGAGGGGCTCGGAGGTTGCATCCCCCGAGAGCTCCGAGGGCTCCGTTATGGGACCTTAACCGGGTACTGGACGCCCTGTGCGGGCCTCCCTTCGAACCCTTGGCACAGGCCGAGCTGAAGTGGGCGTCATACAAGACATCCCTTCTCCTGGCCATTACATCGGCAAAGCGCGTCAGTGAACTGCACGCTCTGTCAGTCAGTGAAACATGTCTGAGGTGGAACGCAGACGGCTCGGGGGTCACGCTGTGGCCAAACATAGCATTCCTCCCGAAGGTGCTGTCGCAGGCTCACCTCAACCAGCCTATCAGGCTGGCTCGATTTAACCCCCCACCTGGAGAGGGGACAGACAAACTGGAGCTGTTGTGCCCAGTCCGGGCTCTGAGAGCCTACATTGAAGCTACTGCACGCATCAGGCGGGCAGAGCAGCTATTCCTTTGCCATAGTGGTGTGAACAAAGGCGGCGCTCTCTCCAAGCAGCGCCTGTCCCACTGGATTGTAGACACAATCAGCCACGCCTATGAGGTAAGTAACCTCCCCGTACCATCAGGTGTACGGTGCCACTCTACAAGGAGCATTTCCACATCGTGGGCTGCCATGAGAGGGGTGCCCTTGGAGGACATTTGTGCCGCCGCCTCATGGGCTTCGGCAGGCACTTTCTCAAGATTTTACAGGGTGAACGTGGCCACTCCCCACCCATTGGACGTGGTCCTCTTCCCCGAATCCTCCGGTTCTACCCTTTGAGGTTTGTAATCAGGATTCCTCGTGACTTGTCTGGTATAAGTCATTCAGTGCTTAAAGCACCGCCTCTGGCGGTCAGCAGGGACGAAATAGAACGATAGTTACGTATGTAACTACGGTTCTATGAGTCCTGAATGACCGCCAGAGGCACTCTTGTCACTCAGAATCCTCGTGTTCTCGCGAGAAGATTCTGTAGGGACTGAGCCCCAGGTGACTGCCGGAAGTTATAGACTACTCCGGGGGTCATCACGGGGTCAAAATTGACATTGTTGGTATAAATACTCGACTGCGCATGCGCGAAGGGACGTATTCAGTGCTTAAAGCACCGCCTCTGGCGGTCATTCAGGACTCATAGAACCGTAGTTACATACGTAACTATCGTTTTGTAGCTTTAAAAATTGACACAATAATACACAACTTTAGCATGATTTTTTAGCATGATGTAAAAAACTGTCTTTCTAGTAGCCTATGTGAGCACACACACACACACACACACACACACACACACACACACACACACACACACACACACACACACACACACACACACACACACACACACACTCAGGAGATGGTCTGATGGAATATATATTCTGGTTCTTTCTAAAACTCAATATTTAGTGCATCTGGCCCAGGTGCTTTCCCAGACTGTAGCCGCTTAATAGCCTCAAGCACCTCTTTCCTAGAGTAGATTTCTGATGATCTGACAAGCTGTGGAGATTAAGGGAGGATAAAAAGATGTCCGTTAACTCTATGGCATCATCATGCAACTTCCATTTCCATCTATTTTCACAGAAAGTTTTAAATGTCATAAATTGTTGCAGTGTCAAAATATTGCTACCAAGACTATTGTTACAGTATCCTTGCTTTATCAACATGTTTGTATAGGTTTTTGCTGGCAAATAAATCATACAATTCAAATGATGCCTTTTCCGCCAAAAATAGATGACACAACTTCAGCTAATTACTTCATTAGTATTTTTTTGCAGTACAGTGCATGTTTTTTTTCTGGCTTTTCTGGCTTGATGTTTCAAGTGGAGTCAGGAAAGAGCGAGAGAGAGAAGGGGAGAGACATGCAGCAAATGTCGTCATGAACGGGACTCGAACACGCGACACGCTGTCAGGCCAAAGCCTGTATATGTGGCATGCGCCTGGACCACTTGGCCAGCAGTACAGTGCACCTTAATGAACATTCAATACATGTAAAATAATTCAATCAATTGAACATGATCTGAGCAACTGGGTCTAGGAAAACAAGCCCCAAATAAGCGACTAGGCCACATGAGCTGTATACTGTATCTACAAGCTCACCGTGCGTCGCTTACTATTTTCAAAAGATCTTGGAACATTTTCAATTTCAGATGGGGGATATAGGGACAAATACACACTTACTATTCATTTGGGGGTCGGGTCCATGACATGGAAATATTTGAGAACCACTGCATTGTTTAAATAATAATGAAATAAGAATGATGTCATAACTGCCAGGTGCAACAAGCTCTTGTAGCTCCTGTTTTTGTTCGTTTTCGACGTTCTATTGTTGGTTCACCCACTGTGTTTTGTTATGGCTATCCAGTAGCTCCAGTTTGCTCATAACATTATAGCTTCTGTTGCCACTCGCTTTGCGTTAATTCAGAGTATGGGTTTTTATGCCGTTCAGACTATCATTGGCTTAGGAGGCAGCCAATCATGACTAGGTCGCTAGTAAGGTCTCTAGGAGGCAGCCAATATGACTAGGTCATCACTAAAGTCGTCTTTACGGTCGTCAGTAGTGGTGGCCGGGTGCAAATACTCCAGGCGCTTTTCAAGCACCTGGCAAAAATCTGGAAGAAAGCCCAAATAAGCAACTACTACACTTTATAAATAATAAGCGGACATGGCAACACTGGTAATCAGCATCCGAATGCTGCATTCTGTGTTGCATGCAGCAACACTTTCCCCAAAGTGGGTCCTTCCTTCCACAATATGCCACAGCTGACATACAGTGAGGTAACAAATTGAACCCAGTGCTCTGAACTCTGAATGTGCAGCATCGACAAAACAAAGCTGCAGTCACTGAGAAGCTTTTTGCTGCTTTATTTTGTTAAAACCTTGCCATTGAATGCTGTCAAGTCTGTATAAAGTTGCATTGACTGCTGTGTCATTACCTGGCAAAAAGGACTGCTGCAGTATTGCTGCTACACAGCAATACACAGTCAACTCAGTCAACAATACACAGTCAACCTAGTACCTACTGACCTAAGATGCGCAAAATCAATATCCACATTTAAAACTCTGTTGAAAACCCACCTTTATCTTAAAGCCTTTTCCTAACTGTCATCATTGTATTATTATGTATGTTTTGTATTTTTATGCCGGCTATTGCATGGATTGATCTTTTATTGTTCTCTTGATGTAAAGCACTTTGTGACTTCGTCTAGAAACCCGTACAGATCCATTATTGTCTGAGTATCGAAGTTTTGAAAAGTTTCACTATTCTTATATGCTCAAAATATGGATACCAAATGTACAAGGTGAACATGAAAAATAACATGTATTGTATATTGTTATATAATTATTTGTATGTAGGCCATTATACACAATAGCCTTCATTATCAAGCACTTTCCAGCATGGCCTTGGTGAATGACAGCAGAAGGCTGGGTGTATTGATTTGTGCACAGACAGACTACATTCTCAACAGCACTGAATTCATGTTCATGCTGTCCTTTTTACTTCGAAAAAGAAATTACCAAAAGGCGATTGTGTAGCGCAAAATTTGTTTTCCTTTAAAGTGCACTTTTCTTGGCCTGGTGGAGCACTCTCAAAAGTTGACTATATAGTAGACTATACTTTCTTGAGAAATGTACGTGCATATGACACAGACTGCTTTTTATCAGATCGCCAATAAATTGGCTGTCTCGAGAATGCTGGCACAACACTCCGCACTAGGGCATCAAATTGACCCTTGCTTAGGCGGAAGTTGCTTTAAAAAGAGCTTCATCCTGACAGAACCTGTGGACATATGGTTGTGATATGCCGTCTGCCATGGAGGCAGAAGCAAAGCAGGGCACTGCATGGTCACCATTGGGTGTGTGTGGGACTGTGGGTGCATGTCATGACATCCTCCACCACCGATAGTGCCACAGGTGTCACAACCTCATCCAGGAGGTATTTCAGCAGAAATAGAGCTCCAAGCTACACTGTCTGCCTGTTACAAAGTAACATACCCTTATAAATCAGAAAACACACACATAATCCTATTTTACAAGGACACCGAAGGGCAGATACTGTAGCTCACATTACGTGCAATTTGGATCACTCCTTTATCCATATGGAAACTTCAATTACACTGGTCTCAATTATTTTGAAGAATTAAAACAAATCTGACTCATAATCAATATTTCTTTAGCCTAAAGTGAGACCTGTAAAAAAACGTCACAGTATCTCCACAAAATGAATGGAAATGCGATTTAATTAATTAATTCATTGGGAGATCTAAATGTCAGAGGTCCTTTGACAAATGGCTGTGAGCTTCAGTTCTTGAGCGATTCCCACAACCTCTATCATATAGCCGAATTTCGTGGAAAACGACAGCACAGAACTGTCAAAACTGCGAAATATGGCAGAATCGGTAAGGAAACAAAACAGGGTCTTTTCCCCTTTGGGCTTGACCCATAATAATAAGAATAAGGATAAGAATGTATAACAAGACATTAATGAAAACATAGCATTCTGTAAAAGCCTTTGAGAAGAAATTATATTTTTAACAGGACATTAAATATATTTCTGTGTGCTCTCAGATTCCAGTTCTCATCAACCTGAGTCAGGATTCAGACGTGAACCTGCCAGTGAAACCTCTGATCTTTGCATTGGCCATGGGAGCCTGTCTGGGAGGTGAGTGTCTCATTTTATCCCCACATTTACAAATAGTGCACATGTATAAAGTATGTTTGATTAAATTGAATTTAATTATTTTTAATATATTTTTTAAGATGTGGATCTTTATAATGCAGTATGACATGTGCCACATGAATACATTCGCTGCCATGTCAACACTTCTGTGTCCTTCCCAGGGGAGGACGAGTTGCTTTTTGTTACAAGCAGCTCAAGCTTGGCACATTCACTCTTCATTGCTCACCCCATGGCAGGCCTTCTCTAAACGGAGAACGGCTCTACTCTGTGTGGGCGGGAAGGGACACAGAAAGAGAGTTATTATAACTGCAGCTGTGACAGTGCCTTATTGATCAGCAATATGATGCTGTCACTGCCCCGTCACCTTTTGAGACGTGAGCCATATGGCAGCTGTGACAGCAGGCTGAATATCGTTGCCACCAGGAAGAAACCTCCTATATCCATATTCTAACTTTTTATGTTTTTTCGTAAATCAAGGCCGTACTACAGTGTCACACAAAAGTATCAATAGTAGCAGATCTGCAAGCTCGATGTGTGCGAAGCGACAGAGACATACTGTATGTTCTAACACACTTTCCTAAAACAATTAAACATGCAAAAATAAATAAATAATAATCATATCAAATCACACAACTGGAATACGTACATGACTCACTGTTTTAACACAGTACAGAAAAGGAGTCATTCTTAATGCTTCATTGCTCCATCAAGCGGATGTGCATTTGCAATTGCTGCTTGCATTTACTTATTTTATTTGTTACGGTTCTCTGCTCTTCATAACTTGGCAAAGGGAACTTTGGGAACCTAAAACATATTGTATAGAGAGCAGCAGTGCATAGATAATGGTTTCAAGTAATTTCTCCTTCTGTACCTAATACTCTCCCTTGTTAAGTACTGTATAACAATGGATCGCAGCTTGTCTGGTGTGGTAATAAAAGAGACCCTTATTACCTTGTTGAATAGACGAAGAGCACTCTGTCTGACGTACTGTATTATTTGAATGCATTTGGGCACATCCAGTTCCTTTTCTTTTTTTTGTATAATTTTTATCCCACGATTTTGTAACCCATTTTCCACCCGTGTCAATTATCTAATGTGATCCTGGGCTCTACACACCCTCCGCCAACCTAGTCCCCATATTATATGGGGGACATGGGGAGAGCAACAGACTTGAACTCATGCTTCCTTCATGCCTGAGTGTCCAAGTTGCTCCTTTACACCTGACAGGGGGGAGTTTCCCTGGTTGGGCGTAGCGCGTGGAAGGAACACGTTATTCCAAACAGTTCCTTTCCCCTTCATCATGCGCCCTCGGCTGGCCAGGGGGAGGCAGTTTAGAGACCAGGATTACTGCATGATTTTTGTGAGGGTACCTACCCTAGGGGACACGGGGATCCAGTTCCTTTTCAACTGTACATTGTTTTAATGCTGTTTTTGCTTCCGTTAAGGAAATGGAACACTGATTGGTGCATCGGCCAATGTTGTATGTGCAGGGATTGCTGAACAACATGGTTACGGATTCTCCTTTGTGGAGTTCTTCAGGTATGTCTACAAGAACACACAACTCCATACGCATCACTACAAGTCCAGAGCAGGGCTGAACAGTGACAAACGTTTGTTTCTGGCATTTAATGCCTTGACTGGCCCACTTCTGGTGTGGAAACAAAAGTGGCTCACCAAATGTTATTTTCACCCCATGTGCTCATAGCATTACATTTCAGCATTCATTAATGTATTATCCGGAGTAACTGTTGTCACAGCTTGTTAATCATATCAATTAGATACAAAGTAGCCTACACCCACATCTAGTAACTTCAAACAGACTGCCCACAATAATAGTACAGTGAAAATGTCCAGTGAATGATCCCTCCCTAAATCTGCTTTACTTACTGTATATCAACGCATGCGCATGCTTTGCCCTACACATGAACATACACAGATAGAGGGGTTACATAGGTGTGCGCATGCATGCACGCATGCACAGACACAGATGCTGGCAAGGACATCTATAGACAGCGTCGGAAGTTATGCTGGAACGAACGTGCTGTGTCGCAAATCTGTGCTCAGTCTGACTGTGAAGAAGATCACAGTCTTTAGAGCTGTCTGTACACCGCTGCATACTGCCCACCTGCGGTGTCACTACAGACAACTCATAGACAGAATCAGGCGACTCATAGTGGCTTATAATGTCTGCATGAGGCTGCATGCTGCTGAGAGTTTCAAGAAGCTCCAGTGCACGGCATAATTGTCAATGTCGGAGTACCCACCTGCTCTGCTGTGCTGCGTAATGTTGTGTCGCTGTCATAACAGAACCTGTTCGGTCAGGTTCTCCTCTAGACTGTGGCCACACATCAGTTTCTGTATAGTTACTTAGAAACTGAACATTCTGATTTCATGGAATGGAATGCATTTCATGAGTCATTCAAAAACAGCACTGAGAATCAGGTAGTCCGTTTTCCTGTCATGCAGACTAAGATCACTGCATAGATATGGAATCTCTGTGTGAAACCTGCATTTTCAAGGGGCAAATACAAAAAAACTGCCTTTAAAGATAAACTTGCCCCATATTTGCATATTGGGCCCTGATTGGTGGCCCACAACGTCAGGGGCAGTGAACTAGTTCAGTTTAGCATGCTGCCTACAAAAAATGAAGTAGATTAATCATTGAGGAACTTTGTGAATGAGACTAACAGAAGGCATGGTGTTAAGAAATGGTCCTAAAAATGCTTAAAGCTTAAAACTGTGTGCACTGTTACACTAGGACAGGAATAAGCAGACACATTCACCGGACTTCTAAATCTGCATGTGACTGACCATTACGCACGGCTGTGAATATAGCTCCCAGTTCATCACATGCACATCATGCTGTGTGAATACTTGATTATGAAATCTCATTTTATAGTTATATTTGGTGATTGTCATATATATTGTATCATATATTGTAATTATATGGGCTACATGCAGACTGCAAAGAGAGGCTGTCGCTGGGTTTGTTTAAGCACCTCCTTGAGACGCTGAATAGACTGGGGGATAGCGACTTGAGTCGTGCATGCACAATGTGTTGCAATTGGTTCTTAAGACGTCTGTTGTTTTCAAGTACCTACAACGCTGCCATCGCTCGCTACTGCTATATTGTGGCCCACAGCCACAGCATAGCCATAGCGAGCGATGCAGGGAGAGAGATCAGCTCAAGGGTTGCTGTCCTACAGACAGATAAATAATGGAATATTATATACGGGGGATAGACCCTTGAGATGCAGCATCTCATTTTCGAGGGCGTCACCATAAAACTGATGTAAGCATCCTAGAAAGTAGGCTTTATGCTTACCATACATACGTTGCTATAATAGTGGTGCTCAAACATTTTCATGTCAATCTAGGGGTAGGGGTAGCTTGAGTGATATCTTTGATTATTTTTCATATCTCTGACTGTCCCAAAGTTGTGTAGATTAATGTCACAAACTGGTGACAGAGCAGGCAGCCACTGCTGATAAGGAATGATCCATGCAGCGGCAGCCACAAATCGTTGGAGATCTTTTTTTATTCCAGGCTGAAATGTAGAATGTAATTTGGTTGTATGGTGCATAATTGAACACTTCCAGCTAAAGCAGCCAGGCAAGTAATCTTTGACATCTCCAACATTTGGGCAAGGTTTCAGCCCAATCACAGCCACTTTGACATACAGTACGAGTACATGAATATCTCCAAAAGTATAAAACGATGTGAAAGTGGAGGTACTTCTGAGGCCTAATGGCAGTCTCCACAAGAAATTGCTGTTAGATTAGCTCCGGAAACAGACAGGAACAGAGACACATAGACGACTATAAACCTGCAGAGTTCCTTGACATGAAAAGCTGTAATTGGCTATAGTCAGAGCAGTATAGGAACGCACTCGTTCTACTCCGCGTCCAGGCAGTGGGGACAGACGGACTGCTGCCGGTGCAAATGAAAATGGCCTGAATAACTCAGTGGTGAGCTGCTGTAGCATCTGCACTGCGGTCTCCCCCCCCCCCCCCCCCCCCACTTCACAGCCACGGTGTCCTGCTGTTATGTTTCTCCCAAAGCCATTGCCACGGGAAGTATATCTTCAAAGTAAATCGCAAAAAATGTAGGCTGCGTGCTCCTGTCCCTAAAGGACACGTGTGTCCATGCCAGCGGTCAGACTTTACCCGGCGTGATTAATTGCCGTCACTTCGATTCCGGTATGCCCCAGCGTACCGTCGAAGGAAGAGGCGAGTGTCTCGCCCCAAACCTCGCCCCACCCGCGTTTTCTCTGTGATGTTTTTTTCTTCCCGCCCTGATACCACTATCTCTCATTAATCTTTTGACTGAGAGTTGTTTTCCTGTAGGTTCCCTTTAGCACCCTCACCCGCCCCCACCAGCCCCACCACTCTTATCCTCACAGCTCCGCAGACGCCAGACCAATCACTTGTGGCGGGTCACGTCATGGAGGCTGTCTGTCCTCCCGCCTCACAGCTCCGCAGACAGCAGGCTTGCGGCACGGCAACAACTGTAATAATTGCCTGGCCGTGAATGCCTCGCTAGACCATTTGTTTTTGCACAGAAACAGAGATCATTGCCAGGCTGTACTGTAAATCCATTCAGTGGCATATTTATTAATGGCTGAGTTGAGGAGTGCCTCCAAGTAAAGAGCTACTGTATAGCAATATCTCAGACATCTCAGTGTCCGGCTGTCACTATTGGGCAATTTTTATAGGGGTTTCCTGTGACCCTACCATTAACATCCTATGGCAGGCAAAAATGTAAAACTTTCCTTTTGCTTTAAGTAGCATGTGACATAGGGGGTTCTTATGATTCTGAATCCATCCCAAGCATTAGTTTTGCACAAAATACACTCCTTGGGCTAAAAGCAGCCATAGCCACTTGCCCAAATGTGCCCAAAATGTGCTGACCTCATCACATTTGCCATGACGTCTATGGCCGTTTTTAGCCCAAGGAGTGCAATTTGTGCAAAACTAATGCTTGGAATGGATTCAGAATCATGAAACGCCCTAGTTTGACATGTCACATGCTAAGGAATGTTTTTGCCTGCCATAGGATGTTAATGGTGGGGTCACAAGAAACCCCTATAAAAAGAATTGCCCAATAGTGACAGCCGGTCAGCAAGTGGATGTATATAGACAATATTTTAGGCCAATAAAAAAGACTATATACCAAATTTCCCACCTCGACTGCCGGACTATCAAACCATTTCGAAAATAGTCTATCTACAAGCTCACAACGTGTCTGGCTTGTCAAGCTTGCCATTTCAAATAGCCAAAATATAAAATAGCTCTTAAAGGGGAATACCACTGATTTTCAACATTGAACTACCGGTAAGTCATTAATATACCGTAGATCTGTTGTGGGGAAATAAGAAAAAGGTCCTCCCCTTCTGTGTTGCCTAGAACTGGATAATTGATTGTTGGGGTCATGTGATGATCAGTGACATACGTAAGGTGTGTCTTTGGCTCACACTCTAGGTTGCCTCATTCACTATGGTAGTCTCGTATGTCCAGACTGTTGCCTCATTCACTATGGTAGTCTCGTATGTCCAGACTGTTGCCTCATTCACTATGGTAGTCTCGTATGTCCAGACTGTTGCCTCATTCACTATGGTAGTCTCGTATGTCCAGACTGTTGCCTCATTCACTATGGTAGTCTCGTATGTCCAGACTGTTGCCTCATTCACTATGGTAGTCTCGTATGTCCAGACTGTTGCCTCATTCACTATGGTAGTCTCGTATGGCCAGACTGTTGCCTCATTCACTATGGTAGTCTCGTATGTCCAGACTGTTGCCTCATTCACTATGGTAGTCTCGTATGGCCAGACTGTTGCCTCATTCACTATGGTAGTCTCGTATGGCCAGACTGTTGCCTCATTCACTATGGTAGTCTCGTATGTCCAGACTGTTGCCTCATTCACTATGGTAGTCTCGTATGTCCAGACTGTTGCCTCATTCACTATGGTAGTCTCGTATGTCCAGACTGTTGCCTCATTCACTATGGTAGTCTCGTATGGCCAGACTGTTGCCTCATTCACTATGGTAGTCTCGTATGTCCAGACTGTTGCCTCATTCACTATGGTAGTCTCGTATGTCCAGACTGTTGCCTCATTCACTATGGTAGTCTCGTATGGCCAGACTGTTGCCTCATTCACTATGGTAGTCTCGTATGTCCAGACTGTTGCCTCATTCACTATGGTAGTCTCGTATGGCCAGACTGTTGCCTCATTCACTATGGTAGTCTCGTATGGCCAGACTGTTGCCTCCCACAATTTTCAAATGCATTCGGTCACACAGTGTAGGTGTAGGACATGGACGCTCTTTTGATGATTAAGGGAGAAAGCGGATATGAGGCCTCCTCCCCACTTCCGTTTCGTCTTTACAGTGGCGCACATTTATCCTAATATAAATTAAAATAATTGAAACATATAGATTGCTGCTCAGGTCGCAGGCACCCCTGAATTTCCTTGTTAGCTAGAATCTCACGTTGAAGTCATATTAATGTATGTAAATGTAAATATTTAGCCCTAAGATAAAGTCATGATATGTCATGATGAGGAAAACTTGAGAACATAGTGGTTTCCATTACAACAGATTGAGAACTTCAAATCCAGTTCTAGATCTGTTGAAACAACAGAGCTTCTTAATACGGCACAGTTGAGAAGCACGATTTAAACTAAGGTATAATGGACTGGCAACCATATATGGAGGCGTGCCCGACTGAACGACTGGCGGGTTTTCATAGTAATCTGCTACCTTCAGTCGCAAAAATATCGGAAATACTCTAAGTCTAAGTACAGTCCTTCAATAAAATTTACTGTTCTTTCCACCAATAGAATGGAGCATCCGTTATGCAAGAAGCAGCCTGTGCCTATCGAGGACACACTAGGTTTCTGCGTAATTTAAGGGGAATGCGCAGCTGGCTTCAGCGGCCTTATTGAGTCTCTCATTTAAATCTCCACCTGTAAAAGGCGATCGCCATCCCTTTGGGAGACTCCAACTCAACCCCAAGACGTACATTGTTGCAACACAAGGGGGTCTATTAAGTAGGTCATATAATATTACTCAATACCGACAGCCAGCAGTAAGTGGATTCATGAATGCATGTATAGTCAATATAGACAATTTTTTACTATTTTGAAAGGGAAAAAAAATTCTATATCGATCCGTTTTTTTCTTCAAAATAGTAAAAAATGGCAAATAAGTATGGATAAGGGGTAAGGGGTGGCGCAAGATATACAGTAGCCCTTGGCCTTTTGTCCCTTTACACCAAATCTCTTCACCAAAGATAGCTTATCTAGCTTATCTTTTTATCTGTTTTAATGTTTTAAAGGGCTTGCCTTAGCATAAAACCCTCACAGTCAAATGGGTCTATGTCCCTCTGGTTTTATCTGAAAAGACACTTTGAGATTACATCAGGCCATTTTAAAGACGTTCCATGCATAATTAAAGCACTGTGTGAGATTGCAGGGTGCAGTGGGGATTTTAGCCAAGGTGAAATTTGCTCCTCTCTCTCGTCTCCATTGTGAAAACTAGGCACATTGTGCCTCTGTCATTCCTGACTGAGGCACAATGTGCATTGCTCAGCAGAAATGGACTCACCATACAGAGGTCAGGTGACATCGGCATACAGTCTGCTTTTAGTAACAATTTAGAGATCACTGGCTCCATCCATTCTCTAAGAATGATGTTCACTTCAAAGACTCATATTGTGGATTATTTAAGGCTTTCATATCTTCTTCTATAAATGCACAAATTTCTCTGTGTGTGTGTGTGTACGTCTGTAATCCACGTAACTCGAGAACCGTTCACCCCACAGACTCTATGGTGTGCTATTCATGATAATATAATGCAAATCACAAACCAGGATATTCCTTATACACCTGCTCCGTTTATTCTGGGTGATCCATCGTCATTAAAACATCTCCCCGCATCTCTAGCTGACTGGATTCATACAGCATTAATAGTGGGCAGGAAAATCATTGTTAAGGAATGGAAGTCTGAGGATTTGCCTCCAGCACATTTCACATTTCACTCAGCTTGGTATTGTGGCTGCTTTGGAGAGGTTATCTTTTAAAATGAATTATCAGTGAGATAAATATGATTGGAAGTGGAACGTGTTCCTCAGTCATGTTGCAGGTCCTTGATGTGATCCATGGTCAGGCAATGCCCTTTTGATTGTTTACTGTCTTAGTATACCGGACCGGTACATACGATACAGTTGATGATGCTGCGTGTTTGGTCATGGAAGTACCCTCACTAAAAACGCCGGGACAACGCTCCACACGTCCCAAACTCTTCTCCCTTCTGGCTCCAAAACTGTGGAATGCACTTCCCATTGCAGTCAGAACTGCAGCATCACTCCCAATCTTCCGCCGTAGTCTGAAAACCCACCTTTTCAGACACCATCATGGCCCATAGCACTTACCCCACCCCCTTAGATAGCATTTCTGTAGACTTAGATAGCATTTGATACAGACTTATAGCATGTTATGTAGACAGCACTATAATTGCATTGTATGTAGTCATAGCACGTCATAGTACATATGTATAGCATAGTAGTATATATGTATAGTTTATATGTATAGTTTCATTATATAGATATTCCACTGTTACTTTCTTAGCTTACGCATGTTTCATGATAAATGTTTTTATGTGATGTATTCCCATGCTTTTTTGTTCTTGCTTAATGTAAATCGCTCTGGATTAAGAGCGTCTGCTAAATGCCTAAATTGTAATTGTAAATTGTAAACTAATTCTTTTTTTTTTGCCTGTTCTGACATCACATGTGATGGTACTGTTCAGCTATCCTGTCAGCACCATAGGGTTCTGCTAAGGATGACACATACACCACTAAACCGTTATAATGGCCTTTATCACAGCAGCCAAAATTTACATAAAAAGTAGGGTAATAATGTTACAGTACAATGAGTACATCCTGTACAGGTATCCTACTGTAAATGCACAAAATCTCTGTCCATGTGTGTGTGTGTGTGTATGTGTCTGTAATTCACGTACAGTATCTCGAGGTCCAAATGGGACTGACCGACTTCAAACTTGAGTGGGGAGAAATCCATATATGGGCATAAAAGAGACACGGACAGAAACAGAAATGCATTTCTAACTTGTATCGTTCTTGGCTTGCATTGGATCGGCAATTAACTGATCTGAACAATACGGCCATATATGGGCATACTGTATGAGACAGACGGACTTCAAACTCTGTGTTCGTATCAGGGCGTGATGCGACAAATGGGAAGTTGGTTGCATCAGAGGTGCCAGTACAGGTTTCATGTCCATTAATCTGTACTGTAGGCTACTAGCACTGGTAATAAACGGTATTCTCAGAAAACAAAGTGGTGAGAAAACATTTTGAATATTCCATGGCAATCAGTCTGGAACCTTACTTTTGAGAGAGAACGAATAAAGGAAAGATCTTATTTCCATTTTCTCCAGGTAGGAAAATGTCCTATAGTAAAAATAAATACTTATAATCATTAGTCTTAAAGGGACACTTCACCCTTTTTGCAAAAAAATATATGTTAATGCCGTTTAGAAGCTTTAGATCACTTTCCTGGGGGTATTTATGTGTGTAATATGTGGTTTTAGATATTTTAGATTGTAGCAGTGAGCCTGTTGTCTCTGATGTCATGGACACTGGGCTCACTTCCTTCCTGGACTACATGTTGTCTCAGTAAGACAGCTCTCCCCCCTATCCACAAGGAGGAGCAGTGCACCAAAATATTATGGGAATTGTAGTCCAGGAAGGTAGTGAGACCAGTGTCCATGACATCAGAGACAAGAGGCTCACTGCTACAATCTAAAATATCTAAAACCACATATTACACACATAAATACCGCCAGGAAAGTGATCTAAAGCTTCTAAACGTCATTAACATATATTTTTTTGCAAAAAGGGTGAAGTGTCCCTTTAAGTACTAATGACCTTAGTTTCCACATGCAAATCAAAAAAGGTACATTATAGAATACTTAGTTTGATTTGTGTCTCTACTCTAGTAGGCCTACATCATGTGTCTTTTTGTCTGGGCTCTAATCTCGCAAACTGCTGGACCAACACTGATTGATAACTAATATAATGGTTCAATGGAAGTCACATAAGGCTGAAACCATGTATCCAATTATTGAGGTCCAATGGAGTCACACTCTTATTATACCCAGTCTCATTATTATAGCAAAAAAAGTCTATATTTTCATCTATAATGTCATGCCCAAATAGGAATGCCATGTTGAAAGTGGTTAAGAACGGTTACTGTTGTTGAATTTATACAAACATATCTCTCATCCTTCCAAAACAGTCTAATCTGTGTCAGATAAGGACAAGGAGGAGGCTGTAAATTGACACCCAGATTTCACAGTTTAGGAGCAGATGTACAGTAGGATGGTTAAATGACAAACCATCTGGAGTTCTAGCCATCTGATGATAGATTAGATAAATTACCATACTGATCTGAAAATCTTTGAACGTCAAAGTCTAAAGTAAAGATAAGTATAAGCTAAAATAAATCTGATGTGAAATATGAGATTATAAACCTCAGTAGGCAGCAGCAAACTCAAGTCTTTTATATAATTTTGCATTGGTCTCCTATACCACCTCCTATAAACCTGTATTGGATTACTGGCTCAGGAATGCGACTAAAACCAAACAAAATCTCCATGAATCCAGGCTTCATGAGGCTGAAATGATATGGTCAGTATCATTTCAGCATTATGTCAGTAGCATGTCAGTATCATGGTCAGCATCATGTCAGTATCATAGTCATTATGTGGCTGTAGAAATGTAATTCTGAGTCCATGGCTAAACCCATTCAGGACGGGAACCCCTTTTGGTGTTTTTACCCTTCAGGACGGTTGTTGCTATGTACAGTATAATAGCAACATAACGTTTTTCTCATTTTTTGAATAAATAGAATAGACGTTTTTCAGAAAACTTAGGTCAGGTTTAAGAAAGCGTTTTTAGACTCAGTCCTAAATGGATTTCTGGCTTGATTTGTGGTTTTTAACATTGCCGATTGAAGTGCTGACTGCATTCTTTCTTGGACTCAAAAACAATTTCTTCTGTTTTGTCTTTGTTTGATTGAAGGAATCTTGCACATCCAATCCAATCACCATCCAATATGGAGGAAATATTAAGAGGACAATTAAATCGGACAGACCCAAATAGAAGGTCCCAAACCAACCCACTCTGAAATCTAATAGATTACCACAGCTATTCATACTGTATGTTCTGGAGGAATTGTTGCTGAGTTTTCTCCCAGTACTGGAAATTGAACGGAAATATTGTGTCATTGTTGCGTATGTCTCTCTTCATTCTTATGTTGTTCTTTGTTAATCCTTATGTCACTGTTCTCCGCTGGTCTATTGACCTTAACAGAAGAGTTTGTTTACACATCCCAGTGATTGTTGCATGTAGTCATGCTTCACATTCCGGAGAACAGCACTGACCGGCTTTGCTCCGTGGTGGGAAATATTGCTCTGCACTGACAGTGCCTAAGTTACGATTCATAACTTGTTTGTTCTCTAACTTGGAAGTTCAACAATCACCTCTTGACACTATAAGCAATAGGCAGGCAATATTACAGATATCTCATACAGCAGTTCTTAAACCTCTACGTCTACACTGTACGTACTGTATGTCAAAGATACTCCCACATGACCAATATGTGATCTCTGGTTTTATAGTAGCATATGTTTATGTAAGAATAAATATACATTTGACAGTGACTCGCTAAACACGATCTTCAGTTCCTGCTTTGCCCTGCACAGTGAAATACAAAGTGTTAATGTAACTCTTTGGATTGTGTTGCATATAGCATGTGCAACACTGTAATGATTGATTGCAAGAAAGCTAGTCAATATCAAACATGGTATATAACATAAGTTGTCATGTCCATCAAATATTAGGTGTTGAGCATAATCACACAGCAAAGCATTGTTCTCTGACGACATAATAGCCAAGTCAAAGTGTTCAAAGAAGAGAAGCTAAACATCAGTTATTTCAACAGCTGGCAGCACATGTTTCTACCAGGATAGGATCCAAAAATATCTTCCACTTTGAGTGATGTAGAAAGCCCAGGGTAGATACCACACTGATAGAACTGGTGGTGGGGCGGGTAGAGAAGGGATTACTAGACGCAGCTGTATAATTACTCTGGTGACGCTTCTACCAGAGGGATTGTGGTACAATCAAGCAGATAAAGGACTTCGCACATGTCGCTCGTGGGGAGCGCCGGCTCTCCAGGAAAGCTGCTTAAGCAACAGGAGTGGACAGGAAATCTGGCATCTCTGTTTCCTGTTAATGCCATTTGAATAGCAGGGCTTACATAGACTCACAAGCCAGTGTCTAAATACTTGGCTCAAATGCTTTGCTCAACTAGAGACTGGTGACAATCTCCTAACAATCATTGAAAAAAAAACAAAAAAAATCTTCAACAGTAAAATTAAACAAAACAGCATGGCATAACCAATCCAAAGTCTTTAGGGCGGTCCCTATGGTGGTGATATAATTGGTTCCCAAAGAAAGCAGTGGGCGTAGGCTTGTCATTCTACTAACTACACTGGATTGTGATGGCCCCAAACGTATCGGTAGGAAGCTTACAATGTGTTGCAGTGATGTGAGCTTGTAGATCGACTGTCTATTCATTACCCACACGTGAGTTGAGTATACAGTAACTTAGGCTTCAAACGGTGTCTGTGGACGAGAGTTACTCCACTCCTCACTACAGTATGTCACATTATGTCCGGAGTCAAATGTAGGGTGAAATTGTTTGCTTACGATGCTGTTTCTTTTCTCTCACAGGCTGGGATTCCCTATGATGATAATGACGTGTACGATAGCCATGTGTTATCTGCTGGCCACCCACATCGGTCTGGGCTGGAACATGTGATCTACCACTGCTGTGCAGAGCCAAAGAGACTGTGTGTGCGTGTTTGTGCGTGCCTGTGTGTGCGTGTTTGTGCGTGCCTGTGTGTGTGCATGCGTGCGTGCGACGAATGCATGAATGAATTAATGCATTTTTCCTTCCGTGTCTTGTCCTTCAAGACCTTATGGGATTATAAGACACCAAAAACATAGTTATGAAAAATATATACAGTACATTCTTGTGTGTGCGCAACTGTGCAAGTATGTGTGAGAGAGAGAGAGGGGGGGGGGGTGAAAGGGAGAGAGAGAGTATGTGTGAATTAACGACAAGATGTGCATAATGTATGTGTGGGTGTGTGCATAGTGCATACTGTAGATGCATTTGTGCAAACTGGCATATGACACTGTACCATGAATGACCCGTAGCACTGGAGATGCAATCTGAAGTAAAAGCATTAAAGTTCAATCAAAGAAACTTTGTCAGACAGAAACTGACAGAAACTACAGATGTTCAGTCTGACCATATTGATTCAACCTCCATGGGACCACAGTTGTGTTTGCCGTCTGCAGCCTTTTTAAATGAGTCCCAGACTAGTTCTGGCCCCAGGTCGGCCCACTGACTTGTTTTACAAACATCCCACAGCTTCCCCTGATGTTGTACCAGCAACCTATTTAGAAGAAAAGTTACACCAAGGGAAGGGAAGGAATTATTTTCACTGAAGGCATGGTGCTACTGCGTCTGTGGGTCTAATTGGTATAAATCGTTCTCGCTATCACCTATGAGGTCATGTTCATTCTGCTGGAAATCCCTGTGGTCAGTTTACGAGCATCGTGTTCTAATTTGCTGAAGAAGCTTCAGTTTTTCATTGATTCACTTTTGTAAAGTTTTGGATTGATGATCATTATTTTCTCCCCTCCAACTTTTCAACACTGTTTATGCCTTGAAGGTACCACAATACAAAATTAAAGGGATTTTATTATGGTCAATGGCTTATTTATTTGTTTGCCACAGGCTTACTTATCAGTGTCATCTAATTTAATTAAAATGACACACAGTAACAATCAAATGTTAAAAAGAATCGTCTATATATATGTGTAGAATGCTATTGACACAGTATACGCTATTACATGTACTCTGTACTGTAATCTCACATATTATTTAACTCATTCCCCGCCTAGGGCGAGATTGGGAAAGATTCATTAATGATCACAGATCGCTTATGGCGAGATTGGACGAGATAAGGCTTTACAATGTTTAATAAGAATTTTTACCGTCTCTTGGCCGATCATCTCATCGTCGCTCGGCAACGCTTCACTTCTGCGTTGGTGACATCATCGGTTATTTTCCATCCACGGGTCCCCGGCACGACATACCAAAGCCTACACGGGTTGTGCAGTCGACGCGCTGTGATTGGCCAGTTGCTGTGATTGACAGCCTAACCCTAACCTCAAGAAAACTATACCTAAACGTAACCCTAACCTTAACCGTAACCTCAGTAAATTTAACTTGCCCGGGGGCGTGGTTATAAACACAACCCGTGTAGGAATTAGTATGTAGCGTCCCCGGCTAGACACGATCCAAAAAACTCTTTGTATTGGAATTGAGCTTGAGGTGATCATACAAAACATCCATGTATTTGGAGGTCAATAAAAAATCATTGCGACCTCGCAGGACCGTTTCCAGCGCTTATGATGAAAACGAAAGTATGTGTCCTGTGCCCCGGTCCTGTTCCCGGAAGTGCGTCAATTTCGGTGGTGTCGCCAAAGAGTTCTATATAAAGAGACGACAGTCCTTAAATATTTTGAATCACCGCTAGATGGCATCACTCCAATATGGCGGCAGCACTTTCTATATCAATATGTAAACATGACGGTTGTGCACACATGCACCCTGACGTTCTGAATGTATATATGTTACTAATTTCTGCTTTGATTCATTCATAAATATGATAAATAAATGAGTAAATCAATATATGAGAGTAGAATAGGATAAAAACAAGTTCTTGTTTTGTATAGTGTGACCTTTTTATGTTTTTTAAAGCAACCGGAAGTTATGTCATCACTCCAAAGTGGCGGAGGCACTGGGCGCTGGTTGTTACTATGGGACTTAATGGGAGTGTCGTCTCTTTATATAGAATATATTTGGTGTCGCTTCAAATAGGAGCCGTGCAGGCTGAAAACCTTAGCATTCTGTGCTAACCACTAGATGGTGCTTTTGGCGGGGAAAGAGTTTTAATGCCCTTGTATGAAATGGCCAAAATGTCATATTGTCCAGTTTAAAGTCCAGTTACAGTCCTAAAAAGCACAAGTTTTAGATTTGTAATATTAAAAAAGATGGTTTGATCAACATGAGCAATAAAACATCATGAAGTTGTCTCCTTTTAATTCTTTGAGTTACCGTGCTTTTAAAATAGGAGTGGGTGGTGGTTCACTTTTTCACAATGTCCCAGTTGTGTTTAATGAGAGAGAGAGAGAGAGAGAGAGAGAGATAGCAGATAATTAGACGGTATAGAGAGGATTCCCAGGAGGACAGCGATAGTATAGTAGGTATAGTATATTTGATCTTAGACTAACAGCTATACATCACCATGCACCATCAACAGACACTGAATGCTTTATGATTCATTAATAAATTAAAGATTTCTACATAAAATGTAATGTGTGTATATATATATATATATATATATATATATATATATAATATATATACACACACGTCACACACACACACACACACACACACACACACACACACTGAAATGTTTTGTGGTTAAGTGGTTAACTTAAAGTCTAACTTTCTCTCATGTCAATTACCCCCAAATGAATATGTATTTGTCCGTGGACCCCTAGGGCAGTGATACTCAACCTCAGGCCCGCGGGCCACATCAGGACCACATTATGACTGGCCCACCAATGAAAATCTAAAAAAAAGAAGAAAAATACATCTGGAAAATGAAATAAAAATAAATAAATCTGAATGAAGTTATCTTTAATTACATTATTATAAGTAATACTATTAGAGTTGTACTATTACTCGAAAATAAAAGCTTGGGGGGGGGGGGAGATGCAATGCAAATGAAAGACATATACTGTGTATCCCTATTCCCTGACGAAATTGCGGAAATGGTGGAAATGGAAATTGCGGAAATTGCGGAAATGCGGAAATGGAAATTGCGGAAATTGCAGAAATGGTAATTGCGGAAATTGCGGAAATGGTGGAAATGGAAATTGCGGAAATGGAAATTGCGGAAATGGAAATTGCGGAAATTGCGGAAATGGTAATTGCGGAAATTGCAGAAATTGCTCTTCACTTATAGCTATCTATTTTCAGGTAGATTGTTTTATTTTACTCAGTCAGCCATATCACTACTCATTTTTTTCATGAAAAAGGTCATAGCTGGGTAATCTATTTTCAGGCAAATTGTGTTTATTGTATTTTATTTTACTCAGCCATAACAATTTCTTTTCTGTTAACCAACTTGCTGGCTGGCCATGTGGTACATGCCTAACTCAAATAAAGTCTAATAAATTAGGCTTAATTCCTATAAAATAGCATCTACAAGCTGGCAACACTGTGTTGTGATTTCATAAATCCTATGGCGCCAAGTATTTGTAACAATTCTCTTCCATGCCTCTGTAGTCATACAGTTTTGATATTACAAATTGTAGATTTAATAAAAACAGATGTGTCCAAAGGTTTGTGGTTCAAGACCACTGTTAAAATAACTAGGCCTATTTGTTTTATGAATAATTGATATGCCATTTATCATGTCATAACCACCGTTTAGCTAATTGTCACTCTACATCTGAATTATGCAAGGTTATTATAAAAGTATTTCGTTCTCACTACCATCTTCCATACTTCTATGGCATGCGTGCTATGTCCTCTGTAAGCACAATGTTTGGGGTTCTGCAAGGTTAAGTATTCCGCTGTCACGTGCATCTTCCATGCTTTAATGCTTCTTTAGCATGACAGCTATGTCAATGGTGCAGTATATCTAAGTACAAGGTTTGGGATTCAAGACAACCATTAGGCACATTTAAAAAAAATCCATTCTCTATCTAAATTCTACAAGGTTAAGTATTTAGTTCTCACTTGCTTCCATCTCCCATGCTTCGGTGGAACGAGAGCTACAGCTGTGTGGTGGTTTGTTAGCACAAGTGTTGTGGTTCAAGATATCCTCACTCAATACAAACCAAAACAGGCTCAGCCATCACAGCAAACTGATACCAGGAAAATATTGACCCAAATAAAAGAAAAATCAAGTGCCTCAATTAAAACAACTCAATTGCCTCAATAAAAACAAATTAAACTAATAATATGAAACTATGTGGAGAAAAAAACATACTTTTACATCTTGATCATAATGACCTCAGATATGTGTACCAATATTTGTGGAATGTTTGCATAGTTTAAACAAATGCTCACTATATAGAGACACTATAGGGTTCATGGGCTTAATGTTCTGAAGACAGTGGAGATTACTGTGGACTTTAGGAGGATCCATTCCGCTCCCCAATGGGCAAGATCATTACAGACACTTCACACTAGTCTGGACAGCCAAATGCTGGGTACTGAGTCTAGTCTGGACACAGATCGTGCTTGTAGATCTGGTATTCACTATTTGACGTAAAATGGGTTTAAAGTGGAAGCCCTATCTCCTCCGGAAAGCCCTAAAGTGGCTTGAGTGCTAAAACAACCACAGTGCAAGATATTTCCCACATTTAAAACAGTTACTTCCCTATATCATGCCATTGCACTCATTAAGCATTTCACACCTCTTCCAGACAGACAACTACTGCAACACTACTGCAATCATCCAGCACCTACTTACTGTAACCACACTGCTCGTCTCTATTACTGTGTTCACCTAAGTGCAACATCCTGTAAATTCTGTCATGAATGGTGCAATAATCTGCTCTCATTTATATATTTTTTGAGAGTATACTACTCACAATCAAGTGCTACATTGTTGTTGTAGATTTAATTATTCTTTGTTAACCACTTTAACCCTATTTAACTCAGGATATCTGACATACTGCATTTTTTTAAATTGGAAAAAATTAAATATACATTGCGTGGCTCAATCTCCAAATTCAGTAAAACATGGCAGCCTTTTCTGTCTCATGTTGACCGCCTTACACTTGTGCCCCCGATTGAACCTGTATAACTGGCACCTGACTGGCCAACCTGTCTTGTCTGGATGATGTTTGTGACCATGATCTATGTATATTGACTATATTGGAGTTTTTATTTTATTTTCTATATATTGTTTCTATTGTTTTGTTGTGCTTTGAATGTTCTTTGGTTGTCTTGATTTGGAGTTTGTGTTTTGTCATTGTGTGTGTTTTAGTTTCTTTTTGTATTTGTCACTCTGTTTTTATTTCTAAATTTACTTATATTTGTAAAAAACTAAAAATGAATAAACAGAACATAAAAAAAAAAAAAAACCTATTTAACCCATTCTGGGCGGGAACCCCTTTTGTTGTCTTACCCCCTCAGGCCGGGAACCCATATTTGGGTTCTGTACAGTATGTACAGTATTCAAAAATGTATTTTTTGATGCTGCTATATAAATATTTGAAGTTTTTCAGAAAACTTAGGTCAGGCTTTAGAAGGCGTTTTTAGAATCGGCCTTAGGCCTAAATGGGTTCATTGACAGGAGTCCCCCATAAGTGTATTCCAAGCCCCCTCTAATGTGTTGTAAGCGTGAATATCACATCTCACAATAGACACATCTCCAGCAGTTAGCCTCTGCAGTTCTGCGCTGCGAGGGTATTAGAAGTGGGCCCCAAATAATTGCCAAATTAGACAAAAGGAGGGGACCAAGACCAGACCCCTGGTGGACCCCGGTCAACAAAGTATACAGGGTTTAAGTGGTTAAATGCTGCAGGAGCAAAAATAGCTACGTGACTATTGATATTTTTGCAGTATTTGTGCGACACCGTCGTGCACAATGAGTACTCAATCAGACTCACTAATTTAGTTGATTACAAAAAAAGAAAAACTATTAGAATTTCTTCACATTGATTCCTTGATGTCAAAAACCGTGCTTCTCGATTAGTCAATGAATTGAAAAAGTAATAAATAGAATAATCAATTATACAAAAATAATCGATAATGACCTGGCTTTAGATGAACATTGTTTTCAAACAGACAATATTTACATACACACCATTGACACTATTGTTCCACTGAACACAAACAAATTAATTATCCTGCTTCTATGAAAATGTGTTACATTTTCGCAAAGAAATTCGCTCTCTCCGTGTCAAATGCTCTTATTCGATGTTAAGGCAGGATTACATGGGTTCTACTCTCTATAATTACGAACTGCCATTGGGAGCTTAAGAGGATTCAATATAAAGGGTATTATAAAGAAAACACCCTGATCTTACAAGACAAAGCAATGTGATGTGATACACAGTTTGATACGTCTACTGTAGGTCCGACAGAACATAAGTCATTTCATTCAAACTAGTTTTCCCTCAGACTAGGAATATTTGTTGCTGTCAGTAGTTGATCACATACTGTACAACAGTATCCTGTCGCAGAAACCTTTTGCTTCCAGTTCAACACATTGACCACAGTATAACAGCCTAAACTTTCAGGGGCCTTGGAATAAGTTGTCCCCTCCTGAGAAAGTGGCCCCACGCTGTAAAACCATGTTCCCTGGCTGAACACGCATTCACTCCAGTCTTGTCTAAGGTTTTCGACAGAGACCAGGCCCATGACTTTTGACGGTGGGAGCTGTAACCTCGTTTTATAATTCCAGTGCTCTTGTTTGTTGTTGTTTGTTCAGATAAGATTTATATTGGATACATTTTTTGTTTGGACAACTGAGTTTGGACAACTGATTCAGGAGGGAAGAGCATGCCTGATAACAACCATGCCTGATAACAGCTCCTCCCTTCAAGGGTCATACTATTTCTGTCTGTCACACCCATAGACCGTAAAAAAAGAAGAAAAGAAAAAAACGTCACACACGTTCAGCTTTCGTGCGCACACTCCCCTTAACATTCACTCTAAAAACACAAGCCTGACAGTATTCCGCCTTCTCTAGCCACAGCTTCCACTGCTTCATCGGAAAGGCAAATCCAGACCCATACATGCTTGGTCATTCAAGCATAATCGTATCTGTAGACCCCTTATCAGACCACATAACACTGACATCATGCAGGCATGTGCATGCAGGGTGTTTAAAATGAAATCTAATAGGATTTGGAATAAACACAAATAACATTTTGATGGATAGAAAATAAAAACATAAATTGAACTTCATTTAATTTATAGGACCACTTCACCACTTTCAACCTACAGTATCTTCATATAATACTAATAATCATGAAAAAATGGTGCAATTTTTTTCTACTCGGTCTGTGTCTCATAGGAGGGCTGTGGGAAGTTCAGAAACCGTCTTCCAGTGACATCATCGATGGGGAATACAAGCTAATAGAAACTGCAGGCTTTCTAGTCCTGAAAAGTTGCAATGCGAAAATGCAAGCCATCGTTCTCACGATAATGAAAATCTAAATATTTGATCATGATGTAGTTCTAAGCTGCTGCCAAGTTACAGGAATGATGGTAAGATAAAGGAAGAAAATTTGTCAATTTTTTTATTTCAGGATTAACCTAAATCTGGCCTAATGAAATAAGCATTGTCTTTTGAGTTTTCCAATGACCTGCCCATTGCTGTGTTGCAAATTGTTGGTTACTATGGAAACAATGTGCAATTGTTCATCCAGCACATAATGAAGAGAAACTAAAGACATGTGATCATGGTGTGGGAAGCTTCATCTGACCCACTTTTATGAACTGTCCCATGGTGGTGGAAAGTGATTAAGTACATTTACTCAAGTACTGTATTTAAGTACCATTTTGATTTTGATTTCCATTTTTTGAGGGGCGCCCCTCCTATATACAGGTTTAATGTTTGTTTTTAGTTCAATGTTTGTTTTAAAAACGCCATTGACAATGAAGGGGAAGTTTACATCATCTTGTCCCTAACACAAACATTAAATGCCATTAACAATAAAGAGAATTTAATGTTGGCACCGTTTGTTTTATATCATATTACATCACCAAATCAACATGAGTTAGACTTTAATATGTTAGCGCCCCTCACTTCACACAGGTGTGATTTTTACATTCTACTCCACTACATATCAGATGCAAATATTGTCCTTTTACTCCACTACATGCTATTTGAAAATAGCCTAAACTCACAAGCCTGTGATCCTATTTTGATAGGTGTGTTTTATAGGCTAGTGAATTGGTAGACAATCAACTCCCTGTGTTACACTCCCATTGTCACGTTCCGTGACGTGTTATGTTTTCTTGTGTACCCTGTTCTTGTTTTTTATTATTGTTTTACCTTTCTGTTGTGTTCCTGTGATTTTTGAAGTATTGTGTTTTCCCTGTGTCTTAGTTCCAGTTTGAGTTTCACCTTTAACTTGTGCACCTTTTATTTTGTAGTATTGTTTTGTGTTTTCCTGTCTGCCCCTGTAGTTCTGTACCTGCCTTGTCTAACCTGAATTGTGCTTTTAATACTCTATGGTATTGTGATGAGTCTTTGTTTTCCACCTGTGTCCTCTTAGTCCCCCAGCCAATCCCTGTCTTGATTTTGAGGTTTTTTTCCACCTGTGCCTAGTTAGTCTGTGTCTATTTATACTCCCCTGTTTGTTCAGTTCCCCTGCTAGTGTCACTTTATATCAGTAGTGTTCTCCTCGTGTATCCATGATTTAAACTCCTAGTCTACTGTATGTACTTCAAGTTCCTTGTATTCCTTGTGGCAAGTGTTTTGGAATAAAACCCTTGCATTGAAGCTCATCTGCCTGCGCCTGCTATTGGGTCCTAAAGCTCCTGCCTTTGCACTTTGACACCCATCACTTACACAACTGATGAAGTCAAGTAGACGACGGCTCAAGGTACTGTAGGAACTTTTTCATTTTTTTTGTTCTTTGCTGCTGCTGTGTGTATACTAGTGTACGTGATTCAAGCTGGTGTACTATTGCTGTCATTTTGGGACCCAATGACTGCATGGGTGCCAATGAAACCTGTTCAGTAACTTTCTAGCTCTTTCTAGTGAGGGCTTTTCATCAAAGCAAGTTAATGAACGCCTTTGCATTGTCCAATTATATTTCTTGTGAGCTTGTACACAGGTAGATCGGCTGTTTTTTAGCACGATCAAGCATAAATGAAGTATCAGTCAAACAAAGCAACAGAATGGTCAGAGAGCATGTGGTAGGAAACCCAGCCAGCTAGGACAGATCAGCAGTAGTTGAAATTGGAGAGAAAGGAATGGAGTTTGGGAATGTATGTTGATTGAATGTCTAAAGATGAGACGTGTTCAAGAAATCATATTCACTAAAAGAATTGCTGCCCTTTGCTTATGGTGTTTTGGATAAGCATTACGCTCAAAGTGGAAGAGAATTGAACGAGAAGGACCTGACTAATGTTTTGCCAAAGTGGTGAAAGGGCAATCATACCTCACTTGTATTTATGACTTGAAGCTAATGGGACTGCACAAGGGAAGTGTTCGGAGGAGCCATCCACAATCTTGTTCCATCCCCAGTATTTCTGTGTTAAGAATCTTTATTGGATTTTAGAGATGTTCCAATTGACTTTGAAGACAGAATGGGGGATAATTTGCTTGAATTGAATTTGGAACAAATCATTCTATCGTTCCTCGGGGGATTTATGGCCTACTATAGCTGTTTGGATTATAATAGGTGAACTCCAAGGAAGATGCCCTGCTTCTTCCAATTGGTTGGCAGTGGTGGAAAGTAACTAAAGTTCATGTGACTTTCAGTATTTACTGACCAACTCCTGAGACACACATTCCACAAGGTTCGTGATTTTTACCCAGGTAAAAGAGCATACATTATTAAATACCAGGAGGAAGGACTGTTTTTGGTAGGGAGGTACAAACTACCATTTGAATTTTATTATACTAATACAACAGGCACTCTAAAATGGCCAAATACAAAACACAATCTTTATTCAAATACTAAAAGCCCTACTCATATAAATCCTAACTAACTAACTAAATCCTAAAATCAATTTACCATTTACATAATCAGACAGCACAAGACAGGGTATGCACGGGTGCTATAACAGTATATGGGCATATATGGGCCTGACTATATGGGCATATGGGGGGCGGGGGGATCAGCAGTTGTGGAAAGTCCTAGTGCAGTAGTGTGGTAAACATCTGTGGCGAATAGAGAAAGTCTGAAGAGTGTCTGTAAAGGTGCGTTCAGACTTAGATGGTTAGAGCGGCGCGATTACATACAAAGTCATACAAAGACGAGAAATTGCGCCGTGAATGGGTGCGGCGTGACCTGGCGCAGCACAAACGGGTCGAACCAAGGTGAACATTTAAATTCAAGTCGGAACGCACCTTAAGAAGTGGACTGACTATAATCAAATGGCAGGTGTAGGCTTGGGTTGCCATGGCAATCGATTAGCTCAGGCAGAGGCCTATTCATAATCCAATTTTCGGTGAAGAGGTGACCACCTAAACCGTAAACGATGGTTAGTAAAAACAGAGAGAATTGATGTGTTGTGTGAGAGGTGACCACTGCAGTGTGACGTCGTCGTCATGTTGTAGTTTTCTGTGGTCATCTCTTTACCGAACTGGACTGTGAATATATAGGCCTTTAGGCTCATTAGGTCCACTGGCAGAGCCTAACCAGAGACCTTTCTGGCAGTTCTGGACAATCATATCCAAACCGACTCAAGGCCGCCTGTGGTGGTGTGGAACGCGTCGCGTGTGTCAAATTGTGAAGTTGGTGGGGCGACTGGTTCTCGAATTACGTGGATTACAGACGTACATATACAGAGATGTGGTGCATTTCTTGTAAGATAAAGGGGGTGGTTCACCTTACCCACTTCTTACGTCGTTCTCCCCTACCGAAATACAGTAGTACAACTCTGAAGTACAATTACATTTTCTTTTATACTTGGTACCCCCACACACTGCATGATACAAAGTATACTATAAGGCTAATATATTATTGGCACAAATACTATTTACTTCCAGCTGACATGTTTCAGACTTATGACGAATAGACAACTGCTGAGCTAAGATAGAGTCTGACATTGTATAGCCTACCTTTGGGGACAAACCAAAGCAAGACATTTTAGTCCTCCTTGTAAAATTCCTTTAATTTATTGTAAATGCATTTAAATAAAACCTACAGTATAAGGTGCAAAATCGATTGCAATGATATACATTAAAGAAAAGAGAGAAAAACATGAACCATAGGTATATGAAAATAGCATGAGCATCAGAATTGGGTGGAGGATGCTGGGTTCAAGAGATATTGTCCAAAACAACCTCACGTACAAGACATCACACCGCTTGCACGTACAGTATGAACCACTGCATTATGATAAATGCATGTTATACAGTCAAGTACACTCAATATACCGTACACAAATCTAAATGATTACACAAGTGTGCTGTATATTTCAGATAGGCTCTTCACACACACACACACACCCACACACACACACACACACACACACACACACACACACACACACACACACACGTATTGTATGCACGTGCGCACACATGCATGCACGCACACTGCACACACACACACACCGTATATACATATACTGGATAATGTACAGTAGTGATACAAGCTTGCATTGATTGCCCAGCTTCCATATCACTTGGGGCTATAGGAAATCTGACCTACTGTATCAGCAGATTCCGCACAGTTCCTTGTTGACAGCAGTAAAGTCAGTTTATTCAGTGTTGAGTAAATGCTTTTTCTTGCTGTTTTAGAGAATCAGGCTATAGGTATGTGAAGAACAAATTAGTACCTGGAATTGGAGCTTGGATAGATTTGGGCATCGATGAATGCCTGGTAGATTTTATAGTGTATAGTCTATACTTGTGCATGTCGCTGACTCTCTCTCTCTGTGTGTGTGTGTGTGTGTGTGTGTGTGTGTGTGTGTGTGTGTGTGTGTGTGTGTGTGTGTGTGTGTGTGTGTGTGTGTGCATAGCCGATTGACAAAGTTTGGATATAACAGCCTGTGATTGAATATAGAATACTGTATGTCATAGGCTAAATTTGTACAACCAAAACAACAACAAACATTATCCCTGTCATTAGGCCTACAGTATGTTCAGAAATATTTCTGCTGCCTACAAACAATATTAAACGTAATCAACTGAAAATCAGCCAAAAGACACGCACATTTAAAACCTACTAGGCTGCCGGATCAAAAAACAGTGATACAAGAATAAAAAAGATTCCGCACACCAAATTCTCCTCCCAAATGTATCTTTTACTTCATCAGTAAGTTTGGAACCAACCAGGCTCTTTGTGAGGTCTGAAGGGGAGCAGAAATGTGTGTGCGGACTCTTTTTATTCTTGTATAATCGACTTTTCTTTCATTTTTTCACATTCAATTTGATACATTCCCTCTGATTATGAAAATCCCATTCCCTCATGTTGTCTTTTTGTTGCCAGAATACCTCTATCGTTTCAGTAAAATTATTTGTAACCTCAGTACTACATAGTACAAAACAAATCTTAATACATACAGTAAATTCCCAGTTCAGTCATTTGTAGCCTACATGTGGTCGTTTGCATAAGACCTGGTCTGGACTTTTAAATAGTTTTTCCAATGGTTCAACCCATTTAAAGACAACTTCAGAAGATTACATTTTGAAATGTTACTGTTTAATAATATTACATAAATATTCAAGTACATAATAAATATTCATTGTCCATAAATTTGTGAGGACAGATACCACAACTGCCTTTTATGAATGTTCAATATAAAACCCTTTTGTCCTTTGTTCTATCCCAAACTCAATCCAAAATTAGAAACTAAAATATGAAACCGTTCATTTATAATGCAGTGTTGTTTTTTTTCACTCGAATAATAATCCAGGGAAATACCTTCAAAATGTAAATGACCATTGGAACCCAATTTCACTGCGTCCTTATGCTGGGCATGCCATAATACAGCAGGCGAACTATTGCCGAAAATTGTCAAACAGCTGCTTGTAGATCGGCTATTTTCGATATAATAAATATAATTGGTATAGAGGTAGACAAGGAAGGGGCCAAGTACAGACCCCTGGGGGACCCTAGTCAAGGGTTTAAGTGGTTAATCTAATCTCTGTTCCCATTGAGTTTTCTACTATATGTTCAGTAAGGCAGGAGGCACTCTCATGAAGGCCATTTGCTAGTTTCCTAATTCCTGTTCCATTTGAAATGGTCAATGTTATAATCACAATTATCATCTCATTTTGTTTTCATTCACCATTCATTTTACCAATTTTTGGATATCTGATCAATAAGTCTACAGAGAAAATGACCCATATACTTTTCATTAATAATTGTAATACACTTTTAGGAAAACTAGGACATGGGTAAAATGACTCCATTTAAAATTATTCAGTCAGAAAACAAAATGTGTTCCTACAAAACACACATTGAACCATATTCTCGTTAGGTCATAATGGGCAACAAACATATTCAAACATTTGGCAGAAATAGCTGATCTACAAGCTCACAATGAGAAGAGGTGAGAGGGAAAGTAGGGGACCAAGTTAAAGGGTAAGACCACCTTTTTTGAGGTTTGAGTTGTGTAGATACTTTGCAATGATGCAACTCCAAATGTAGACAAGAAATAAAAAATAACTGCTCCAATGATTAGAAATTGATAATTCAAAATATGCTCCTCATTGACTTACGTCTTACATTGTAGCTAAAACAGCTCTCAAAGTCACTCTTTTAGTACGTAAACAAACACAAACAATGTTGATTCAGACAATATAGAGCATCACCAAAACTCATGTAGTTTTATTTTTTCATAAAAATGTTATCTTCCTGTTGATTTGTCCATTTTATTGGGAAGAAAACCCGGACTGGATCCGTGGATCCGGATCCAGATCTTCAAATAGTAAAATCAACAGGAATCTAAAAATGTTATGAAAAAATAAAACTACATGAGTTTTGGTGATGCTCTATATTGTCTGAATCAACTTTGTTTGTGTTTGTTTACGTACTAAAAGAGTGACTTTGAGAGCTGTTTTAGCTACAATGTAAGTCAATGAGGAGCATATTTTGAATTATCAATTTCTAATCACTGGAGCAGTAATTTTTCATTTCTTGTCCACATTTGGAGTTGCATCATGGCAAAGTAACTACACAACCCAAACCTCAAAAAAAGTGGTCTAACATTTAAGTGGTTAAAACAAACAAAAAACAAAAACATTTATAGACCTTGAATGACATCTTTTGCCTAAATAGTGTTTCCTTCCCAAAGCAGTAATGAGAGGGTCATAGTATAGTATAGCACCACTCAGAGTACCTTATTGCATTTCCCTTCATAAAGAATATAATAAATATAATAATTGAGATATATCAACGGACAGAAAACGAAGCTTGCACACACAAAGCAGCTCCCAAAGAAGTTATGTTAACAACGGCACATACAGTACGTGATACATTTGGCACATACGTACACTGTAGTAAGTATAATAAACAAAGAATGGCTCAATAAAGGATATTAAAACATTCTACTTCAGTATACTGACTACAATAGCTACAGATTAAACCTTTACTGATGTGAGGTTTTCCTCTTTCAAAAGTTTTCATTATAATTTAGGTAAATGTATATTCCTAAATTATAGTATAGTGGACAGGGTACCCCGAGGCAATTCAATAGTCGCTAAAACACAAGACACACAATCCATGTTAAAAGGCTAGTATTACAGTATGCATTATACCAACGCATAATTGCTGGAGGGATATGATAAATTATACATTGCACGTAAGTGTAAATAAGGGAGTAGATGATGACTGATCTTTTACTATGTGTATAAATTAATCTTGTATTGTATTTCATAGGCAGCCAATACAGTCTGTTTAAGTTCACCATCAAAGCTGCAACATTTTACAGTCTTCATCTTAACATAATAGTAGCCGTGTGCTAATAACAATGTAGATGAGTGTGACGGTTTATGGGAGGCCATACAATCATCGCTCAGCTAATGAAAAACAAATCTTTATCTGATTCCTGTTACTAGTATTCTGGCTGGAAATGGTTGTTGTGGAACATGCAGGAATGTGACATTTTCCCAATTGTTGTGGGAAACATCCTATACATTTGCCAGTAAGCAACAAAAATGTTATTGGATAACCATTATTGTCGGCAATCAACACTGTAGTATGAAACGTGCAAAAATTAGGCCCAATAGTGGTAGAGGAGTGAATGAGGGGTTTCTGGCGAAGATAAATTGGCATGCGAGCGTTAAGGGCTTGTGTATGAATAAGTGGCTGATTCATATAAATCTAAAGTTGTCTGAATGACAACCGCAATCAGTCAAAGCCAGATAGGTCAATAGGTCGTAGTTTACCTGCAACATACTGTGCATAGCTGGCTACCCCTCCAGAGGAAGGCACTGTGAGTGGTTTTGGATGTTCTCATTAGATGTCCTCAGATGTGTCGTCGACTGGTTTTGAGTGATGTGCCACTGATGACGTCCCAGTGTCTTAGAAATGACCCACATCGACTGAGACATTTTGTGGGTCGCAGTGCAAAGCACATTTCCTTCTTTTGTTTCGGTATTACTGTTATTAGCAAAATAGTCTGCTTGCGTCACCCTGCACGTGTACAAGGGAATAAATAATGTCATGTTGTCATACCTGAAGTCAAAAAGGCAGAAATCTCTGTTGGGGAAAGGCCTGCAGGCAAATGATGTCCTCCTGACTATGTTAGGATAATTACATTGGGTAAGAAGTCACATGGTGTTGCTGTACCTTTTAAGGAGGGTTTCTTTTTGTATATGATCTAAAGCTTGATTTATGTTTTGACACCAGTGTGCATGACACCAGTGCGCACCCAACTATAAATTGAGCTTTAGACTGTGCTTTCTGAGTCTTCCTTAATTAAGTGCCTCCTGCTGAGTGCTAAAGGTAGAGATAGCCCACCCAATAGACAATGTTGAACAAAAGGAAGGAGGTGGGAAAAAAGACGCGGGAATAGGCATCCAGTTCAAGTAGATCTATGTGAATGCGGCCTCGTCGCCATGCGCCATCTTTGCATTCCTCATAGCAGCAGAAGAAGCTCTGGCAGTCTTTGCCTTCCAGGCACTCATAGACACAAGCGTCTTCAAACTCCTGCCAGTACAGCGAGTTGTTCAGTGTGATGACCGTGTGTGGTGAACCCACGTCCAGTACGGAGTAGTTCTGAAATGCCACAGAGAGAGAAATAATTTGTCAAAATGAACATCTAAGAATAGAACTTGCAACTATGGCTTATACAAATTTGTATAACTCTCTGTATACTCTCTCCTGATTGGTCAAATGTGTTTTCTGTTTATTAAAGACCTGGAGAGACGGGGAGAACCCAGTATATTTTCCAGAATATACTGGGAACAAATCACTTGGGAATTGGGAATTTGGGAAGTTATTCAACATAAACAAGTTGCCTTCAAGAAGGCAGCAACACATAAATTAGACCCAACTAGGTATTATGGACAATATACAAATCTTAAGTGGACCACAATGTTAACACTACAATGAAACAAAGCTCATTTGGAAGAAAAAGCCTAAACTAGTAGTATTTGAGTCAGTCAGTAGAGCAGTACATTTTCTGTAGATCTGGCAGTGTTTAGTTTAGTGCTGGAGGCACATATTGTATGTGCCTACATGGGGCTTTCAATCCTGTGAACATCTGTGACTGCATGAGTCACTGAGTGAGAGATAAAGATTGGCCTGTTGGCCTAAAAATGAATGATATTCTATAGAGTCTCAGTATTTGGGAAGTAGTTCCAAAGTAGGTCTGAGTCCAACTCGTTCCACTTTAAATAGATGTTTTATAAGTTCCAAAGATAGGTTGGCAAACAAGCTCTTTTGGTTTTTAATCCATTTAAGACTTAAGGCTGATTGTACAAATACCTTCTAAATCAGTAGTTCTAAAAAAACGTGCCAAGGACCCTCATATGAACATTCAATTGAATTGGTCTGGAGCACAGATGGGTTACATACAGTATAGAACACAATTGTACAGTATCATCAGAATATCGGCATTTGAGTTATGCGTCCTTATCAGTGGTTCTCCAACTTTCTTAATATATGTAGCACACTCTCACACTAATATTGGTTGTTTGATCTTTTGTGCATTTTTTGGACTGGACCACAGCAGCCTTTTTAATGTGAACATCTCTGACTGACTGACTGACTGACTGACTGACTGACTGACTGACTGACTGATGGAGTCACTGACTGATAGGGCTGGTGAATTAATATTCTACCTAAAACCTCATACAACGCATTGCATTGCTACACATTTATACTTTAGCAGTAAAGTACAGTATAAATCAGGCTAAAATAGAGATGAATTGTTATTAATTAATTGCAATTGAAAGAATGCAACATAGTAGCCCTATAGTCTCGATTCATGGACAACCTTACCGATCTCTTGGCCTTGCTGCAGCTGGGTCTTTGAGCGCTGTATGAGTAGTAATTCAACGTGGCGTACTCCATCAAAGCGGCGAAGACAAAGAGGAAGCAGACAGTGACGAAGAGATCCATTGCAGTGACATAGGACACCCTGGGTAACGACGTCCTGGCCACCGTGCTCAGGGTGGTCATGGTCAACACTGTGGTTATACCTGCGAGGACCAGATCAAGACAGTTTCACATCTTAGCAATCATTCATCATTTATATTGGGAGACCTGGAGAATGTTAGGGAAGAGCCAACGCAACTTTTTATGCCAACCGTGTCATATAGGGATGGGAATCGTTAGGATTTGTATGAGTCCGGTACTGATTCCGGTTCTGCTTATCGATTCCAGTTCCTAACGGGCCCCCTATTTGTGGATACTACAGTGAGCTACTTTACATGTTTTATTATTTTATTATTATCTATTCTGTATTACCTCTTACTATACTACTGACAATGACAATAACAAATATATGCCTGAGACTCTGAGCTATATTCTATATATCTTATTGTAAACAACAAGCTATATATATATATTCTATATATCTTATTGTAAACAACATCAAGGATAGGATAAAAAGGGAAGAAAAATAATAAATAAATAGTGCGTGCGTCTGTAGGAACCAATAGGGAGAACCGAAATTGAATTATTTGAATGGGTATCTGGTACCCGGTACCCAAGCATGTTCGGTTCGGTACCCGGTACCCATGTTCGGTTCGGTACCCGGTACCCATGTTCGGTTCGGTACCCGGTACCCATGTTCGGTTCGGTACCCGGTACCCATGTTCGGTTCGGTACCTGGTACCCGGTACCCAAGCATGTTCGGTTCGGTATCTGCTTGGTCCCGAGGTTCGGGACCCACCCTTAGTCATTATTACATAGATTTTCAAAATGTCATTACGCTTTATATAGCATGTTGCATGTCAAACTAGGGGGTTTTCATGATTCTGAATCCATTCCAAGCATTAGTTTTGCACAAACAACACTCCTTGGGCTAAAAATGTCCTATAAAAAAAGATTGTATGTAGCCTATATACTATACAATATTTTTGGCAAAAAAAAAAAAAACTATACCAAATTTCACTCCACAACCATGGCTGCCAGGCGATCGAGCTTATAGGCACAATGACAAATAGCCGTTTGGGACCAAAGTTAGCCAGCTAAGCACTGGTGACATTTTGAAGATGTGACATCTAACCCTATACTTTGTTATATTATCATATTGCTCACCAGAAATAACTGACAGAACAAAATGCAATGTTAAAAAAATCAAAATAAACATCTTTTGTCAGGTTCACAGAGATTAAAACAAAAATTAAGCCAACAAAGAAAAACTTTAAAGATTCTTCTAGCTGTATGTTTGCTCTTGCCTTCAGTCTCCATTTCCCCGTTACCCCTCTCTCTCCCTTGTGAACATACAAACAATCCCTTGTGAACATACAAACAAGTAGCAAATAAAAATCCCTGCCTCGATCTGTTTCTCTGAGGTTTCTATGGTAACAGCCGGGCCAAATCTATTTGAGGTTGACACCTCACACATTTTCTGGTCACATTTTCGCCTAGTGTCCCTATTCTGGGGCAATATTTGGCATAAATATAGCAGATCTACAAGATCTGCTATTTTTACTTCGCTCAACTACTTTAGGTACGGTATTTAGGGTTCAAGTGGTTACAGACCATCAGTATGCCTAGGGCCAAATGAGAGACAGAGGATGATGCTTCAGTTCAGCCCAAACTTCAACACCATTCAGGACCACCAGATGATCGAGAGACTTGAGACCTCCTCAACCTTCCTCCACTCCTCATCCACTGGATTCGCTACTTCAAATAGAGACGGAATCCTCTTAAACAGTCATTACCAACACTGGAGCCCCTCAGGCCTGTGTCCCTTCCTTTACACCCTCTACACAAATAATTGTATCAGCCCCTTAACCCATCACAAATACTTCAAATATTCTAATGACACTGTCATTTTCAGACTACTTTAGACAAACTCAGCTTCCCACTTATGGTGGGTGCACTGACAAGTACCTACAGCGGAACAAGGACAAAACCTGCCATTAGCAGGTTTTGCCACGATCTTTACAAAAGCATAATGCAGTCCACCTGTGTACTGTTCCCCATGCTTTCAACATGCTGACGTCACCAACAGCATCACACATACTGTCAATCTTAATGGGTTAATTGGTATCAGATTGATAAGCACATGTGTGGTACGCTGTCCTTGTCCCTCTCCAGGAACGCTATACATTGCCTGCCTGCATCAGACCCATTTGTTATCTCCCTTCCTCCTCCTGAACACCATCAATCAAAGCCTGAAAAAAAAAAAAATATCTATTTTCCTCCCACATTCAGATGCGAATAGCATAATGATTTATTTAATCTGACAGATTAATTGCACTCATCCTTCATGTTCTCTCCCTGTCCCATTCCTTTGTCTGTGTGTCCTGATCTGTCTGACACTGCCTCAGTCTAGTTTTACCATGGCACTACAAATCAGGTGTTCCTTTCATCAAAGCAGCTATTCAGTTGAGAGATATGGGAGTGTGACATGGAGAAAAAGAAGGCTTTTCAGCAACAGGCATTTTTCACAAAAAGCACTACTCAGAGCACAGGTCTGCGCCAGGTCAGGTAGGTTATTGTGGGCCAGCAATGTTGATGGAATAATGAATCGGACAGATTCTTGATCACATGACTACAAAATCTGTAGGACTAACAAAATCGGCCTCCGGTTGGTGCTATAATCTGTCAATGTAAAAAGGGTGGCATTTGTTCCTCAACATAGTGCGAATGTGCGTGCAAGTTTCATAGCTGAGCAATCGGATGCTGCGTTCATGATTTTAGGCATTTTGTTCAAAACGGGACACTCCTGCAAACTTTAGATGTCAATCTTGGCCAATCAGGATGAAATATGTAAAAAAAACAAATGGATTCCATCTTGATCACATGACTATAGAGATCATGTGTACTGATCTGCGTGACATTTGTATAAAAAATTGTTTTACAAAAGTCATCCTTCTGGTGGCGCTATAAGGCACAGCGCTATAAGGCACACTCCCATCAAGGGAGTGTGTGTGCACAGTATCGCTGGGATCTGCCCAACAGTGCCGAAGATTAGCTTGTCACAGACAGATGGACAGACACGGATGGACAGACGGATGGACAGACAGATGGACAGGGTTCAAAACAGTCTCTGCGGGGGCGCCTGCCAGTCTAGTGGTTCAGGCACATGCCACATATAGGCTCTGGCCTGATGCGTTGCGTGTTCGAGTCCCGTTCATGACGACCTTTGCTGCATGTCTCTCCCCTTCTCTTTCTCCCTCTTTGCTGTCTGTCTTCACTGTAACTATCAATACAAGCACAAAAGCCAAAGCCAAAAACAAACAAAAAACTGTCTCTGCCATGCCTTCGGCCTAGTAAAGAAGTAGTAGTGTATATATATATTGTAATACTTTGCTCTGCTTTCACACAACATAAATGTTGATGGTTGGTTATTAGGAAAAAAATGTGAAAATTGCAGCAATTGTGGTGGGTGGGCTGTGGCAAAAGACATTTACGTTTGATTTATACTTGGTTGCGCACAGCGTTGTGATCCAAAAATCTACAAGTTGCATCACAAGCTGGGAAAGTGGATGCATCAATTTACAGCACCTCAAACAGATCACCAAGGGCAGATCAATTTAAATGGGTGGAAATACTGTAATAAAAGCAGTTAATACGTCTGTCACTGACACCCTCCTACAGTAGGTCATATAGCAGACCCTGAGTATACCTATAGGACAGTGGTATTCAACAAGATGATGTCGGGGGCCACAACTATGACAAAAAAAAAAAACATTAACCGTTAAGTAATGTGATGCCTGAAGGTAGCCATCCAGCCAGCATAAGTGCATAAAGTACAGTTGATATAAGCCATACGTGAGTAAAAGTACAAATACTGGTACTCCAGTTATTCCAGTAAAAGTTAAAGTCACCCATAAGAAAATCCCATGGGTGTTAATGTAGTCTCAAAAAATATCTGGTGTTACGATGTAGTTAATTATCAGTTGTGTCATTCAAGCATCCCGGGCTGAAATAGCCTCGCGTAGCAATACTATAATATCACTGTATCTGCCTGCGGCAGTGGGGCAATATGCATTGCAAAGGCAGATGAAGGCTGGTGTTCAAACAAACAAACAGACAAACAGACATACATACAAACAAACAAACACAAACCCGTCATTCAACGAATATGGAAACACTTTCATGCCAGTCTGCCTTCTCACAAAGACGCTGTCCTGCCAGTGATTCATGCACACAAGGCATGACATGCCCAAAATATATGGACGTGAGGTTGAGAGTGGAGAGGTTTGTCCCTTTCAGATAATATAATAAGCTAAATGGCTATGTCATATAAATGTACTGCACAATCAACAAAGCATCACTCAAACTCAAATGTGCGGAATGAAATAATAAAACAAAGGCGAAAGAAGGAGTGAGATCGATTACCTTCACCAAAGTGTTCCACAGGACTGCACAACAAATGGACAGCATGGAGGAAAAAAAGCAATGAAAGAACAGAAGCAAAAAAGTGTGATTGAAGGTAAAACGGGGGACATAAAAAGCACATAAAAAGGCAACTAAAAGTAAACACTTTAAGCATGTAACACCACTGCTGCTTAACTAACAGTGGAAATTAAGTGTACTGTACATACTGCATTGATTCACAACCTTTTTATTTTCAAGTTAGAGTTTTATTATGCATTAGGGCCACAGACCCACGTTTTGTTACCCCATTCTACACTAAAATCCTCACAGAGGATGCTTTACGCAACTCCGAGATTGAACAAATGGAACCAAAATGGACTGCGAGTATCCATTTGTACTGAGTTACAGACCAGTTTCAATTTGGATCAGTTTGGTTACTATCAATAATTTAGCTGGGGACCCTCTGAAACCAGCAATGACCCGAACTCCACGCTGTGAACCACCGGTATACGTATGTATCCTAAGAGAGTGATTGACAGAACGAGTACCTAGTGCCGTTCTGGCTGGCGTGGCATCTTTTTTGATCCAGAAGGACACCCAAGAGAGGACGACGGTGAGGATGCAGGGGATATAAGTCTGGATGGTGAAGTAGCCCATTCTTCTGCTGAGGTCAAAGTAGACGGTCATCACCACATAATCACCTGCGCAAAATGGAAATGGACACAGAGGTTTGCTCTTAAATGAGAGCCAAAGCTGTTCCCAAGTTGAAGCGCAACAATACAGAAAAATATGATTGATGCAGAATTGGGTTACTTTTTAAGAAATTGGAAAATATAACCTCTTACAAACGATACATGGTAGTTCTCACATCAAGCTCTTGCCAATACTCATGGTACAATATTTATAAAAATACAGACAGACAGACAGACAGACAGACAGACAGTGTTTACGAAAGCAGCTTTGGTGGGTGTGGCGACAGATGGTGCAAATCTGGACACTGGAGTTGCACCACTCACTTCACACGGGTGTGATTTCTTTCTTGGCAAGTAATGAACAAGAGATTGAAACATCCAAGGTAGAGCAGGGTAATCAAAGTGCATTAATATATTATTTATTTATGTATTCTGGAGGATGGTACGCCTAGGTGGTTGCCAGCAAGGACACAGAGGGCAATTCCGAGGGGTCCAATTTGGGCCACACTACCACCAGGCCGAAGGCATGGGGAGAGAGTATTTTTTCCACTTCGTCTGTGTGTGTTTGTGTGTGTGCGTGTGTCCGTCCGTCCTTCCGTCTGTCCTTCCGTCCGTCCGTCCGTCTGTCCGTCCTTCCGTCCGTCCGTTTCCAGCTAATCTCCGCCACCGTTGGCCGATTCATGACAAACTTTGCACACACTCTCCCTGGATGACAACGACGAACCTCTGCCCCAAATATTCTTCAACGGCCTGTTATAGCGCCACCATTTAGGCACTGTAGATAACTCGTACAAAGTGTATACCGAATATGGATACAATATCTCCATAGTCATGTGATCAACACGGATCTGCACCATTTCCCATCTTCCCATGGCTAAGATTGGCTTCCAAAGCTCACATGATTAGTCCGTTTTGAACAAAATGACACAAATCACAAATGGTGTGCAATTTCCGTGAAATTATACACATTTCCACTAGGCCGAGGACGTCATGCCACTCATTCGATCGGTATACAACTTATGTATGCGCACTCCCTAGAGGCCATGGAAAAACATTGTCCCTGCATCCCTCCACATCTGCCGGTTATAGCGTCACCATGAGACCGATTTCTGCAACACATTGCTTATGTTGCACAGATTTCATCCAAATCTCACGCAAACGGTACACAGGATCTCTGTAGTCATGTGATCAAGACGAGTCTGTTGGATTTCTCAGATTCTACACTGATTGACTAACATCGCCTTCCAAAGTTTGGAGTGACCCGTTTCGTTCATCCATAATTCTATCCTCAGAGATGCTATGAGTGATCTGGCTCTGCATTTCCTCAACAAAATGAAGAAAATTGTTGCAAAAAAAAATAATATATATATATATATATATATATATATATATATATATATATATATATATATATATATATATATTACTCCTAAACATTTTGCCAAACATCTCACACAGTCCTATTCTCCTGGTGGAGACGTGTGCCCAGAAGAGCACTTTTTCTTTATGCTGATTTTTCACGGATTTCAAGGCCAACACACCACAACACGCCACACCATGAAGCTCCTTGATCCCTGATTTTGATTTGTGCTCTAGATCTAGAAAAACTCCTGACTGTGGCTTGAGGGCACAAGCAGCTACAGTGTCTGCTTACTGCCTACATGCTGAGACATCGTCTTCTTCTTAATATACTATTAATGATTGACCATGTAGGCCTACTAACTTCATGCTATGGACTCAACTGTTCACTCTTTGTTTTTAATAATTTGAAAAATGTTCCCAAAGAAAGACATGTACATGTAGTACTTTGACGTGACGTCCTCATCCGATACTGGCTCCAGTACAGCTTGGGGCTCGAGATCCCTCTGTTTACATTTTTTAAGATACACAATTCAGGCAGCCCACTTACGTTCCAGCTCAGGGCTCAGGCAGCTGTTTTAAACCACCCCACAAGAATAGCAGATCTGCAACAGTGCAACGCAAAGGGGGAATATTTTTTAAACATTTTATCAGCACAAATCTTGTATGGACACATAGTAATTTTAGTCCTTCAGATGAGAACCAGTGCTATATATAACTTAACTTTTGTGATCCATAACTTACTATATGGCAATGAACTGTCACAGGAGATGGCGAGCTTACCTGCTGTGGTCTTTAAGATGTCTGAAGTATTCCTCAGGCCCATAAAATCAAACTGATAGAGTCGCCATGACTTCTGGTCAGTCGCCTCCACAGAGTTCTTCCTCCACTTGTAAATCATCTCGTCCTGTGGGTATCCATCTGCAATTACACAGAGCATAGTGTGTGTGTGTGTGTGTGTGTGTGTGTGTGTGTGTGTGTGTGTGTGGCTCCACATGGCACATTGTCATGATGGATGCCCCCCTGCACAGACCTAGGGGCCACCCAGAACAACATTAGTCTCATGCTGCAGGCCAGCTAATGAAAAGACGGTCTGGAATGAAGACAGAGGCAGCCGGAAAGAGTATATGAAAGGTTTGGTTCAATAATGTACTCTTGGTGGGAGGCCTGACCTTCACACGATGTGCATGGTGGATGGACATTGCTTTTAACATTGATTACCTGAGTTGGATGATGACACTATAGTTACATTTATGGCTTTGCTGAAAAAGACACAAATTCATACTAACCCCGACAAACTAATTATAATCATGCCATACTAGCAATTTGAAATAGGCTTCCGATTAAGAAAATAATTATCTGAGGGGGGAAGATGCTGCCCTAACTACTAATTGTATTCAAACATGTGTAATGAATGAATTTCATTAACATTTGCTTCCATTTGCTCTCATTTGGTATTAATGATATCAATTAAATGTGTTCATACAGATAGCTCTTGTGTGTATTGCTTTGCATATAGCTGTATGCATGTGCTGTGCATACACTGTTTAGTGTTTAGGTGATTGTGCTGCTGTTTAGGTGATTGTGCTGCTGTAATGTTCAACATGTAGCTCATAGTAACAAATGTATTTAATTTCTACTGTATTAATACTGTATTAGTATTCATGACCTTTACATTTTGTTAAATTCTCTATAATGTGCATGTTTATCTATGGCCGTTTCTCTTTATCTGTCGTATCGGCTATTGTGTTCTCATAGACTCGTGAAACATCATCAGTCACAGCTGTACTATTCCAATTTTGAAACTTAGCCTCTAGCCGAGTTCAGTCCGGATACCTGGAGGTGTTGATCCGCCCAGTGTACCAGAGGTGACTCACCTAGAGGTCAAATTAGCCCTCGTGATTTTCGGGTATAAACAATTACCTCAAGAAATCACTTGCTGATATCTCATTTGGCTGACACGTTTGGCTTTTTTTTTTGCTCTCAATCCGATTGATTTTGAGTATCTGCTGATATCGATTTTGTTCCCCGATTCGATATTTATTTTTTGTCAGGTGAAACCTGACTAATGAAAGCTCATGAAAACTAGACAACCTACCTAGTCTAGCCCTAGTCATACTGACGGCCTAGCCTGATTGGCTGCCTCGTCTGCCTCCTCTGGCCAATGGGAGAGCAAGTAACGGCATGCCAATGGCACACATGCACAGAATCACTCACAACATCTATTATTCCGTCGGGTCCGTCGCAACGAGTGGATAGTTTGAAAATGTGGCTCCTACGTTAAGCCATTAACGTTGGTCCGGCTGGTTTCATTTGTCCAACGCGATTACGTGAAACAGCTTGGCTGTGCTTGCAGTAGGCTAACAAAACAAACACATTGTACTGTTGTGCCGCACATGGAAAGGAACTGAACAACACCATCGATATAAAGACAGTAGGTAGGTACCCTCAAAAAAACATGCAGTAATCCTGGTCTCTAAACTGCCTCCCCCTGGCCAACCGGGGCGCCTGATGGAGGGGAAAGGAACTGGTTGGAATAACGTGTTCCTTCCACGCGCTACGTCCAACCAGGGAAACTCCCCCCTGTCAGGTGTAAAGGAGCAACTTGGACACTCAGGCATGAAGGGAGCATGAGTTAAGTCCGTAGCTCTCCCCAGGTTGGCGGAGGGTGTGTAGAGCCCAGGATCACAGTAGATGATTGGCACAGGGGTGAAAAATGGGTTACAAAATCGTGGGATAAAAAAAATATATATATAAAAATAAAGAAAAGACAGTTCCCCTGTGGTGCTGTGCACAGTGGAGATAATGCACAACTCTAGGTACGAACTAAAACACTGACTGAAGCTGATCATTCACGACTGTAACTATATCTCCAGAGTCCCGCAGTCCCGCAATGAAGGAGAGACAATCTCATCTCTCACTAGTCCACTTCTCTACAATGCCATGCTAGCCTTAAAACCTACATTTATGTTATTCAATATTACTTTAGTGCAAAATATAGGCTTTTCAAAACCAAGCCCTGTCTCAAAAATGGTTACCGTATGTGCTATATTATTGTATTTTCTGTGAATTAAATATAGTGTACACATTACAGTTTAACTTATTGATTGTCAGCCATTTTAATTTAAATTTAAATTTAAATTTCCAAATTAAATTCATAGCCTAGGCCGATTTTCATCTCTGGATGAAATGAACACTTCATTTAACTCATAATGTAAACATACATGTTAATAGTACAATATCGAAAATCACAGACAATATCCAGTCTATCATGATAGGGATGTAATATTGATACTAGGGATGTCCCAATCACGTTTTTTTGCTCCCGATCCGATTCCGATCATTTGAAAATGACGTGATCGGCCCTGATTTACGATCACATGATCGGATCGGGACAACCCTACTCATAACGCATCGCTGTGTGCTTGTGCAGGTCTAGAAGGTTTAAGCGGTTAACAATTAAGTACAGGTGTTGAAAAATTGTCTAACTTGGTTGACTATTCCAAACTCCTCAAGATGGCCTAAAAGTTGAGCAGATTTAATCAGCATGTCCCCATTTGGGAGCCACTAATGTCTAGTCATTTCCATAGGTGAGGAAATGGGCATAATGAATCACAGCAGGCTGGGTGCTGGTGGGTGGTACAGGTATTAAAACCCAAACACTTCACAAGGGCCTTATGCAGAGAATTCATCTCCCGGAGAGGACACTATTGATCCAGAGTAGATAACATATTATCGCCCATATCTTCTATTTTATCAACATGCTCCATTCCTATGCGCATGCTGGGATAAAGGTAGTGGTCATCCTTCAAATGAACTCTGAGAGAACCAAATGTACAACAGCAAGATTAATAATTGATTACTCTGTATAATGGGTACCAACAGATATGCTTCCCATCAGTGGCGTGCACAGATTGACACTAGTGGGTGCTAGAGCACCACCTGCCCTTGCCCTCTGGACAGCAATGTGCCCTTAAAAAAAAAGATGACTTTTTTTTTGTACAGTATGTGGACCATGGTGACATTGATCAATTCTTGAAAAAAAGAAGCTTCTAATATATTATGTATATGCCCGAAAATCTATAAATCTCACACTATTAAGTCAACCGGCCGGTTCCACGCTCTGCACAAGGTGCCCTTTTTTCACTTGAGCACCTGCCCCTCTAAATATCTGTGCACACCACTGCTTCCCATCATGATTTAATTGTATGCACCATTCACACAGCAGTGTTTCCTTTGCCTGATGTTACTTAATCTTTAGCTGAGTAAAGAGCGTACACCCATGTCTTTGTCATCGGCAATAATGACAGCATCAAAATTCACAATAAAAACATGCATGGTATATCAACATCTTATAGACGTCAAATCCTGTAGTGTAGTGTAAGCCATACTGTGGATTGGTCTGCATTTCAAGAGTGCCTTTATCCAAAGTTAACCACTTAAATCCTACATGTATTGTTGACCGGGGTCCCCATGAGTCTATATTTGGTCCCCTCCTTATTCCCCTCTACACCTAAATTTGCCAATCTCCAAGCTCACAGTGTGTCATGCAACGCGTTGTGAGCTTGTAGATAATCTAATTTGGCCAAATGTTATTTTTTTCTATAGTATAAATGATTTGTGATTTTGATTTGGCCACTACTGACCTCATCTAATAATATATTGATCATCATCAATACGCCACAACACGGTACGTATTTATAATGTAGATTGTAGATGATAACACCATTTTGACTCACAAACGATGTAAATATTCTATTATTAGATTCTCCAAAATATTAAAGATTCAAGAGGGTTTTATTTGTCACTCACTCAATACATTTTCAAAGGATAACATCTGGCTTAGGCAGGCAATAGGCCATTCCCACGATTTAAACCAATGATTTCCTATTCCCTAGAGTCCAGCCATGGTGAGCATGGTGACCAAACACTTAATGGTGACTAATAACGCTGTGCAGCTGCATGGTTGGCCTAATCCTTGCATTAAACCTAATTCAAATCTGACTGACCCAAAATGGGTCTGATTCCCAGGCTTCGCGACAGTTCCCACTGAGCATTTATCTAAATTTGACCAAAAAAATGGTCTGGGGTAAAAATTGTCAGTCTAGGCTTAGATTATATATAGACGGTTTGGTCTACCTGGCTAATCAAGGTCTAAATGTAGACCGTCTATAGACTATAACTACCGGTATATGGACCTTTTTTTACCCCATGACGATCATTTAGACGTCTAAATGCCGACAATTTCTCAGTGTGTTACGTCACACGAGAATGTCTTTGGAGAAGAATGAAAGAGAGCTCATGTTATCCACTTCTGTGATCTGATCTAGCGACAATCCTGGGTGCACACTGCACAGATATTATGCCATTAAGCAAATAAAATGGCATAGCATGAGTATAACAATCATCGCCAGGTCTGTTTCATTTTACATATTTTATCCTGGCCTAACTCTCAAACAGCGTACATTTCACAGACCGTAAGAACCAAAGGAGTTGCGGCTTCCTTCCAGATTTCTGCTTAGTTGTGCCAGTGTCTTGCACCGAAAATAGATCAATAAGTTCACAAACACATATCGTGCTCTGAGCTTGTAGATCGGCTATTTTCGCGACAACAAAGTATAGACATTTACCATTAGAAAGACATGAGGACATACAGTCCCAAGATGTAAAAGGTTGTCCCTTACTGCATATAGTGTATTTACAGTGTCTGCTGAGTCTGTCTGGCATTAAACATTTTACTTCAAAAACACCCGCTTTGTGATAATTTCTTTAATAAAGCGCGTACTCTATAGATAAGGGGATTTAAATGGTTCTCATGTCATGGATTCCCAAAAGGACTTTCATTAGCTCATGGTCTCCCACTCACCAAATTCAATGATGGTAATGAATTCAGAATGTAATCCCACTTAAACCTACTAATCTTTAATCCCATTAGAGCTCGACTCATAAAACTCAAATGCAAGTTATGCAACTCACTGAAACAACTTTGTTTAAAAACTTTGTTTTAAGATGACCCATGCAGCAGATGAATACCCCCTCAAGTTATTTTAAAAACCTAAACTATAGATTAATTCCAGACACACCATAGACCCTTTTAAAATAAGTGCAAAGTTCAAATTTGAGAGCAAAGTGCAACATTTTAAGCCCCTCTCTAAAAGGCATTTGGCTATTGGCATTATCCCCGCCGAAATGCCCACTTTGAATGGACCGTGAGAATCAACCTGTCCTACTAGTCTGCCTGGCTGCCATTGCTGTTACCATGGGCCAATTCTTAACCACAGCATTATGTTGTTGCTATCGGGCAGAAACGTTGTATATTTCTTTTCTTTTTTATATACATGCAGTACCCTAATTTGTCATTCTACAGTGTCACACAAAGTTGGAAAAAATAGCAAATCTACAAGCTCACAATCTACAAGCAATGCAACACACTGATCTATTTTCACTAGCCTACTTATTAAACCTAATTTCTTAAATTTTTCTTTTATTTCTTCATGAAATTACTGAAATAGTAGAATTTGTTTTTAATTCTTGAAAAACTATGTTTTGAAATAATGAAATGTAGGAAACGAAAAATAAAGGGACACATGTGTCCGACTGTCCATGTGTGGGACAACAGGATCTGTCCAGGTGACTGTAACTGTGAGTGTAGCCTACTACAAAATGGAACCAAAGGACCCGTTTATAACAAACTCTGAGACTGTGCAAATGGACTGTTATGGGGCGACTGTGGCTCAGGAAGTACAGTAGAGCAGGTGTAGAGCAATGATCCATGGGTCAGCGGTTTGAATCCCGGCTCCTCCTGTCTACATGTCAAAGTGTCCTTGGGCAAGACACTGAACCCCAAATTGCTCCTGATGTGCTGGTTGGTACCTTGCATGGCTTCCGCCGCAATCGGTGTATGAATGTGTGTGTGAATGGGTGAATGTAAAGCACTATGTAAAGTGCCTTAAAGGCGCTATATAAATGCACCATTTCCCATTTATGGGTCCATTTGGTTGTATTTGTAGCAGGTAGCCCATTCTCCAAACCATTATACTATATCGCACCTCACGCACAGCGGTCGGTTGTAGTGTTGACATTGGCTCGGCAGGTATAAAGAACATCTCTCATTCAGTATGTGTCAAAACCGCGGTAGTCTGCGTGGGGGTCCGCAGGTACAGTGACTCAGACTCAGTACAGTTACCCATTAAATCAGCGGGTGTGCATGTGCTCTTAGCTGCGCTGCACTGTTATGCTCAAAGTAGTTACCCTAAAGAATTGAGGCAACACGGTGGCGAAACCAAACCCACAATAATAAGTCAAGAACACGTTATCTTTTGTTTAATTCTCCTGCAGTATTTAAATTGTTTTTGTTGCGGCGGAACTCAAGGCTCTGAGTCAGTTGAGTCAGTATACCACGGCAGTCACGTGCGTGCGTGTGCGTGCGGGCACCTGCCTGTTATCCCTTGGTACACGCGATCGTTTAGACGATGGGTTGTTGCTGGCATTAATTTAAGTGTCTGGTTGCCTAGATACGAGGCAGCCAATCAGGACGCCAGGTCGTGACTATACGGTTGTGGAAGCGATCCCGAGAGAAAATAGCCCAGCTTGCTTTGTCAAGCAGCTTTGTAAAACACAGCTGGCTGGCTACAGTTAGTGCTCAGTGTGGCTGGCCCTTTTAGGCTGTTAAACAGTGCCACTTGAGGTCACCCAGCAGTACCAAAACTTTAAAGTACCTAAAGAGCTGTTCGTTTCGCAGGCACAGACAGACAGACATTTTTGAAGCCGCTCAAAATGGCGGAAATTCTGAGGGCGGAGCTTACTGGTAAAAGTCACAGATGTGTTCCGCATGAGTCAAGGCACATGTGTAAACAAGGTCCATGGCTTTTGGCCAAACGAGGCATGAGTTAGGCCTGTTCAAAGTTTTAATTTTCAAACGATTGCTATAGTGCCCCCCCTTTGGCCAAATAGAGTAAGACTGGTTTCAGTGCCATGAGTATGACCCTCTACCATACTGTAAAGTTTCATAAAACTGCAATTTTCATTGTCTCATAAAACATTCATTTTCTAACTTAAAAACAAAAATCCCAGGAGTAGATAGATGTTAAGAGTTTTATTGCTGACGGTCAAGCAGTTCATGACCTATGCCTGTTCACTTTTCAATTGAGTGCTATAGCGCCACCCTTTGGCTAATTTAGTACAGTACCTTGCTTATTTGTCAAGTCTTGCTCTGAATGTTGTTCACTTGCACATGTACTGATAACAGCATGTTGTACTGTATCTTTAGGCCCATCAGGCCTAAAGATACAGAGAGCTGTGGCAACATTTGAGCATGTTGAATCAGCTGTCACTTTTCCTGGCATCATCGCAAATAGAACTGGCAAATGTCAATGACAGTGCTAACAATAGCACATTATTATCCAAATTCATAGCCTCTTCTCAAAAGGACGGCACAAACAGAAATAGCTCCTGTTTAGTTGTTATTTAGTGGTTATTTGATTGAGAGATGTTTGGTGGCATTTGCAAATTATCCTCATTTTCACACATTCTTACTGTTGTTCCTCAAAACATGAGATTAGCGGAGAGACAGGATCTTCTTTTTTTCACCACAAACAGTATAAAGTGTATGATAATAGCTGGCAGGGGGGGTGAGATCCCGCCGCCGACCTCCGACGTAGTCAGCGATGTGAAAAGTAAAGCGCATACTAGTGCTGTTGGTAACATAAATGTTCATTTCCCTCCCTGTCATCCTAGCCCATACAGTATGTCATTCCAGGCTCCAGCAGTCAGACAATTTGTGTCTGTGTCCCTTCTGTTGCCTGACTCTTGCACAGTCTCTTGCTCCTCAAAAAAACACAGATTTATCAATGTGAGTTTAGTTTATTATTATTATTTATTTTTTATGTGATGCTGTTCTCACACGTACAGACAAGTGTGCATATCCATTCTAGACCGGATCCCTTTACTTCCTTCCTTCAAACGTTCTTCTTTCTTGCCTTGATATCCTTACCCCCCTATCTTCTTCCCTGTCTTGTACCCACTTTCTTACTTTCATTTTCAGTTCATTCTGATCAGCAGCCTGCAAAGCAACTTGATCCCAACCCAGTCTACTATTATAAACAATCAAGCCTACAGTATTTTCTCCTTCATATCACAATTGTAAATGCATTTGTATACTCAGGCTGTCAGTAGTGTATTAGTTTTCTCATTCTATTTTTGCTCACCAACAGGCTTTGTGATCATAAAGCAATTGACCTCAGTTAAATTGCATAGGCCTTGTCTAAATTGTGGCATGCTTTGATCATTGCTTTTCAGTTGTACAATGGTTGAGTTCTTGCTAAAGACATCTTCCTTTCTTCCCTTGTTCTACAAAAGGGAAATGTTTTTTTATCCAAAAAAATATATATATATATTCAGCGCAGTTCTACAGATATTTTGAGGAATTATTGAAAATGAATACTTTTGGAGTTTTGGTCCATCCATCCATCCACCCATCCATCCATCCATCCATCTTCAACCGCTTAATCGGGTCGTGGGGGCATGGCTCCACCAGAGAGCTCCAGACTTCCCTCTGCAGGGCAATATTAGTGACTTCCTCCTGGGGGATCCCGAGATGTTTCAAGGCCAGTGAGTCTGTGTTTCCTCCAACTGCGCCTTGGTCTGCCCCGGGGTCTCCTCCCAGTGGGAGGTGCCTTGAGACGCCCGAGAGGCATCCTAACCAGATTTTGGTCCATAGATGCCCAAATTTCCAAGCTCAAAATGCACCATGTTTCTGTCTGTGTGTACAGCTGTAATGCACATAACTTGAGAACCGTTCGCCCCACCGACTTCAAATTCGACACCCCCACAGGAAGTGCAGTGCCCGGTATCGAGTCCGTCGGACCCACGGTTGTCCAGAACCGCCACAAAAGGCCTCTGCCCGGCCTCTGGACAGGGCCTGCCCAGGCTCCATTATGGAGCTGGCCTGTTCTGACATCACAACATATTTTGGCATGCCTGACACAGAACTCCATATGTACGCATGTACGTCTATAATCCACATAATTCGAGAACCGTTCTCCCAAAAAATCCATAGCCCGCCTGCAACTAGTGCAAAATTCTGCAGCAAGACTACTGACCCACACCAGGAGGTGTGAACACATTACTCCAGTACTGGCCTCCCTTCATTGGTTGCCAGTAGATTATTATTATTATTATCTCCGCTCTCTTATGGAATGACAGGATGGACAGAGTCTAAGCAATAGAGGGTGTGCACACACACAAAGTGAGTGGTTAATCGAGTGTCAAAGTGAGTTTAACGTTGTTTAACGTTGTTTAATGTAATCAGATATAGTGTAGGAATTTTCTGTTTGAATGTATGGGCTGTCAAGGCCAGAAAGTCACTTTGCCACTCGGTAGGCATTCCTGCATAACTTCTGGGTATGGTGATGATGTCACACGCATACCCTCTATATACAATAATATCATATCTTAAGCATCAGGGGGGAAGTGCCCGGGAACCATAATGGTCATATCATACTTACAGCTGGAGAATATGAGTGGGCAGGAGTGCTCATCCATAGGAAAGTTATGAAACTGGAGTTGACATTCTGCATTTATGGTCAGCCTGCAAATGAAAGAGAATCACCATTGTTATAAATCACATGATTGTGAGAAACATTCATAAACAAACCAAATCTGATCTGGGTGTAAATAGCTCACATTTTATTTATATAGTATCAAATCACAATATGTTTTCTCAAGACACTAGAGCAGGATGAGAGTAGAGAGAGACTCTACCTCGGCTATTCTCAACCAGGGACCACTGCTGGGCCCTGGTTGCAAGGGTATTGCAAGTGGGCCCCCAAATCTCCACAGACCATGTCAGCCCTGGCCACTCCCACTTTCCATTCCACACTGCAGTCCCATTTACTCACCTGTCTCCAACTCCCTCGTCATCCCACCTGTGAACATTTCTCCAATCAGCCTGCCCCCTATATATAACTCGACTCTTTTCTTTTTTTTTAATACTGTTTTTATTAGGCATTTTTGAAAGACAATTTCAGATTTAGACAATGATAATAAGTAATTCAGTTAAATAAAAATGAAAAAAATAACAGGCAATGTAAATGTTCCACATACAGTATAATAAAAAAAGACATAAGTGTAAAACAAAGAAAAACAGTTAAACAATGACAAGTGTGAACAGACAAACAAAACAGACAACAGGACAGACACTCTTGCTCTCAAACTACCAACATGTTGTGAATTAAGTAAATTAGACATTCTTTTTTAAATAATAAAAAATAAAATAAAGAAAAAACACTCAGTTCCTTTTCTTTCAGTTCCTTTTCTTTCTTTCCAATTTTCTATTGTGCTATCTATTGTGTAGGAGGGGTTAGCGTGCACCTATTAAAATATGCAATGAAGGGTTGCCATGTCTGGTAGAACCTATCTTCACTCCCTCTCAATTCAAATTTAATCTTTTCCAATTGTAAGTAATGCATAACATCCTTCATAAGTGAAGTGTGAGTTGGAACCTGTGCTTGTTTCCAATTCAACAGTATCAGTCTGCGAGCCAGTAGAGTCACATATTTTACCATGTTATATTGGAAAGTAGACAGTTTGACCCCGGGCCCTGTGACTCCCATAATTGCTGTTAGTGGATCCGGGTCAAAAGGTTTTTCAACAATGTCTGACAGTGATTTAAATATATTTTGCCAATATGATCTTAGTTTTGTGCAATGCCAGAACATATGAGCTAGAGTGGCCGGCGACTGGCCACATCTGTCGCAGGCTGGATTCACATTTGGATACATTCTGTTGAGTTTTTCCTTTGACAAATGTAATCTGTGTAATATTTTAAACTGTATAAGACCGTGCCTGGCACATACTGAAGAAGAGTGCACAAACTTTTGAGATGTAGACCATTGCTCGTCAGTGATAGATATTCCTAAGTCGTTTTCCCAAGCAGTTTTTAAATACTCCAAGGAGGCATTATTATCTAAACATGAGAGAGAGTTATAAATAATAGAAACACCTCCTTTGAGCAATGGGTCAGGTAGAAATATAGATTCCATTGATGAGTTGGGAGGTATGTTTGGAAATGAATCAGTGTGTTGTGTTAAAAAATGTCGTATCTGTAGAAATCTAAAGAAATGTGATTGGGGTAAATTGAATTTGCGTCGTATTTGTTCAAAGGTCGGAAATAACCCATCAATATAAAGATCTTTGAAGGAGTGAATACCATTTCTATGCCACACTTTAAATAATGAGTCAGAGAGGGACGGTAAAAAAGCATGGTTAGCGACCAGTGGTGCGCGCACAGAGCCCGGGTGCCAACCGAAATGCTTTCGTATTGAGAGCCAAATTTTGAGAGAATGCGAGACTATGGAATCCTTTGGCAACTTAGTATATCTTGAGGCCACTGGGGAAAAGATTAAAGCTGACAACGATGTTGGGGGACAACATTGACCTTCAATAAATGCCCATGTAGGCAATTGATCTTGGAGCCAAAATGAGAGTGCACGTAAATTACACGCCCAGTAATAGAGTTTAACTCGACTCTTTTCAAACCACCTTTGTCAGTTCATAGTTTGATGTCGTCGGTGCATGTTACTTTTTGACTACCATGTCATTTTCGTTTGTTTCCTGAGTGAGATTTATTCCTGTTTCCTATGTTCTACTCGAGGATGAGATTTATTCCTGTTTCCTGCGTTCTACTCAAGTGTGAGACTTATGCCTTGATTCCTGAGTTCTACTTCAGTGTAAGATTTTGCCTATTTTCCTTATTCAATACTTTGAAATCGACATAGTTTCCTGTGACTCTGCGTATTGGGTTCAATTCTCTCTGCATCCTGACACCCCGGACCTTCTAGCTGTGAGGCGACAGCGCTACCAATAATAATGAAACATGAGCAAGTACTTGGTAATAGGGGCAAAGAAAAACTCTTTCATGGGAATAAAGACTTTAGAAGAGAGAGAGATAGAGGGAGCCACAATTGCACAGTGACAACAATATCAACAACCACTTATTTTCCCCTGGCCCATTGTGTTTGGAGACCTGAACTGTGTAGGTTCCACATCACTACACTCACCTTGCCGTCACCCTACACTCCTACCGTCACATCTAATTAACACAATAAACTGCCTGAAACAAGTGAAGATCATACAATTTCTGTTTGTGACAGCTTGTTGTAAAACACATGTGCGCTGTGTCTATGCTGCCATACTGACTGTTTATTTAAGTCATTCCCTGTTACCACAAGGATGAGATGACAAGCATCGATGTTCATATGCCATATAACAGCTACTTTCATCCAACCACATGTGCAAATGAGTGTGTACAATTATCTTTACCTAGGCTTTGATACAGTATGCTGCTGCTGTATGCATGGTTTGATTTGTACAACAAAACAGAGGGTGAGCGTGGCCAATACTGAAAATAGTAGATCTACAATCTTAAAATGCAATGCATTTAAATTATGAAAGAAAATTACCCAAAAGTGAATTGCCATGGGTTAATGTGTTAAACATATATTTTTACATTGAATTAAGTTGTGATATTATCAAACATATCACACTATTCACAAAAGGAAATGCATGTATTTAATAATTCCGTCTGACCAGAAGCAGGGAGTCATGGAGTCATCCCACCCTCCCCCCAGCAGTTCAAACCCTGGGTGTGGGGCTGTATGTTAACAAATTAATGTAATGTCAATGTGTCGAGGCAAGAGTGTTGTGAAGGATAAAGTTATCCAATGGGGTTTTGTTATCCTATATTTTATACTTGTATAGTGGGGTCTGGTTTGCTGCATTGTTGATTTGAGAGAAGAGACAGACCCAAACAAAAAAGTGCATTGTTGTCACATGTGTAGAATCTGAGTGTGACAGTGTGTTCTGAATCTGAACTGTATTCTAAAAATATGTCCACATTTTAGGCATTCATACTGTAACATGAAATGCGATAATAACATGAAGCCTTCAATTTTAACAGAAGTAAAAATATTTCTTGGTTTCTGCCTCATTGCCGTAATATTTTTGGGAGACTTAAGCTCATTGAATGCAATACTAACAAATAAGTCTGCATGGCCTTAATTGGCCATTCATAAATTGAATAGTATACTTGATCGGCTCCGATTTTAATCAGATCCTACAGCATTTCTCAATGGTGTATAAAGCTACTTCACTACTTTTTGTATTAATGTGATTGTGAGTCAGCTGTGGTTCAAGAGAATAAGAGACAGCTATAAGATTGTTTAGTGAATCATGCACAATTGCTTTTTGAATTCACTCCATGGCCAATAATTCATTACACTACAGAATGTGCAGTACATACTGTAGGTATACCCAATCTTCACTTGTGTAGCAGAAGTGTCCTTGGGCAAGACACTGAACCCCAAATTGCTTGCATATCTTCCATCGCCATCGGTGTGTGAATGGGTGAACGTAAAGCACTATGTAAAGCGCCTTGGATAAAGGTGCTATATAAATGCACCATTTAACATTTATAGTGAAGAAAATGTTATAAAACACTTTATCTCCCTCCTTAACACTTTGCTGCTGCTAAGTGTATAAAGCTACAATCCGGAACTTATTTATTAATGAATACTACAAAAGTGTCCTTGGTCAGGAACGTAGATCTCCGCCAGGCTTGTCTAGGCAGCCACACCTGGCGGAGATGTACGTCGTGAAGTGCAGCAGTCCTGACACAAGGAAGGTGCGGGGGAAACTACAGTTTGTACAATTGACAGGAACCATTCGATTTCCCCTAAAGTAAAACCAATGAATAAAAGATATGCTGATTTAGCTGGAGAATGAGTCCAAAGGTAGTTCAATTTAAAGCTGAGAGTCCCAGAGAGAATGCAATAATGTTACCTTCAGTCTACAGTACCTTTAGCCTTATTAGGTTTTAGAACAGTCGAAGAGATAGACGTATACCGTATACTTGTGAAAAGTAGAGGAACAGCTTTGCTTTACAACAACAGTCATGACAGACGGAGTCAACTGTTGCTGACCTTCAATTATAAGACACAATAATTGAATAATGTCCTTCAAACCATATGTAAAGTTGCCATGATCCCATTAAAATCAGCTGCCATGAGCAATACCTTCAAGTGAAAATGAGTTTGATTTGGATGTTTTCGACATTAGGGAAACTCCAACCTAGAAGCAAGGTTGTAATATTCGATTATGAGAGGACTGCACCATCTGCAATGCCTGTAAAGTTATACAGTATATATATTTATTCCATCATATTGAGGGTGAGATAAATGCAAAGTGGCTTTGGTTAAACCTTTTTGCAGGGTGAGGGATTTATTTTCTACCTGGTCTCATGCAGAATGATGCAGAACAAAGGCGGGTTGTGTCATTAGAAAGCTTACTTTCCTTAGTGGAAGCACTCTGAGCCCCCACCACACATCTAAACAGTACTTTTTGGCCAAAAAGGGATTTTGTTTTCACCGGGGGAAAAAAACTTTTAGTTACTCCAATGCGCCCTCTACCGATATTGTCCAGAGAATACCCTCATAGAGAATATCTTTCCTCCGGTGAAAAGAAATCCCTTTCTGGCCAAAAAGTACCCCTTTATACGTGTGGTGGGGGGCTCAGAGTGCTTCCACTAAGGAAAGTAGGCTTTCTAATGTCAAAACCCGCCTTTGCCGAAACTTTATTTTTATTTACGCTAAAGACGAGAGGCTGGTCTGCATTCATGCATCAAGTTGACGGTAACATGGCTCTAAATGCAACGTATTAGAGATATGGACCAGAGCTAAGATATTGTACTGTTGTACTGACGAATGATAGGTTCTTAGCTTGCTTATGATTCTTGATGACAATTTTCTTTAATAGTAAGTATTTACTTTTTGCCAAAGTAAATAAATGACAACATACTGTATTATTCAGAGGGGAAACATTTTGTTGAGTTATGCCGTGGGTTCTGTCCGGTCTATATTTAACCCTTATGAGACGGCTCAGTCCTAATTGCATTCATTCTAACACCACCAGGGTGGCTTCCATGGTAACGTCTAACTGGCCTGCAGGAGGTCTTGGATAACATGCTACAAATTGAGCATGTGACATGTCTCCCTCCTTAACACTTTGCTGCTGCTAAGTGTATATAAAGCTACAATCCAAAAGTGTCCTTGGTCAGGAACGTAGATCTCCGCCAGGCTTGTCTAGGCAGCCACGCCTGGCGGAGATCTACGTCGTGAAGTGCAGCAGTCCTGACACAAGGAAGGTGCGGGGGAAACTACAGTTTGACGGGAACCATTTGATTTCCCCTATGGGCACATTGGGCAGAAGTGAAAGCAGTGTTGGAGGTGCACTCTGTAGAGCCCCTTAATATGCAATTACAATTTTGGTATGATTGGATGTGCTCATGATACACGATGGAGGCAATTGATTGCTTCTCTATGAAATAACTCCTCAGGGCTTTTTGTGTTATCCTTTTAGCACCATTGTATAATTGTACCACTGACTGTACTATAAACATTTTAAATATCCAACAAACCAATCAATCAAAATTACAGGCAAACTCTATGAAATATCAAAACCCTGTTTGATTTATTGTCACAAGGCCCTTTTTCAAATCAGGTTCTCCAATAGCCTCTTCTGTTTTTTTGTTTTGTTTATAAAACCCACCCAGCAGGCCAGACAGAACTCCAAAAGAAAAGAGTGTATATGGTCACTGGGTCAGCCTAACCATGAGGCCCATATGAAAAAATGGGGCATGTGTCGTGTATTGGAGCCCAGACTTTAATAATAATACACCACTCATTCTTGAGATGAGGGACAAAAGTGGAAAAAACATGTCCCACACATAAGAGCCTTATTTTATGTAAAAAATAAATTAATTCATAAAAATAAAAGCACTTGCAAAGTTAAGTGTAATACAGTTGTGTATTATTATGCCCTTAATTTCATTATAATTGTTTTCATATTCCATCTGAATTAGTTAAAAGCAGGCCCTGTACACAAAAAGGCCTGTATTTAGCCTGTCCCCAGCAAGTGGCCACAATTTCAAACTGCCAAAAAAGTGTCTAATACTGTCACAATCACATAAATATACATACTAAATTAAAGTAGATTGTCAACAACATAGCAAATAATATACACAGTTCATTTTAATTCATATTTTCTATTAAATATCTCATATCAAATGTTCGTCCCACGTCTCCGTCAACTCCGTCAGGTTTTTTTTAAAGTCTTAAATTAATCAGAAAATATTGTCAACAGATTTAGCCTGAAGACTCCTTTTCCAAGTCCCATTTATATTTGTTGCAACAGTGGAGTACCTGGTCTGACAAGCATTCAATTGTTTGATATTTTAAACAAACAATGTTGATAACAATGTGGTCACAGCTTTTACATGTCAACTCCGTCAGGACATTATTATGATCTTTGTTAAGAATTCAAAAATAATGTTTATTATTTTAGTTTAGGGGTTAGGTTTAGCTAACAAAATTAAGCAAAAACAAAATGGCTACATTGTACTAAAGAGGGTTAAGATGAAAACAAATGCCATTTTGTCAACTCCGTCAGACGTCAACTCCGTCAGATTTTGTGTCTGACGGAGTTGACGTGTATCTGACGGAGTTGACAAAAGTGTTCCTAAAACAATAAAATTATTGTTTTTGAATAATGGGCAGTATTCTAATTTGGCACACAGTTAGAGCATGCCTTAAGGAACATTTTTGGCTATGGGGCCATCACAGATTTGTCTCGTGGTGACCATGGCAGCCATATTACAAAAGAGCCGCCACCTGATGTTATTTTACAATAACTCAAGTTCTACACCACCTAGGATCTTGATTCTGGTGACTAAGACCTCATTTTCAAGGATGAGGGATACAGTGGTACAATTTAGACTTTCCCTGTGACCATGGCAGCCATTTTTCAAAATGGCCGCCACCTGCTGTTATTTTACAATAACTCAAGTTCTACACCACCTAGGATCTTGATTCTGGTGACTAATCATACATTTTCAAGGATGTGGGGTACATTGGTAATATTTAGATTTGTCCTGTGACCATAGCAGCCATTTTTTTTTCAAAATGGCCGCCACCTGCTGTTATTTTACAATAACTCAAGTTTTAGACCACCTAGGATCTTGATTTTGGCGACTAATCATACATTTTAAAAGATGAGAAATACAGTGGTACTATTTAGATTTGTCCTGTGACCATGGCAGCCATTGTTTTTCAAAATGACCACCAACCTGCTGTTATTTTACCAATAACTCAAGTTTTAGACCACCAAGGATCTTGATTCTGGCGACTAATCATTACATTTTCAAGGATGATCTTTCTCTGGGAGAGGTAAGGGCTTATTTCAGGTGCAGGTTGAGTTTCTACTGACAGGACATTAAAAGGAGGTGGGCTTTCTGGCCTTTGACTTGCCCCTTTCAGGTACAGATGCACAGTTTGACTTCACTGGCCACTGCAGGGAACTGTGGGGGAGAAACTTTGGTCTCTTGACACCCCGATTAGGTTCAGGGTTTTTTTTGGTGGAGACTTGCCTTTCATGACATCTTTGCTGCAGCAGTTGATCTCCTTATTGCCAGTGGTGGCACACTCTGGGTCTCTGGGGCATTGTATCTTGGTGGCCTCCTGCCAGTGTTTCTCCATCCTTCTCCTGAGCTCTGTGTTCTGGGGCTCTGTTATAGTCAACTTACATTGTCTTGGCTGGAGATTGCTTTCCTGCAGGGTCCAGCCCAGTCTTGTGCAGATGGCTGCTGGCCCACCTGGAGGCCCCAACCTCACTTGTTCGGTTGGTGTGATTAGGTGGGGTGGTCTTCCCCAATCAGGATGAGGGGTTTGACCCTTTCAAACGGCAGTCTGGCCAAGTGTCTGTATTTAGTTGTGAGTTTAGATACAGGATACGATTGCTCACCCAGCCCCAGGTGACATGAGGTGAAGGCTCCTTTGATTTGGTAACATTGCTTTGGTTGACATGCTGGGGACACAGAGAAAGACACTGATGCCTTCAGTGTCTGCACATCCTGCCTGATGGTCCTGAAGCCAAATCTTCTGTCTTCAGTCTTTCGCTCACTGTTCACTGCTCACTGTTCACCTCACAGAATTTAGCCCAAGGAGTTTGACCCCTAGTTTGGCCATAGACCCCCTAGTTTGGCCATAGCCACTTGCCCAAATGTGCCGACATGTGCTGACCTCATCACATCTGTGATGATGGCTATGGCCGTTTTTAGCCAACGTAGTGTTTTTTGTGCAAAACTAATGCTTGGAATGGATCCAGAATCATGAAAAGCCCCTAGTTTGACATGCCACATGCTACTTAAAGCATAATGAAATTTAGAACATTTAGCCTTATATTGGTTGTTGATGGTACCCAACTTTCAGCAGCTGTCAAACATGCCCCTAGGGTGGTCAAATAGAAACCAATGTGGGATATGTTAGTAGACACCTTTACAAACATTAGTGAAGAAAATTCTTGGTAAGAAATGTATTCACAGATTTTATATTATTCTGATAATATTCCCTGAGTAAATTGGTAAAATAATAGCAGGTCCACCATTTTTGAAAATGTCTACCATCCATGGTCACAGGATAAATCTAAATAGTACAACTGTATTCCTCACCCTTGAAAATGTATGATTAGTCACCAGAATCAAGATCCTAGGTGGTGTAGAACTTGAGTTATTGGGAAATAACAGAAAGTTGGCGGCCATTTTGAAAAATGTCTACCATGGTCACAGGACAAATCTAAATAGTACCAATGTATCCCACATCCTTGAAAATGTATGATTAGTCACCAGAATCAAGATCCTAGGTGGTGTAGAACTTGAGTTATTGGGAAATAACAGAAAGTTGGCGGCCATTTTGAAAAATGGCTGCCATGTTCACAGGGCAAATCTAAATAGTACCACTGTATTCCTCATCCTTGAAAATGTGGGATTAGTCACCAGAATCAAGATCCTAGGTGGTCTAGAACCTAAATCAGTTAAACTTGTCAACTCCGTCAGATGTTCGTCAACTCCGTCAGACGTTCGTCCCGTGATGTTTTTGTTAATTTCCAAAGAAATAGAAAATTCGCTGTCAAATCTTTTGTGCTTATGTATTGAAACACCAACTGAAATGATACGTAATGATGATTTTTTTTTTTTTTTACATGGTTTTCATGTTATAATATTGAAAATAAAGGTTGAAATGACGGTTTTGAGAAATTGGATATTTCATAATAGTGTGATATTGGAACAAAATAATATTAAAAGATTTGTATTACTTAACTTGATTACTGAAAGCCATTATAAGATAACTGAGGACTTTATATTATTGTTGAAATGATAAAATTCAATTAAAAGGGATTTTAGTGTGTCTGACGGAGTTGACATGAATCAGGTATTAAGTGCATAAATGTCCCATTTTAGAAAGAAATGTTATGCGAAAAACCTGTTCCTTCTCAAGATTGGTAGGTGAGACCTGTGTCTACAAATACATCTATTTGATTTGAATGTATCTTAAAAAAAAAAAAAATCCAGTTTGAAAAAAGTTTTGTCCCTTATCTCAAGAATGGTAAAAGGCCACAGAGCCTTTGTCTATGTGAGACTGAGTGAAAATTACACCACACATGTTCTACCTTTGCCTATTGGAAGTGCAAATGTAAAGTTTCACGCAGATCAGTCCATCAGTGCCCACGATTCAGCTCACAGGCATACACACGGATAGACAATGGTAAAAACTTTACTCCAGCCTGGCGGAGATATATATATATATATATATATATATTTTTTTTTTCAATCTGTAATGGTATATGTTAATACAACCAACACATCTGTAGTGGTTGGAGGTGGTATCCATATTATTTCATTTAAGAAGGTAGACCTTGCCTGAAGCTCATAAGCGCAATACCTCCCCTGGCCAAGCAGGGGTTTTTTCTTGGATGAGTGGTAGATGTTTGGTCTCCCGTACTGGAGATAAAACATACACATTTCAGTTTTAAGTTAAATGGTTTTCCCCTGTGGCCATAACAGCTGTAAAGCAACATTAGCCATAAACAGAGTGGTCAAATAAGTGATGGCAAAGCAATGATACAGATAATAATCACACATTGGCGGAACATGAAAATGCAGTGAGACCTTTCAACCTCATCGCAGCAGTCACTCTGTAGCCAGTAGAGAACAGATACCACAAAAATGTCATCTCTGTTTACTGTGGCCGAAATCAAAGCACAATAATGCAAAGTGACATTTCATTGTCTTTCTCTCACGCCACCAACAGATTTCCAGAATTCCATGAATATTGTACATCAATGTGATCCTCTGAGGTGAATCTCACTAGGTTTTGTTTGTAATGTATGTCCATATACTCGACTGACTGTTCGAAGCAACACGTGGAAAGACGCCTTACAGATTTTTTATTTTTCGTATGTTTTTCAGGCAGAGCTGTGATCATCAAAAACAACCGGGTCCGAATATTGTTCAGTCCTCATGGCAAGGAAGCTGCTTTCAACATCTTCAAGGTATTTAAATGTACAATTAGTATGAAAATGAATTGCGTCTCATTTTTGCCCTACTGCGCAATCGCAACTTCATCATGTAGTTTCTGCCACACTAGATGCCTTATGCTTACGCCACATTGGAGTAACGCAGTTTGTATCATCTTTTCAGTGGCCACGGTCACTCAAAGCCAGTGACACGGCCTGCACATAACTTTGAAACCACAAAAACATGCAGTAATCATGGTCTCTAAACTAGAACTGGTCGGAATAACGTGTTCCTTCCCCTCGCTACGTCCGGCCCGGGGAAACTCCCTAGATAATAATTAAAATTAAATAATTTAATTAATTTAATTAAATAATTTAATAATTTAATTAAAATAATTAAAAATCTAGGGAAACTCCCTAGATAATAATTAATAAAAATGGGTTGAAAAATCGTGGGATTAAATTTAAAAAAGAAAAGTAATAATAACCAACACGTCATGGACACAACTTCAATTCATACAGCAGTAAGTCCTCATAGAAATTATGTATGGTGTAATTCTTAACAGCTGAAGCCAGCTCTACTTTGATTTGTCACGTGTCACGCCTGTTGTTTGGTTTGTAGCTTCATAATTCCACTGAAAATGACTTGTAGCCTGTTGCTTTGTTTCCGCTAGTATGAACACAACATAACCTTTACCTACAAAGGCTGCCCTTCTTTATGCCTGAAGAAGGTCAATGACTGAAAGCTTGTGTGTGTGTGTGTGTGTGTGTGTGTGTGTGTGTGTGTGTGTGTGTGTGTGTGTGTGTGTGTGTGTGTGTGTGTGTGTGTGTGTGTGTGTGTGTGTGTGTGTGTGTGTGTGCGTGTGTGTGTGTGTGTGTGTGTGTGTGTGTGTAATGAAGTGCGTTTGACTTAATGCCCATAATGCTTTGGTGCACTTCCCCTCCTTGTGGAGAGGGGCGAGGCTGCATGGAGGTGTGACTTTGTAGTCCAGGAAGGAAGTGAGACCACATTTTCATGACAGGTTTTTGGTCAACATGGAACATGGCATCATGACTAAATTATATTAAAAAAAAGAACGTATACACATTAAAACCCCGGGAAAGTGTTTCTTGTGTCCTAAACATCATTAAAATAGGCTCTGGTTGCAAAAGGGGTGAAGTGGCCCTTTAATGCATGTGTTAATTGTAGGCTAATATATTAATAAACTAAATCTGCAAAGTAACTGGTAACTAAAACTGTCAAATAATTGTAGGCCTAGTGGAGTAAAAAGTACAATGTGTCAGTATCAAAACATTTTAATACCCCAGTAAAGTAAATGTACCTAAGAATTGTACTTAAGTAGGCCTGCAGTACTTGAGTAAATGTACTTAATTTCCCCCACTGATACTACTGTATAAAATTATGCACAGATTATTGTCCCAAGAGAGAGAGAGGTCTGGTCACGAGAGCATGCTGTTGAAAGGCCGTTAATTACATTGGTTGGTTATCTGACCTTTCTAATGAGGTTGACCACTAAAATCCTCTAGTAGTCTATAGTGAACTTGACCGGGGTCGGCTCTGTACTTGGTCCACTCCTTTGCGACATGTTGGGAGCTATAGCTTGTACATTTTTCAGCACATATTTTCAGATATATTAATAGCAGTGGTGGAAGAGTTTAGACTTTAGTAAATTGGCAGTACCACAGTGTAAACATAATTCATGTTGCAATATATATTAACAGTATATTCTGTCTATATATTAAAAAAAAGTTTGAATGTGCGTTTAGTTTAGTGCATATAGATAATGCACATTTTAAAACCGGATGATAAAAACAAGTATAGTATTTCTGGCCTAGTAGGAAAAATAGGCCAGAAATAAGTCCCAGGACTCTGCTTTTTGATATAGTACTGTACCCTCGTATATTGACAGAATCCACTATTTTTGTGTGTGGTTTGAGACCTATTTCAGGTTCCTCACTAATGGAACAGAACAGCAACAGATGAGGTCAGTCCCATACAAAATATGCACATAACATGCAGTTCCGCATGTTACGTTTGTGATCACGTATGCATCCATGGGTCAGGGACGGTGCACTCAGTGTTACAGATCAATAAGGGTCCATTTGGACCCTTATCCGACTCTGAGAAACATCATAATAGGCTAACATTCAGTGATAATGGTGTGAAATGTGTGAGCTTGCCGACAAGCTATTTTCTGAAAACACATTTGGTGTACAGGGGGAAAATGAGGATAATGTTACATACCTTAGTGTATAAAGTATCTTGCCGTCATTCCATATTCTGAGCAACTGATTGGGTGTGGTAATCCAATGGGAATCAGCAGTCTTGGAGTTTCTGAAGATGGTGTCTGGTAGCCAAATGAGTCCCACCATGTTGCTGTTCAGAGTCAGTATTTTCATTGTGCTGTTGTATCTGAGCCGGCTGTCTGTCCACGTCTGAGCAAAGATTATATCAATCTGGTATTCCTAGAAGAGAGAATAAAAATATCATGCAACAATAGGTGGTTGCGAGGTGCAAGGGCTCGGGGTTCGAAAAAATAGCTGATCTGCAAACTCATACGCATCACATTGATGTGTTGTGAGTTTGTAGAGCTATTTTCACAATTTTTGAATAAATAAAAGTTTAAAATATCAAACATATGAGACAGGCTGTACATTTCCCAAAAGAAAATGCATGTACTGAATTTAATATAGTCAGACCAGAAGCAAGGATAAGACATATCCTCACCGGCCATAACAATGATTGAACAGAGGGGGAATATACCCCCCTCCCCCCAGCAAATCGAAACCTGTAAGGGCCATTCAGAGATAAAGTTATTTATCTGCAAATGTACAAACAATCAACCAAACCATTCAGACAGAGCTGAAGCATATATCGCACTCCCCCCAAGCTAAAACTCCACCTATTCATCTATTTGAGAGCGTATTGATTTTCTTCCCGTGGCCACCATGGCATGAAGTATCAAGCGGAGAGGTTTTATGAAAGTTTAGGAACATTAAAAAAAATCTATTTTCTTGTGGGCCATGGGGAGAACGTGCTAGCAAACAATGCTAGACAACAGCGTGACCCCACTGTCGTCAGCAGACAGCAGAAAGGGAATTCAGGGGCTTGTTGTACGTAAGTGAACCACACACCCATGGGTGATAAAAATATCATGCAACAATAGGTGGTTGCGAGGTGCAAGGGCTCGGGGTTCGAAAGAATAGCTGATCTGCAAACTCATACGCATCACATTGATGTGTTGTGAGTTTGTAGAGCTATTTTCACAATTTTTGAATAAATAAAAGTTTAAAATATCGAACATATGAGACAGGCTGTACATTTCCCAAAAGAAAATGCATGTACTGAATCGGATACGCTGTTCTTGTAAAATGACTTTGTGGTCTTGTCACTTATAAGGATGTTTGTCATGTGTAAACATAGTATTACACTAAGCTTCTGTTGCTGTTCAGGGCTAGTGATCAGGGAGACTTCGCTGGGGCACTCTGTGGCTCATATCTCAGAGGAGCGTCTCCTTCCATGTTGATGTGCAGACAGCCACGCACGTACCCACACGCACGCACGATCACCCGCACGCACGAGCACGAGCACGCCCGCACGCACACACACACACACACACACACACACACACACACACACACACAAAGAAAACATGGCTTTATCAGAGCAGCTTTCATTCAGAATTCAGAGGAGAATCCATTCAGCTTGCTGACTGGGATAGAGGTCAGCTGCAGCTTTTAGTTTCTGTTACACGGATTACATGACTTAGCACTCAGCACAGAGTGTTGGGGAAGACCCAGAAATGTGAAGAAAGGGTCAGAGATAATGAGTCTAGGAGTCATTCATGAATAAATTATACTCCATCTTATGACTGTGTCACATGCCAAAAATAGATCATCGACGAGCTCGCAACGCTCCACACAATAGTTATTTTTTGTAGAATTCAGTATCCGGTTTATCCACTTAAACCCTATACAATTCGTATATTTTCCCTCTACACCATATATTTTCACCGAAAATAGCTACAAGGATCTATAAGCTCGAGTCACGGCATGTTGCAAAATCGACTACTTTCACAAAACTTTCATGTTTCCGCAGAATGTTTGCCTATTTTGACATACTAACTACCGCCACCGTATAGTATCATACCACAATTGAGTGAGCATTTTAACCCGTTAAAGGACCACTTCACCACTTTTCAATCTTCATAATTGGTCCTCACTAATGTTCATGATAAAATAGCACTTTCTCGTCTCGAATGCCCACAGCCCTCCCATGGGACACAGACATTAGTGAGGACCGATTATATGAAGATAGGTTGAAAAGTGGTGAAGTGGTCTTTAAAGCCTGTGTCATCTTACATTTACCTCGGAGCTGACCAATACAACCACAGTCTTATACTGTTGGCCACTTAGCAGCTCCAGGGGGAGCAGTTGGAGTGCCTTGCTCAAGGGCACTTCAGCGGTGTTGGGTGAGTGATGACAATCACTTCCACACCCAGATCTTTCCTGCCCGTCCGGGGAATCGAACCGGCAACCTTCCGGCAACAAGGGCGCTCCTCTAACCCTTAGGCCACAGCTAACTAAGGGTGTGTGCATGCGTGCGTTTATGTTTATTGAAGGATCCCCATTAGAGACATGACTGAGCCTCTAGTCTTCCTGGGGTCCTGAATAAAACAAATGCAATACAAATGTACAACTAAAAATACAAAAACGGAACAAAATAAAAACAAATAAAAAGAACAAATTCACAAATCACAGTTCAAAGAACATTCCAGAGAGTTATTGACCATATACCAGTGTGTTTAAGACAGTTTGATTTTGGTGTTGTTTTTATTCTTATGTTGCCAGAAGCTGCTCCTCTGGTGTTGTAACCATGTTCAGAAGTCATTTTTAACTGGTGAGCCAAGCTATACGGCTTACCAGTGGAAATAATGTCCTGCAGTAGCATTAGAAGACTCACTGCTAATTTCTTTTCAACCATTAGCCATGCCAGATGTTCATGCATATAACTAATACTTTTCCGGTATGAACAGCCTAGTGCCAGACGAGCCGCTTTATTCTGAGCAATCTGTAACTTTTTCAAATCAGATTTTGTAGCTGATGACCAGATAACAGGGCAGCATTCTAAATGAGACAAAACCAAAGAATGAATAACAGATGTCATTATAGAGGGAGTGGTGAAAGCAGAACACTTCCTAGTCATACCGATTCCACTTCCCATTTTGATGACAATATTATTTATAGGTTTGGACCAAGATAAAGAGCTATCTATAGTTATTCCCAGAAGTTTTATTGTGTTCACCTGTGTTCGCCAATTGACAGTTTTAACTGAGGATTCTTACCCAACGTGTCTAGATCCAAGCACAATGGCCTTTGTCTCAGAAATATTTAACACCAGCTTGTTGCACTCAATCCATTTGTAAATCTTGCTCAGATGTGGCTGTGCTATATAATCAGCATACATAATTGTATTAACATTTTTTATACCCAATGGTAAATCATTTGTGAAAATAGAGTATAACAAAGCCCCGAGGCAGCTCCCTTGTGGAACTCCACAGTTAATGGGGTTCCATTTTTAATAGCTGCCATTAAAGAAGACTCTCCGTTGTCTCCCTGAGAGATAATGAATAAACCAAGATGATAACCATTGGAGGTGAAACCGTAACACTGTAACTTATCTACAAGCAAGGTATGATCAAAGGCTGCACTGAAATCCATCATAACAGCACCTACTAATTTCCTATTGTCCATGGAAGATAACCAATCATCATTAATTTGTAAAAGTGCAGTGCTTGTGGTATGACGTTTCCTGTAAGCATGGTGAGAATAGATCGTTATTGGCAAAGTAGTCCATGACCTGTTTGAATACAATTTTTGAGTGGTGCAACCACTCCCTTACGGAGCTATGTGTGTGGGTGGCTGGGTGCCTCGGTCTGAGCACGAAAACAGCATGGTTGTTTTTCACCACCTGCAACCTAACACCCCACACGGTAACTCTGTCATTTCTCTACCGTTTCGGACGCGGTGCGGCTCGCTGGAACTCACCCCCCCCCCCCCAGGGACACCCACACGGAGTTGCACCACTTACTTCACACGGGTGTGATTCTTTTTCTTTTTTGCTAAGCAACGGTAAAATCCTTTTTTTATTATACATTTTTATCCCACGATTTGGTAACCCATTTTTTCACCCAGTGTTAATTATCTAATACAATCCTGGGCACTACACTTCGTCTGCCAACCTGGGGGGGGCAGCGGACTGACCTCATGCTTCCTTCTATGCATGAGGAGTCCAAGCTGCTTCTTTTCACCTGACAGGGGAGAGTTAATTGAACATTATTTTGATGTGGTGCCTGTTGGATATGAGGTATAAACGTGTTTCCCACAAGGAAGTGCCACTTTATTATGTCAGATGATCAAATTCTAGTCTTTCAGATTGCGATGCGTTGTGCACATGATGTATGTAGATCAGCTTTTTTTGGGCAAAGAGATATGGTGTGGACGGTATAGTTTGTTTGTTTAACTAATTAACAATCGATGGTTTAAAGTGGTTAAATGCACTTTTAGACACAACACTGAGATGCTTATATAGAACTATCTGGATTCCTCCAGCCACCCACAGCCTTTATCACACTAGTTGTCACCATCTCCTGACATTCGTTTGACCTTTTACCTAGACACTGCTTCAACAGGCCTTCATTTCAATAGCTGGCCAATTAGAATGCAGTCCGCAGGAGAACCACAGGGGTCTTATGACCTTCAATTGTTCAGCATATGGGATTTGACAAACTAGGACATTATTAGGGGTTTGATGACTGGCGGAGGAAAGGTTCTGCAAATCTAATACAATAACTAATATTTGGTTTATGCGATAACGTCTGGAAATAGAGGGGTGCGGATGAGAATTATGTAGATCGGTGAAGATGTATTTGGCTGAGGACCCCCATCTGAAAATATAATATCAGGTAGAGGGAGTGAAACCTTATAAAACAACACATTTTCATGACTGGTTGGGGCAGAATCGCACCATGACTCCCCTGAGTCAGACATTTATGTGAAAAGGCTCTGCTGTCACATCACATGTTGACGAGGACGGATGATTTATGATTCCAAATGCAAAAGCGGACATCGCACCTCTTGGCATGGCCAGTTCACTCAGCAAATACTCGCTTGGCCTCACAAAGCTCAAGTTTGTTTCTCTCACTTCAGGGGAGTCCCATCGTGTCAAACAGGTGACTCATGGTCAACTTCATACTGAGTGAGAATATGTTGTCAAAAGTGACACATCAGAAACCCAGCTTTATTTCTCTACAGTTATATTATAAAGGAATTTTAAGGAACATTTTGAAATTTTCACTCTCAAGCATTACTGCTCTAGTATTTCTGTAATAGGAGAGTGTTGCAAACAGACCAAGCATTCCACTGTATTTAAAGGATTAAACATGAGCACTATTTTATAAGTTACAAGGTCATACACATTCACATGACACAGTGACCTTGTAGATGTGCTATTCAATGCCCAAAATATGCCAAGTGGTTAAAATCCAGAGGGGCTAAGCTTGTACAGAGAACGGCGTACATTTTAAATCAATGATGTTCCTGTATTATGTAAACTGAAAGTGGATACGTTATGATTAATCAGAAGCAAAAACACAGCTTAACTGCACCCCTTGGGACATGCAGATTTGACAGGTGCAAGAAAACTGCATAAAAATCTTCATCTCAGAACGTTGAATGTACTGTAGCATTAGCAGACTGGGGCGTATACAGTATGTTGGCCAAGAGCTAAGAATAGAAGTGGAAGCTCAATGCACACGGGAAATTTAGCATTAAATATACAGAAATGTCAGTGAAGGTGAATCTGAAGACTTAAATTGTTAAGTTGTGTCTTTTTTTTGTGTCCCAAAGAAAGGGTTCCTGTGCAACACTAGGTCACCCCTACTCTCTGTGCCAGGGAGGGAACGTGCTAAATAGAGTAATCCTGAATAGAATGAAGGATGCAGTTGACCACCAATTAAGAGCTGCGCTACTGAATCTGTCGGCAGGGGCATTCAGAACGTGTGTACATCGTTGTTAGTGGGAATGGAAACATATAGGCGCCCCACCAGAAGAGGAAGGCTGGCTGAGGGCGGACCAAACGGGCCAATTCTGCTCCCTGCTAGTCTCATGGTCGGGGGGGTAGGACCAAGTCTCATGGGATTTGTGATTTGTTTATAAACATTTTGGTATTTGTTTATAAACATTTGTGATTTGTTTATAAACATTTTGGGATTTGTTTACAAACATTTGGGATTTGTTTACAAACATTTGGGATTTGTTTATAAACATTTGGGATTTGTAAGTCTCATGGGGGGGGTAGGACCACTTCCAGTTGACCTGTAGTAAGTCTCATGGTCGGGGGGGTAGGACCAAGTCTCATGGGATTTGGGATTTGTTTATAAACATTTTGGTATTTGTTTATAAACATTTGTGATTTGTTTATAAACATTTGGGATTTGTTTATAAACATTTGGGATTTGTTTATAAACATTTTGGGATTTGTTTATAAACATTTGGGATTTGTTTACAAACATTTGGGATTTGTTTATAAACATTTGGGATTTGTAAGTCTCATGGGGGGGGGGGGGTAGGACCACTTCCAGTTGACCTGTAGTAAGTATCATGGTCGGGGGGGTAGGACCAAGTCTCATGGGATTTGGGATTTGTTTATAAACATTTTGGTATTTGTTTATAAACATTTGTGATTTGTTTATAAACATTTTGGGATTTGTTTATAAACATTTGGGATTTGTTTACAAACATTTGGGATTTGTTTATAAACATTTGGGATCTGTAAGTCTCATGGGGGGGGTAGGACCACTCAGGGCCGGTTCTAGGCATAGGCGAACTAGGCGGTCGCCTAGGGCCTCAACCACTGAGGGGGCCTCGTTACAGGGAGAAGATTTTTTTTTTTTTTTCATGTATCCCTTACATGGGCTACTGGCCACATGTGCCCCCCACCTAGCTTCTTAATTTTGATCTCAAAGTGCACCAGATTGAAGCATTTTCATGGCAAATTTACAATTTTTATCCGGCGTGGCAAAGCAGGAGGGGGGGGGGGGCCTCTGTATAATATGTTGCCTAGGGCCTCAAAAGGCCTAGAACCGGTACGGGTACCTGGCCAACATGTAGGAGTCACCATAGTGCTGTGACAGAGATGGTCCACCTCTCCTGGCCTCCCACCTGTGAACATGGCCAGTTGTTAGTTGGAGCTCCAAGCTGGAGGCATTGTGTAGTCTCTGCAGTGGTGCGCAGGACCCTTTATCATGCACCACCTGGACATCTATCTGCAGTTTTTTTAGGGAATCCTGAGAGGAAATGCTGTAAAAATATTGAATTAAATGTACCTCTCCAGCCTTTCAGATAAGTTGGTTTACTGTATATTCAATTACCTTTCATAACGGAAATATTTGAATCTCCTAAATCATCGGGACAAGTGGGAAAATGACTCAGCCTACTGTGAATATGCACATGGTTTTCAGCTGACTCTGGTAAGCGCGAATATAGCTTATTCTGGGCCAGATCTGACTAGTTATGTCTTAAGTTGATCTGGCCTCGATCAGACTCTCTCTGACTATGTGCTTCTGCCCTGACTAATTGTCATTTATTGTCTTTCCAGTGCCGTCACTAACACTCATCTGCTCACTCTCAATCAGCCAATCAGAGTGGAGCTTCACACCTGCACTCTGTTCGTTTCAGTCAGACAACTCAAGGAAGATGTAATATATATATTTATTGAATATAAGATAATCAATGCAATATATTTATTATGGTTTGGCGATGTATTGGATCTGCTTTTTAGGTACTCAGGTCAAGCGCATCAGTCCCGACCATAGGGACTCCGAATCCCCCGTACCTAAACAGTAGATCCAAAACGACAGGTGGTAGCTGGGGTGGAGGTGGGTGAGCACTTTGTATACAGCAGCGCACAGTATACAATAAAGCAGCAGCAAGCAAGCAAGCAAGCAAGCAAGCAGGAAGATGAATGCAAAACCTTCGGTTAAAGTAGCCGGTATGAGATGGGGTGAGCGTGTGATTGGCTGAGTGAATCATGTGGATGAGAGCCTGATGCTGCGGTGGCCCAATTAACGGCCGGCGCGCTGACTGAGGTTCCCTGACTGAACTTGCTCTGCACATGTCTACGACAGGCGCAAATGCTCATTTGTCACACTCGGTCTACTTAAACCCTGCTTGTCTCTTTGTTCTCTGCCAGATTATATTCCTGTGTCTGCTTGCATTTACTACTTTGTTTTTTGACCACCTGCCTGGATTATGACCTTCCTTTTGCCTGCCGGATATTGGATTTGATTGCCAGGTTTTTTTTGTGGATCTATAGTCATGGACTTGCTGTTGGACTTAATTTCCTGTGAACTGCTGAATTACAATTAAAACTCCATTTCACCTTCAGAATTTAATCACATGGGTGATTAATCACAGAATCACCCATTACAGAACTAGATACTGCATACAGTACAACCCATAAATATTATAATCACAGAATCACCCATTACAGAACTAAATGCCACAGGCGCGGGGAGGTGGAGGGAATTTGAACACTGACATCTGAACACAGCTACTGTGTCAGTTAGCATGTAGAGTGAAAAGAGAATAGAAACTCATGCTTAAATGGACCGCCTAATGTACTGTGGTCGTGTGAGAGTTAAGCGAATGAGAACAGACAGATTGATTAGTGGGAGTATATGAATTAACTATTAGCGAATAAATAGGGGAGTCTGGGGAAAGATAATTATAAGAAGCCTCCTGACGTCTGTGGCTCCATGAACGCTGGATATGGTAGTGGTACCCTCCATGATCTATTTGATCGGTTGGGCCAATTTCATGGTATAGCTTGCAGATGGTTTAGTGAGATAAATGTGAGATTATTAATCTTTTAAAATAGAAAGGAGAGGTTGCACAACTAGTAGTCCTGATGCCAAAAATACTTTTATTGTTACCAACGTTTCGACAAACAAGTTGCCTTCTTCCGGGTATGATACCCTAATAATAATTAAAAACCCTCTGCATCCCATCATGAACCTGTAACCCAACATGCCTTGCACAAGTATAGTGTTTTATAATAAGCCATCTGCCATCCCTCTGTTTGCTATATGGTGTAACTGCAGACAGCGAAAGATACTGTAGTCGTGTACAATTTACAACATGGCACACTTTAAGAGGTATGTGATGTTGTGAACTCAGAAAGGGATTCCTGAGAACATGAACCTTATTCATATGTCGCATAACCGACCTGCAAGCTCACCATGCATCACTTCTGCGACGCATTATGAGCTTGCAGATCTGCTATTTCTGCCATGTGGCGGCGTTATATGAAGCATAAAGCAAAACCTCCCTCAGTCAGCCCTCGGGCCTTTTCCCAGGCAAGAAGAAAGCGCTTGGTCTGCCTTACACTGAAAAAAGTTCCTCTGCTCGCTCTGTCCTCTAATCACCCTCTGAGCCCCCATTTCCTTATCACATTGGGATATAAAGTGTCCCCACTCAGAGTCGTGACGTCACGTGCAGACTTTTAACTTTCTACCACGTTCAGCGTTTCCCAATTATATGCTACAGAGTGAAATATGGCAGTTGCAGCAGCACAGTTCATGTTCTAGTCTGAGTGGTCTTCGCTACCATGAAATGTGTCACCTGCAGCACCCTGGGTTGCATTGTGGCGCTGGCACTGTGATCCTGCAGAACACGGACCGTGCCACCTGGTTCTGCAATGTCCAGTATGTGTTTGTTGTCCCTTACCTTGGGATGCATCTCTGTGTGTCCCCATTAGAGGCAGCCCACGGCCATTGTGAGAGCGCAGAAAACACGTGCTTCATCATCCCAATGGCGTGAGATATGTGGGTTACTGCTCAAGGCAATTCAGTGATTCAGTATTCTTCATGAGTTTTTCCTTGTGTCTAATCTGTCCATATTGGTTTGTCAACATGGACCGGTGTTATAAAAGGTACCACTTTTCATTCAAATTGGAATTGGGAGCATGTGAGGTTAACAACCGTGCTCACTCACATCGATTCACTGACAAAGACATGGTGAGACTCCCAAGAGCGTTTGAATGAGCTCCTTCTCCCACTGCTGAGCATGGGTATTAATATCACAACAACCTTAGAAACCAAATGAATCATAAACGTCAATACAATGGAGCGGGGGTTTGGAAGCACACCCTGAAGACCTCTATGTAAAGTTCCCTCTCTGATTCATTTCTCTTGAATGCTCACCTTTAAAGACGTACTGAAATGAAAAATGCATTTTTCACACTTTAATTTACTTTATTTAGAGCATATCCATGGTCATCATGGGCATACCTAACAATAGATGCCAAAACAATGGGACAATTTCCATTTTTGTGTATTTTTATATCAAAAGTCCATAAAAAGCCAATTTGAATTGCTTCCTTTGAACGCAAACGTGCTGCGTGATGAGTCGTAACGCGCCCTGAAGAATCTTGATTTAATTTACCTGTTTGATTCCCATTGCATGCACATTCCTCCAAACACAATACCGTTTTTAATCTCATTCAAGATGACATCCAAACAGTATATTACTAATTTTAAACTTAATCAGCATGCTAAAATATGTATCTGAAAACATTATAGGTTAGAAATAAGCCATGTACTAGTAGCAATCATGCGCTTTTCTGGCTGGCTGTATGTCTCTCACTTGTAAACAAACATAGCGGAGCTACTGTACTAACATCCCATAGCCTGAAGGGATGTGACGCTCTGATTGTTTCAGAAATGTACAGACTGAAACGTCAAAATAATATTACCAAAAATGCCAGTTCACTATGCCTTTAAAGGCAAGAACTATGTTATAGCAGTGGGTTACGGTTCAAAATCTCAAGGCAAACCGTATTCATATAGACTCTAATAACTTGAATGTTTATTTGCATTTAATGAAAAGTATTTACAAGTTCACAAGGTGTTGTGGGCACACCTGGACTTTTCACAGAGGCAGGCACACCAGTGTGCCTCAGTTCACCATTTAGGGATTCAGTGTTGTACTTAATATACAAATGATATATTCAAGTGATCAATTCTGCACCAGTGGTGCAAACTAAGTCATATTATCATTCACAAATTATAGACTGTCAGAAAACGACATCTGACTATCTCCTGATGTGTTAATATGGGTTATACGGCGCGTCTGGTGTGTACTCTTGTGTTGCACATTGAATTTTCCTTGTGGTTTATTGACACACAAAATATTCAATATTCTCAACTCATTAGCACAAGGCTTCCTGACCTGTTTTTAGGCTAAGGCCAAGGCAGACTAGGTCTAGGACTAGCACGGAGTGTCACTGTTGCGCAGCCTAACACACACACGCGTACAGTACAAGTACAGTATTTATTTCCTAATTGATCATACTACAGTGTCACATAAACAGATAAAGATAACGGATCTACAATCTCGAGATTTGGCTTGTAGATCTGCAAATCTTTCTACTTTTGCCACTAAACTGGTGAGTGGACATTTGAGTGTATTCTAAACTAGTCTAAACCCTTAATCCATATGTAGCATTGCACGGAAAGCGGGGATTGAACCAGGGCCTCTCACTCGCCAGACCAACTGTTATAGAGACACACAGGGACAGGGACTACAAATGTCACGCCCCCAAATGAGACAGCGGCCCCACTTCTGGTCTGTTTCAACGGTGTACTGCAGCTGCCAATGCAATCCCTATCCAATAAAGTGTCCCATATATTTGATTTGTCCTTTTCAATGTCACATAACTGCCATCTCAATATACAACCCACAATGTACTATACTCCATCAGTTTGTGAAAAGTGCTAGCATTGTAAATCTCAAGTCAAAGTGGTCGCACGGTATATACGTCATGGTCGCATCCCTTGAGGTTTCCAATACCCAGATATATTTGTTGTATTTCGTTTTATATGCTATGTATTTGTGGAAAATTATCCAAACAGGCTTGCAAGACTAATTAGTTGACAACGGTAAATCGGGAGCTCCGAGGTAGGTAGAACATATTAGTAAACCCGTGACATGTTCAAAATATAGACATGAATGAACAAAGTCAGTCGGGATCGGGATGCATTATTGAGAATTCCACTCTTCAAAGTCGGCGCTCATTGCCTCGTAAAGGCAGTGACGTCCTTAAAAGCGACAGGTTGTCTGTCTGCCGTCTCCTCTGCTCCGTTAACATTATGGGTAACTCATTCAAGTGGTAAATCAAATGTGAAATAGATCCTCTATTGAGAAAACAACAATATGTGTTGACAAAGACACTTCTTACATTTGGAAACATTTATTCAAATCAATATAGTCTTCAGTTAATTTGGTATTATTTTAAAAGTAGGCTAACTACAGATGAATTTCAATGGACTTCTATGGGCTGGCCAGTGCCGGTTCTAGGCCTTTTGAGGCCCTAGGCAACATATTATACAGAGGCCCCCCCCCCTCCTGCTTTGCCACGCCGGATAAAAATTGTAAATTTGCCATGAAAATGCTTCAATCTGGTGCACTTTGAGATCAAAATTAAGAAGCTAGGTGGGGGCCACATATGTTTATAAACAAATCCCAAATGTTTATAAACAAATCCCAAATGTTTGTAAACAAATCCTAAATGTTTATAAACAAATCCCAAAATGTTTATAAACAAATCACAAATGTTTATAAACAAATCACAAATGTTTATAAACAAATACCAAAATGTTTATAAACAAATCCCAAATCCCTTGGTCCTACCCCCCCGACCATGAGACTTACTACAGGTAAACTGGTAGTGGTCCTACCCCCCCCATGAGACTTACAAATCCCAAATGTTTATAAACAAATCCCAAATGTTTGTAAACAAATCCCAAATGTTTATAAACAAATCCCAAAATGTTTATAAATAAATCACAAATGTTTATAAACAAATCACAAATGTTTATAAACAAATACCAAAATGTTTATAAACAAATCCCAAATCCATTGGTCCTACCCCCCCGACCGGCTGGCCTGCAGTACACTGTTCTAACGGACCAGAAGTGGTCCCTATATGGTCTGGCAAGGCCGTGTGACTGGCTTCCTGGGCTGTGACGTGCTATAATCTACCTCCTGTGGAACTGCACACCTTGGGGTCATCTCCTCATCAAGCCCAGCTGATAAAAACCCTGGCTCTTCACTCCAGCCATTGCCAGTTTGTCAGTTGCCGATCGGTAAAGTTACTGTGCCTCTGAGCTCTATGTTTTTTGCTTGCGATCAACATAATTCTAATTCCTCGTCTCCTTGTGTTCTACGCCCCCAGTGTTCTACGCCTGCTGCCTGCATGCCTGCCGACTAGCCCAACACAGCCACAACAGGTTGAATATTAAGGTTGAATAAATACCTGAGTTTGTATTCAGCTGGTTCTGAGTTCTGCTTTTGGGTCCTATTATACTAAACCCTGACACCAACGTGCAACCTGTCGTGCATGAATGAAATGGGGCTGAGCCAATGGGGCTGAGCCCGATTGGCAGGGCTGTTGCAGGCTGGGTCTTGGCTGGTCTACACATTGAATAAAGAGTATGTTGTAAATTAATATAATTTATATATTAATGTATTACAGAAAAGTGTTAGTATGGGTGAAATTTGAGATTAATTCTGAAACCTTAATAGGTTATTGATTGTGCAATGTCTTGATATTATAAATATCATACTGTTATAAAGTAGCATGTTTGAGTGCAAAGTGGGCATCACCCGGGGCAGGGGTTGGGGTGTGGAGAAGTGTCCAAGGAGATGCAAAGTACACTTGTAGTGGTGAGATTGCGACCAATGAAAAATATGCAATACAAATAGAAAAGCTGATGAACACTTACGATGCAAGATAAATGTATTATGAGGAGTACATGATGGAGAATAATAATAATAATATCATTGTTTTCAACCCTGAAGAAGGCAGATTTGCTCTATTATGTCCTAAGGCCTACAGACATTTTCCATTGGAAGTTAGAGAGTGCAGTGCCAGCAACCTTTCTATTTTTAAAGCTATAATGTTCAGGTTCAGAACACAATTGATGTGATTTCAACAAGCAAAGTCCTTCTCCTACACAGTAATTTACCAGCTAATTCTCTTAATGATTACTGTATAGATGTGTGCCAGCATGTGGACACTAACAGATGCATGTATAGATCTCCTAGCAAGGCTAGCATAATGCCTGTATAATGCAGCTTGTTTGCTCTTAATTGGCTCCCAGTCCGTTGCATTGTCTCCCAGTCAGTCGTACACGAATAAAATCACAATGAGATGACTTATCCTTTTTGAGTCTGAACTAATTACACATCAGGAACAGAAATCAAATTGTGGTCATATTTATTTGTGGTATTGCTGGGGTAAAAGGCCAATGATTCATTACAGCCAGTTTGATTTGTTAGAAAAAACTGTTCCATGGCATGACAAGGACCATCTGTCACCATGACAGAGGCGCAGCAGGGCCAAATACTTCCTCTCAGATCAATGAGGAGCCCAGGATTGCAATCACATCCATAGAACTGCTGTGCTATTGAGCCAAACCGGTGTAACATTTGTATTGCTGCTTCTTAAGACAAGGCTTAACAAGTCTTCTTCGAACATTGTTGGCAACATACAGTACAGTAGGTAATTCTAGAAATCTGTCTCATTGCAGATTCATAAAGCCGCCGCCTGACGTTTGTCTCCCAACAGCGTTTTCATATCATGTTCTTGTCATTTTTTACATGGAGGCTGATGGATGTGTCAGTAAGCTGAATGGTCTGACAATTAGGTAAAAAACTAAACACATCCATCACATTCCATTTTACAAATAGCAGATCTAAAGCTCACTATTTCTGCTATTTGTCGTACAATGATTGGTTAAATGCCCCTCAAACAAAGTGATGTCAGTTATTTATAATTAAAACAATGCTTGAACGCAGACACATGTCTGGCAGTCGTGGCAGACTGCCTGTGAGAGTGGCTTGTGGGTCGTAACTGTCAAACCGAGAAATGGGAAAGATACGCATCCATTACTCAAGGAGCTGGCCAAGTGGGTTAGTAAAAAGACACAGTAGGTTTGTTGACATTTCTGAAAATGTAGGGAGAGAGGTGTTTATTGTGACCTGCATGTGCACTTGTTGGACATTTTATTAGGTACACATTTACAACCAGAGAGGAACAACCCTGATTTGTCAGGGTTGTTCCTCTCTGGTTGTAATACTTTTCACGGTTCGATGAGTTGCACATTCAGAGATGCTACTGTACAAGCTCATGTGTGTGATCTCAATCTAGAATCTACACTGTAAAATCAACAATGATTTTTTTTCCGAAAAAACGTCAGAGAAAGCTCCTAAAAATCCGAAAAACACAGCAGTCTGCAGAGGGTGCACAGATGAGCCCATAAGAGTCATTCACAGGTCCATTTATTCCAATTTTACACACTGGTAGTTACAGAACCATAATAGTCACTTTTATGTATAAGCCAATCATTTAGGCTACAGCTTAGCTGTGGGACCCCTCAAGGACACCTGTTCGTCCCCATGTTGAGAACCAGATCTGTAACTGAACCTCTTAACCCCTTCTCCATACAATACTTTGACGTAACAGCATCCAGATATATCACTTTTATATATGGTTCAACATCAACACATAACGGTATATTATATTGTTGTGTGTTGAGCCATCTTCAAAAAAGGACCACAATGGAAATAAGCCTTTTTAGCCTTTTGACTATTGTATGCACATGTTTTTACTTGTGCATGTGAATATGTCAATAAAGAATTCAATCAAAACGTTATACTGACTGAGTTGTTACAATTGTTTGGAGGAAAAGGCCAAAAACATCTAGGAAAAAAGTGCCAGGCAAGTAGTATTGAATGAGTCCGGCTGCTCAGTATTATTGCAGATTGAGACATTAATCTGTATTTCCAGGTGCACTAATTAAATATCTGGGACAGCCAACCACTGCACAACCATTGGAAATTGCTCGTGGCGAAGGGTCAAAGAGTCAAAGAGAACACCCAGCTTCAACTGCATCACTGCCTGCAGCAGATGACTTTAGTTTAGTTTGTGAGAAATTGCCAGTTTGAGTTCAGTTCACCCAGTGTTGAACTTGAAGTTGAAGTCGAGTTTGTTCTTGCACAATTTATTTTCTTTTACCCTTTTACCCCATGTACTACGGCGCCCAGGAGTGTCCATTGAGAGAGATTTGTTTTAATTCGTTATCTCACACATCTCTCTCTGTCTGTCTCTCTCTCTCTCTCTCTCTCTCTCTCTCTCTCTCTCTCTCTCTCTCTGTGCGGCATGGATTTCGACTGAGGGCAATTCTTTCAAGAAATTGCTGCATTCAAAAATGTTTAACAGGAGGAAGTAGGCCTTCGATTATATTGATATTAATCCCATATTGGCACGGCCTGTGCAGAATAACATAATCTTAAATGTATTAATTATAACGTGTCTGTCTCTCTCAATGACTCGCCGGAGGCACTGTCGTCAACTAAAATACAGGAGATGGTTTTACACTTTGTATTTATATCGGTTTCTATGAAGACATTATTTAGCTACAGCATTTATAAAAGTAATGGCTGGCACTCAGACAGAGTATAGTCTGAGCAAGACTAAAGAGTGAGTTTCTGTTTGGGCTATCCATGCAGCCTCTTTGTGCATGGCAGAAACACAGATGGATAGGTGGGGGGGACAGTATGCAGGGATATGTTCTGCAACAGCGGCCGGCCATTGATGATGATTATGATGATGATGATAATTAATGAATAATATAGGCCTACTGTAGCCCACTGTGCTGCTGGATTGTCACTAATTGTGCATTGTGTCATGGGGACATGAATATAGTTTCACATGGATATGCACACGCAATGCATATTTGTTGGTGTCCTGCACAATTCACATTTTGTCAGACCTCTGATTGGTCCCTGACTGACTAACCAGCAGGCTCTTTCTGCCTTGTTCCACCCTGGTTCCGCCTTGTTTATGTTGAATTTGCTAAAACATCATTTCTGGAAGAAACTAAAATCAAACATGATATGCCAATCACCATGCTGCACCTGTAATGTACATTTTTACTGACACCAAGTTTAAAATAAGAATTGAACGCACAGAATATCAATACGAAGCAACTGAAAAACATTATTTCAATGGTAGTGGATGGAGAGAAACCAATGGGTGCGAAGAGGGGCATAACCATGGGCGGGACTTGACAAAGGGTGAATTGCATTTGGCCATGGGCCATATTGGTACAGTAGGTTAATACTATCCAGTCCACAGTTTCTCTGTAGCGGTCCGCAATTAACCTATTATTCAAGCTTCGGGCTCGGCACCAATGCAAATTAAATCATCTGGCGGCCACCGCGGACTGGACTATAGGCTGATATCATGGATGCAGCATGCAGAGCCTTTGCTCGCTGGTGACGTGGTGCAGATGATGCAACAATGATAAGTTATTAAATAATAACATTAATCATCGTCATTAATCATACAATGCAGCATGAACAAAGGCTAGTACATGAAACATGTGCAGGTGTTGTACATCTAAGATCATCCTTTTGAAACTTCTCAAAGGAACTGTCAAAGCCAATTTTAGTCTGGAGTCGACTGTAGGTCGTTCCACGACCAGGGGCCAAAGAAGGCCAGACAATTTTTACCCCCCTCGGACCATTTTTGACCAAATCGATTTTGGAGGAAATCTAAGACTGCAGATCAGAGTAAAGTGACTTCTTTATAGAAACTCTGGCCTGCAACAACAGGTGGTGACATCAGATGGCACAAACGGCACCCGGGGAGGGGAGGCAGCTATCAGATCAGAACACCCGAACATTTTCTAACGGCGAATAATAATACCACCGTCGATCCAAAGCCATAGAGTAGAAGATTTGTGACATGTCTAAGATAGTAGAGAGATGGAAGATGGTGTACTGCAGTGACAGTATACACACCAGCGTCACTGACAAGCAAACTTACGAACTACAGACTGGCAGCCAAGTAGCCTAACATCCTACTAGCCTACATGTAGGCAGCAAGATGGCACCCAAATAAGCCAAAATCCTACTGAACGCATCACTATGCCCTCCCCCTATAATTATAGCCTACCAACCTACCTACTGTAGCTTACCATCTGGAGTGTTCATTTAATTGGTAGTGACTAGCTGTACACTCGTCATGAGTGGACAAAGTCCACATGGAGAGCCTGTAAAATAGCGTGTGTAGCCTAGTTCTGATATTCAGGACCCATGTTACAAAAAGGAGTGAGTATTCCAATAGCCTCAGAAAGTCACTTTCCTACATGAGGTAGCCTGTTCAGCACTCACAGAATATCCTAAAAAAAGAAGAAGAAAAACAGCATATCTGCATAAATACCTCAAGCTTACACTGCTCCTTCCATGTCATTCCCCATCTCCAATCAGCTTCCATCTACTTCCACACCCCATTCCCTCTCAAATTCTCTTGAATTCTTGCAATCGATTTAAATGACACATTCAGAGCGGTGACATTAGAGCAGCAGTACCAAGGCAAGAGAAAGAGCGAGAGACCTGTGTGTGCGGCCATCGTAATTTTACGCAGCTCTTCATCATCCGGCAGTGTCGCACACCGGAAATAACCAAACTACAAGCTCACAACACATCAAATATGATGCATTGTGAGCTTGTAGATCAGCTATATTCGCACCACACCGATGCACGGTATGCGCATCGTATACATCAAGTTTAGAAGATCGGGAAAAACACTCATGTTAGTTCATTATGCGATGATTGAAGCACTCTTAGCTGCATATTAGTATTCTGCTGAGATCTGTTCTGATTATGGTATTACCAGGAGTCTCATTATTTGATGCTCGTGCTGATGACTTCATTACCCAAATCTCCAACCCAGAAAAAAAAGACTCCAAAATTCAAACCTGGGTTAATGGATAAAATGTATGAAAGATGGGGAATGACGGCTGTATGCACACTTATTGATGGTCAACACTTAAGAGGGAATTTGATTTGGAAAACAGTGATTTATTCAGATATTTACAGTTAAGACATGTCTATGATACTGAAATTAAAAAAGGATTTTCAGTGGAAGGTAGTGAAGTAATTACAAGTAAGACGCGCAAACGCGGGAAGCGAACGCAACGTAGTTATACTTGTTCGTTGGCATGTTCCAGCTTGTTGTGCATTCGAAGCAGGGCCTTGTCCACGTTCCTGCGTTTATCATGGCCCTTGGCTACGTCCAAATATGGAGTGTGTTGCATCAATCACAAACAAATCACTCAGCTCCATATATGGGCACAAAAGCGTGACACACAGACAGACATGATCTGCTAGGTCTCATAGTTAGTGCTCACTGCGTTCGCAATAATTGGTGTGTTGACGGGTGCATATAAACAAACATCTTCACGGATTGTCTCCAATTGTATAGAGGTAGGTGTGCAATAGCAACATGGAAGGAATACGTTGTATGTCAAATTGAAGTGGGAATCTGAATTTAACATTGAATTGTCTGAGAGTAATTGAAATTCCATATGTATCTGGAGAAAATTATGGGATATAACATAATTCGTGACCCCGTAGTTTATATCTTGGACTGACATCAGAGGGCATAGGACATGAGGACTTATACCTGTTCAGAATATTGTTAATAGCAAGAAATAGAAAATGACTCATAATCTGAGGACCAAGGCGGGGCTATTTGAAAAACGTTGGGAAAATGGCATTTGTACCAGAGTGCCATTTTTGCCAAAACCCCCGTTTTTTGTTTTCTGTACTGGTTTGTCTTGTTTCTTTTCTTGAATGTACATAATTAAATCAAGCCCATAAAGACTACGCACCATGGGTGACCGGGCCTTCTGCTCCGTCGCCCCCGAACTGAGGAACACTCTCCCCGCCCACCTGAGAACTTTCCTTTTTACCAAAGCATTTTATAGTCTTGCCCTGTCCTGTTCTATTAGATGTTTTTAATGGTGTGTTTCTTTAGCTTTTATTAATTTGCTGTAGCACTTTGAGATTCTGTTGAATATAAAGTGCGTTATAAATAAAATCCATTATTATTATTATTTTTAGTTTGTCCACCTGTCTGCACTGCTTTATCAATACAGCACTCGGGAAGCCAAGCACCGGGGAATTCTCACATCCAGAAATGGGCTATATGCAGCCCAAAAAAACCAAATTAAAGTTACGCTGGAGGTCAGCACGCCTTCTCTCCATCACGCCATGGTGTGTCTAAGCTGTATTTCTGCTGCCAGCTGGTTGTTTATGCAGTAGGAAATAAATTGACATGAATATTATATTTGTCAAGGAATCCGGTGGGACAGTAAGAACAGCAGCTACTGTATGTAGGGAGAGAGCGAACATCACATCCATCCCCACTGGCTTTGACTGCAGAAGTGACAAATCACAGGTTACACTCGTTGCCTAGGACACAGAATGAACTAGAAGGTTATAAATAGAATACTTGGTACATAACCATGTTGAGGCTGTTATCATTGGCCATGTATCGGTTGACCATGTATCGGTTTATTGTTAGTGTGGTATGGTATGTAATGAGTTTGGCATCCACAGTGTTTTAATCCAACTGTTCGCATTGACGTTTAGACCCTGGTTTCTGGTAGGATACCGACTAGTTGACAACTTGACTTGACAAGTACTAGCCTACTGCTTGAGGCGCAATATCTCCCCAGGAGATACGGCCTCTTGGAAGATGGTCAGAAACTAGGTTCAAAAGTGGGCTGATCTGTTTTATACACTGGGGCATATTCTGGGCTTATAATAAACCAGGGTATTGGATAAAATAGGCTAGCCCAGAGTGTGTTTTTTATAAATATTTTTACATTATGTATTTGACTAGCCCAGAATATACATAATCATTTACATGGATTTGAAAAGTGAATTCATGTGCACTGTCCCTGATAATTAAATGAATCCAATCCAGTAGTTTCCTGACTTCAGTGACTCCTCAGACACTTTATCCCCATGTCTGTCGTCAATGTCACACAGCTAATGTATTGCACAGTATTTCCAAGGGAAACTCACAGATACGTCCTGGACTTCCAGTACCACGAAGCAGGATTAGGGCGTTGGTGAGGTAACTTCAGGTTCAAATCTGGGTTTTCAGGGTTACATTGCCATGGTACAGTAACATGCTGCACACTGACACAACAGATCAACGTGTATAAATGCACTGCCTGCTGACCAATCGATTCTCTTGGATTCCCTTGGAGCTCAGCGAGTGCACGGATCGCAGGGAAGCTGTTTGTTTTCATTTGAGAGGAATAGATTCTCATTGGAGGGAGAGAGATACAGTATCTGCGTTAGCTTCTTGAGCCGTGAGCTGTTCTGCAAGCAATATCAAAACTAACCTAATTGCACTTTTGTATACCCATATCACCCTATACAACAGATACTGATTGATGCACTAAGGCAGTGATATTCAACCTCAGGCCCGCGGGCCACATCAGGCCCGCGGGACCATTATGACTGGCCCACCAATGAAAATCTAAAAAAAAGAAGAAAAAAAAATCTGGAAAATGAAATAAAATAAAAAAATCTGAATGAAGTTATCTTTAATTACATTATTATAAGTAATACTATTAGAGTTGTACTATTACTCGAACGAAAATAAAAGCTTGGGGGGGGGGGGAGATGCAATGCAAATGAAAGACATATACTGTGTATCCCTATTCCCTGACATAATTTTATAGCTAAACGGACAGAATTCTATTTTATTTGAATGAAGAAACCCAGCTGCCATTAATAGTTGGAAATGGAAATTGCGGAAATTGCGGAAATGGAAATTGCGGTTACTCATAGACAGACAGACAGCTACTCATGGACAATTGGACAGGCAGGAAGGCAGACAGCTACTCATAGACAGGCAGACAGACAGCTACTCATGGACAATTAGGCAGGCAGGCAGACAGCTACTCATAGACAGGCAGTCAGACAGCTACTCATGGACAATTAGGCAGACAGCTACTCAGACAGGCAGACAGACAGCTACTCATGGACAATTGGACAGGCAGGCAGGCAGACAGACAGCTACTCATAGACAGGCAGGCAGACAGCTACTCATAGACAGGCAGACAGTAAGACAGCTACTCATTGACAGACAGACAAATAACTACTCATGGACAGACAGACAGACAGACAGGCAGGCAGGCAGGCAGGCAGGCAGGCATGCAGGCAAAGAGCTACTCATGTTATGTTATTATGTTATTATAACAGCTACTCATGTTATGTGCAATAATTTGTGCAGTTATGGAAACAGCTCTTTGTGTTTATGCAAGAAAATGTAACACATTTATTTATTTACATATTGTGTGCATGCACATTGTACTTTGATACATTTTGCGAAAATAAAGCAATTGAAAGAGAGAAGTTATCAAGTATCATTAATGTCGTAATTTTATCTACTGGCCCCTGGCCCCTTGCCATTTTTGTAATGTGGCCCACAGGTAAATCTATTTGAGTATCCCTGCACTAAGGCCTTGTACCAGTTGTACTGATACCATACGTATAAGATATAAAATGAATAATAGCCTATAGTAGAGAACCCGTTAGGGGGGAGAGAGAGAGGGAGAGAGAGAGAGAGAGAGAGAGAGAGAGAGAGAGAGAGACTAGAGACTGTTCAGTGCTCATTATGTCCAATATTTATTGCATATGGCAAACTTTCTTTAGCAACTGTTTCATCACTGGCACGGAGTTAACATCACTGGCACGGAGTTCCGAAACTTAAAAGTATCATATGGCATTAGAATGCAACACCTTGATTTAAGGGAATAGGCATATTTAATTTCAGATTAATGAAGGTATGATATTATAAGTAGGGATGCATCGATATGGAAATTCTTGGCCGATGCTGATACCGATGTATGTTTATTTAGTTTTTGTTGTTTTTATTTCCCCCTTTTGTGCCAGTGAAACAAATATATTTAATACAAGAAATACATGTTCAGAATCTACAGCTTGGTAGGCTGCACATAACCAACACACCAACAAAGCCAACGCAAAATGTATGACATTAACCGATGGCTACTGCCATCGGTTAATGTCAGTTTAATTTGCCGATACCGATATTGACCGATAACGGCAAATATCGGCCGATACCAATATGTGGCCGATCGGCAACCGGTCTACTTCAGAACGATGCAACTTGGGAAGATAATAATACTCGTTGTCAACGAACGGTTCTCGAGTTACGTGTATTAATTTACAACCGTAGTACACATGCGCAGACACACACACACACACACACACACACACACACACACACACACACACACACAGAGACATGGCGCATTTATAGTTGGATATTGTGTCTATAGGGACGCAAAACAGTCTATTTGCAACACTGCACTGTGACACATTGAAAGCTTGTAGATCTGCTATTTTCATGCACACAATCAACTATAAATTTAGCATAACCATAATTCACCCCTTTATTCTAATTTAGTGATGTGGCCAGCTTGAACAACCAGCTGTTGTTTATAATATCTAGTCACTGGACAAATTATCCAGTTTACAGTTATAATGAAAGGATGTCATGTTATGGGTAATTCCTTTCACCAAAAAGGTCAGTTTTACACTGAACGATGCATGCATAATTCACAGGAAACAGAGAGGAAGTAAGCGACACTTTCCTGCTTGTCTTCCGATTGCCTAAATGTATCATCATCACATACAGTGATAATGTGTATATCCAACTAAGGCTATTTCAGAAGCATTGTGCGCCTTGCAGTTTGAGTACAGCACATTTTACATTTGAATGGACAGCCAATTTGAATAGAACATTACATATTCCCCCCACCCACCCAGCACCATCGCTGTGTCTCAGAATACACTGTTAGCCATTCAGTTTACGCAAGTATAGAGTTCTCCCTATCTTTGAAGCATAAAGCCTGCAACTGATATATTGTAGGGACAGGGTGCACACAGATAGGTTCATGTAGGGGTACTGTCCTTATCATCCACCGGTAGGGTTTATCAGAGTGTGTGTGTATTGGTGACAATCCAACATAAACCATTTGTGTAAACAAAATCTTGAGACTGCTTTTAAAACCTTTATTTTCCGGAGGCGAATTACCAAACGCTATAAAAGCCAAGTAGAGCATGGATTTGTTCAGGTGGAACAGGCCAAGTTGATTGTGAAAATGTTCTCTGTAATTCTCAAAACAAATAGCTAGAACTCTTATCTTGCCCTTGTTGTAGACAGTACTGGTCCAGTGGCATTGAGACACACGTATCGTCTGAGACTCGGGACTACAGCTTCTTCATGAGAATTTTGAATGACAAAAGTAATTTATCAGGCAGTGATTTGTTCTGACAGGTTCAATAAACAGCCACCAACCAGCTGGTTCAAATCCCAAAATGAACAAGCATTTCCCTTGTTTTTGTGCTAGCCACACCTACAGTATGAACAGCTATGTGAGCTGTCCCTATATGTAAACTCTGCACAAAAAGTTTGGAAACTTAAATTTGGTTGGTTATTTTGTAGCGATCGCACGTGCCAGTTGGTGCCTCCTCTTTAACAATACCAATTGGTATTGTATTTTATATCGCTTTTATCGTTGATTACCCCCGCGGACCTCTGTGGGGACCCGTGTGCAACGAATAGTGTTTTCCGTGCTTGTAGATCTGCGCATTTTGGCTAACTTCATTACAGAGCCTGAGAGACTTTAATTGAGCTGTGCATAAATGCACCATACAGGCATACACTTTATTTAGCTCACAGTATTTAATTTACTTATTTTATTTTACTTTATTTTATTTATTTATTATTTTGGTGCTATTTCATTTACTGTATATACTGTTCTGTTTGCATATACTTTGCACTGTAATTCTTTGAAGATATATTAAAGTTGCCAGATTTAGAATTGTGTTTATTTATTTCAGATACGTCTCGCCCCCCATCGACTTCACGTCTGTGTGCTGTGGGTGTTTTGGGCCCTTCAGCGCCACCAGAGGGCTCCAGCACCTTTCAACACACCTGTCTGTCTCCCAGTTACAACCTCCCCACCTGAGCGTCGTCTCGTCTGCAATCACTAACCAGCTGATGAGGCTACAAGAGCCAGCCCTGTCTGCAGCTCGACGCCAGTTCGTCTCCAGTCTACGGTTGGTAATGTTAGACAGCCAGACAGGTCCTCAGTGCTTAGAGTTAGACAGTTAAACGTCATGCCGTTACTGTGCTTTATTCTCTCCTCTGTGAACCTGCCACTGACTCACCTTCTCTTCTCCTCTCCAGTGTGAATGGAGTGAATGGAGTCTCCATGAAGGTGAAAGTATGAAGAATTTGCGACGTATCAAAATCCTCCATTGACTTCCATTATAATTGACTTATATATAAGCATCTCAGAAACTAAAAAACATTTCAAATATTCAAGAGATGCCGCAAAATTCCACAGCAATCTGAACATCATTTGACATCATCAATGAACGGAGTGTCTAAGTGAAAGTGTGTATAGGACTAGTTAGGCGCCAAAGTTTTCTTATTAAGAGAACTATAGTGGTGCCGCTGCTGTTGCAACGACCCAACAATAATACTACCAGTATTTTCCAGCAGTTTCTTTAGTGTATTTATTAGATTGTCTATCTATAGATTGTTCTTTGACTATATAGAAGTGTCTATTTGTACATCTCTAAATGTTTTGATGAATTGAACATGGTGGACCCTCTTGTAAACAATTCTGCAAATGGCAATGGCGCGGAAACGGTTAACATTGTTGTTAACAATGTTTAGCAATATCAGATAAAACAGGTCCCCTGCATCTATCATTAGTGAGTTACAGAGGAACCTTTTAAAATATTCAGAAAGTGAATTTATTTACTTTAACATTGTTTAACATGAATTGGAAAACATTGGATTTCTTTTCAGTGAATGCTCTCACTCCAAACAAACCTCTACAGACTGTAAGTTATCAAACAACTACTGAGTGTACGTGCCACACACAGTCATAAAGCACAGCTTATAAAACAGCTTATAGAGCACTTCAGGCCTTTTCCTTGATGAAATGAACATCTCACAAACCGAGTCAAACAAACAGAGAGTGATTGGGAGATGAGACGATATTACTGAAGACTATGAGCAATTCTGAGATTAAACTGCCTTTGTATAATTATGAACAGTTCATAAAACTGTCCGTTCTTCGTCAACCCTCTCCTGTCCCATCATTTAACAGATAATTATATGAAGCCTGATGGTTCAGATATTCAGAATACGGTTCGGTGTTCCAGTGTGCTTTCCCAGTCTCGAGTCCCGACAGCCAGATACGTTCAGAAATCACAACTACAACTGTACAGTGCCCCACTTTTTATATAAACCAACATGCTGTTTGGGCTTGTTTTTATAGGCTGCAGCTGTTGCTCTGATTCCAATCGCAACAGGTACCGTCCGTCACAACTGCTGCATAGTGCCCCGCTGCGCTGTTTATAAGCCAAAAACTGTCCATTCACCAACGATCGCACACGCGGGGGGTGGTGGTGGTGGGGTGCGCTGCGCGGGTGTTGCTGTCGGGGGCACTCACTGATCAGCCTGCGTCGGGGCCCACTGACATCTAGTTACGCGTCTGGCCTTGAGCCTTGAGAGAAAACGTCTTATATCTGATTTGCTTCATGCAGAGTTCTGGCCAAGCCTTCAACTCTATTTCCCCTGTGAACCACCCACCTCTTTTGTTCCGACACTTCAGTCTGAATGTAGAATTTCAGCAAGCACCACTCCAGAATAAAACCACCTTCTCCTACAGTACTAACTTAACAATTCTTTAAGCATCCAAATATGTCACCTTTCACTTTATTTCTCCCTTTCCATTTGACTTTTCCTCCCCACTAGACTCTAAGGCTTACTTTGCATGCCGGACATGGCTTGCACAGATAGACACTAGGTGGTGGTAGATCACCTGCCCTTTGCCCTCTGGACAGCAATGTGCCCTTTTGAAAAAAATAAATGTTGTACAGTGTACACTGCCCCTCTAAATATCTGTGCACGCCACTGATGCCGGTGAATTGTAGCAAAGATAGCTGATTTACAAGCTCACCATGCATTGTGCAATAACGTGTTGTAAGATTGTAACGGCTATTTTCAACACAAATAAATCCACCTCTCTTGCCTGTATTTGTCGCTCTTTCACCCACGTGGACTTATCCTGCTTACCATCAGACAGGAGGTTTTAGCCTCACACCACAGGTTGTCAGGTGTCTGGGGAGCTCAGGTATATAATGGAGTGTTTCGGCATTGAAACACCTGAACCATTCAGGCAGTTCCCATGTATAGTTAAAGCAGAGTCCGTTTAAGAATTCATACATACTACAGTATGTCATCCGTATGACATATCAGAGCTCTAGTTTGAGGGCTGTAACTGTGATGGGTTTAGAAGTTTGACATACAGCAAGCAATGGAGTCAATGCCGTAAAAGGGTGGGCTTAATGACAGACTATAACAAGACCACTGGCTTTTATACCAATTTAGATTTGGTTTGTGGGACCTAGTATCCAGTGTTTGTTCTTCAAATAAAGGGGAAAGAGGAAAATAAGGTAACACTTTCTTTGCAGAATATTGCTGGAACACACACACACACCAGGACCACTATATCCACAATGACATATTTGGTTCATATTACTTGGAATCCCAGTGCAGCAGCGCTGGTGTTAGTTCTTGCATGTAGCAGTAGCACAGATTAATTACTGCACTGGTTGAATGTCATTTATTGGTCAAAAAAGCTCCAAAAGGTTGAATAGTCAGGAAGAGTGCAGCCTCGCTTCCCTGCCAGACAGTTGATATTTCCCCTATACTTGAATATTAATGTAGATGTTCTCTAGTTGCAAATAAAAAATGGACACAATGATTTGGATACCTGTCTGCTCATGCAGCTATAAGGACAAGTCAACAAAATAGAAAATGTGCAAAGAGCTCATTCATACATCCAAAGTTTGAAAGACTGCATCCACTTACCATATTTATTGACGACACAGGCCCAATGCTGTTTACAAATATGTCAACATCTATGACAGTAGGTTTATCTGCAAAAGAGACAGACAGAGTACAACATGAGATACGATGTTCTTCTATTTTGTTCTTTTAAAATCACAGACGTCAGACATGTAAGGATGTCAATATCAGTTCACCGTCTTGCTCAGAATCCAATAAAGACTAAATACTTATAGGCCTGATCGTACCGCTGTCTACTAAGTAGTAAGTATAGGGTTTCAATAATTATAGAATGATCACTCAAGTGTCCCTTTCAACATATGCCTGCTTCAGCTACAACAAGCTGGGGGGGGGGGGGCTGGGGGAGCACAATATGCTTGCACTCAGGTTCCTTGTGGCAGACTTAACCCTATACAACCCTATATTAATAGGGTATTCGGAAATATACATCCAAGGCCATTTCAGAAGGGCAGCGAGTGACGCAGGCATTCTCGCCTGGATCAGCGACAGGTCTGTTCATGAGGGAGAAAAAAAAGCTCACCATACAATCCAGGTCTAGTCGCCCACGGGTGTGCGCACAAACAAGCATGTGCGTGACAATTTTATGGGTCCTCAGTCATGAAAATACGGTGATACTCATTCAGAAATTCATTGAACTCATTCATTCAGAAATTCAGAGTCACCGGAGGCTCGCAAAATTGCTCTCTGCGAGCACTGACAGTGTACACTGACCACTCTGCTATTTCACATTTATGGGACAGTTTTTTAATTAATTGCAAGCTTCATGTTTCAGTTGTTGACCATCTGCTTAAACATTATGTCATGACACCCAAGCCTAGGGTCTCACCAGGCATTCCAGGAGAACCTGACCAATGTTGATCTATCAGGCTATTTCCAACTAAAGCAGCAGGTTAAGGTGTCAATCATGTGTGTGTTTCTTCAAGGAGGTTCCTTAAATAACAGTGCTTGTCCCTCAGGTTTGTGCATGTACTATGGGCTCAGATCCATGCCAATATTATCTGTGTGTTCGTAAAAGAAAATGCGTAAAAAAACAATCCGTAAAAGAAAAATGCGTAAAAAAACAATCCGTAAAAGAAAAATGCGTAAAAAAACAATCTGTAAAAGAAAAATGCGTAAAAGTTACAGATGCTTTTTTTGGTTCCCCAGTGATATCACTGCCAAAATTCACATGACGGCTGAGAGCCAATCACTTACGAACAGAAAAAAAGCCAACCTAAATTACGAATGCTTTTTTTTGGTTCCCCAGTGATATCACTGCCAAAAATCACATGACGGCTGAGAGCCAATCACGTGAGGCCTTTTCCTCTACCCAATCAAAAAGCTCCATAAGTCTGCCTGGCAACTGAGGTTGCCATGTTTGTCTGGGGCTACGTTATAAGTATAAGTATAAGTTTATGAGTTACAAGTTTAGCTATATTATATCCATATCTTGTCTTAAAACAACCACTCAATGGCATCATTGACTAATTCATTATTTTATAATGATATATATCACCCATTCTTGAGATAAGGGACAAAACTTTTTTCAAACTGGATTTTTTTTTTTTTTAAGATACATTCAAATCAAATAGATGTATTTGTAGACACAGGTCTCAACTACCAATCTTGAGAAGGAACAGGTTTTTCGCATAACATTTCTTTCTAAAATGGGACATTTATGCACTTAATACCTGATTCATGTCAACTCCGTCAGACACACTAAAATCCCTTTTAATTGAATTTTATCATTTCAACAATAATATAAAGTCCTCAGTTATCTTATAATGGCTTTCAGTAATCAAGTTAAGTAATACAAATCTTTTAATATTATTTTGTTCCAATATCACACTATTATGAAATATCCAATTTCTCAAAACCGTCATTTCAACCTTTATTTTCAATATTATAACATGAAAACCATGTAAAAAAAAAAAAAAAACATCATTACGTATCATTTCAGTTGGTGTTTCAATACATAAGCACAAAAGATTTGACAGCAAATTTTCTATTTCTTTGGAAATTAACAAAAACATCACGGGACCAACGTCTGACGGAGTTGACGAACATCTGACGGAGTTGACAAGTTTAACTGATTTAGGTTCTAGACCACCTAGGATCTTGATTCTGGTGACTAATCCCACATTTTCAAGGATGAGGAATACAGTGGTACAATTTAGATTTGCCCTGTGAACATGGCAGCCATTTTTCAAAATGGCCGCCAACTTTCTGTTATTTCCCAATAACTCAAGTTCTACACCACCTAGGATCTTGATTCTGGTGACTAATCATACATTTTCAAGGATGTGGGATACATTGGTACTATTTATATTTGTCCTGTGACCATGGTAGACATTTTTCAAAATGGCCGCCAACTTTCTGTTATTTCCCAATAACTCAAGTTCTACACCACCTAGGATCTTGATTCTGGTGACTAATCATACATTTTCAAGGGTGAGGAATACAGTTGTACTATTTAGATTTATCCTGTGACCATGGATGGTAGACATTTAAAAAAATGGTGGACCTGCTATTATTTTACCAATTTACTCAGGGAATATTATCAGAATAATATAAAATCTGTGAATACATTTCTTACCAAGAATTTTCTTCACCAATGTTTGTAAAGGTGTCTACTAACATATCCCACATTGGTTTCTATTTGACCACCCTAGGGGCATGTTTGACAGCTTCTGAAAGTTGGGTACCATCAACAACCAATATAAGGCTAAATGTTCTAAATTTCATTATGCTTTAAGTAGCATGTGGCATGTCAAACTAGGGGCTTTTCATGATTCTGGATCCATTCCAAGCATTAGTTTTGCACAAAAAACACTACGTTGGCTAAAAACGGCCATAGCCATCATCACAGATGTGATGAGGTCAGCACATGTCGGCACATTTGGGCAAGTGGCTATGGCCAAACTAGGGGGTCTATGGCCAAACTAGGGGTCAAACTCCTTGGGCTAAATTCGGTGAGGTGAACAGTGAGCAGTGAACAGTGAGCGAAAGACTGAAGACAGAAGATTTGTCTTCAGGACCATCAGGCAGGATGTGCAGACACTGAAGGCATCAGTGTCTTTCTCTGTGTCCCCAGCATGTCAACCAAAGCAATGTTACCAAATCAAAGGAGCCTTCACCTCATGTCACCTGGGGCTGGGTGAGCAATCGTATCCTGTATCTAAACTCACAACTAAATACAGACACTTGGCCAGACTGCCGTTTGAAAGGGTCAAACCCCTCATCCTGATTGGGGAAGACCACCCCACCTAATCACACCAACCGAACAAGTGAGGTTGGGGCCTCCAGGTGGGCCAGCAGCCATCTGCACAAGACTGGGCTGGACCCTGCAGGAAAGCAATCTCCAGCTAAGACAATGTAAGAGCCCCAGAACACAGAGCTCAGGAGAAGGATGGAGAAACACTGGCAGGAGGCCACCAAGATACAATGCCCCAGAGACCCAGAGTGTGCCACCACTGGCAGTAAGGAGATCAACTGCTGCAGCAAAGATGTCATGAAAGCAAAACCAAAAAAAACCCTGAACCTAATCGGGGTGTCAAGAGACCAAAGTTTCTCCCCCACAGTTCCCTGCAGTGGCCAGTGAAGTCAAACTGTGCATCTGTACCTGAAAGGGGCAAGTCAAAGGCCAGAAAGCCCACCTCCTTTTAATGTCCTGTCAGTAGAAACTCAACCTGCACCTGAAATAAGCCCTTACCTCTCCCAGAGAAAGTTCATCCTTGAAAATGTAATGATTAGTCGCCAGAATCAAGATCCTTGGTGGTCTAAAACTTGAGTTATTGGTAAAATAACAGCAGGTTGGTGGTCATTTTGAAAAACAATGGCTGCCATGGTCACAGGACAAATCTAAATAGTACCACTGTATTTCTCATCTTTTAAAATGTATGATTAGTCGCCAAAATCAAGATCCTAGGTGGTCTAAAACTTGAGTTCTTGTAAAATAACAGCAGGTGGCGGCCATTTTGAAAACAAAATGGCTGCTATGGTCACAGGACAAATCTAAATATTACCAATGTACCCCACATCCTTGAAAATGTATGATTAGTCACCAGAATCAAGATCCTAGGTGGTGTAGAACTTGAGTTATTGTAAAATAACAGCAGGTGGCGGCCATTTTGAAAAATGGCTGCCATGGTCACAGGGAAAGTCTAAATTGTACCACTGTATCCCTCATCCTTGAAAATGAGGTCTTAGTCACCAGAATCAAGATCCTAGGTGGTGTAGAACTTGAGTTATTGTAAAATAACATCAGGTGGCGGCTCTTTTGTAATATGGCTGCCATGGTCACCACGAGACAAATCTGTGATGGCCCCATAGCCAAAAATGTTCCTTAAGGCATGCTCTAACTGTGTGCCAAATTAGAATACTGCCCATTATTCAAAAACAATAATTTTATTGTTTTAGGAACACTTTTGTCAACTCCGTCAGATACACGTCAACTCCGTCAGACACAAAATCTGACGGAGTTGACGTCTGACGGAGTTGACAAAATGGCATTTGTTTTCATCTTAACCCTCTTTAGTACAATGTAGCCATTTTGTTTTTGCTTAATTTTGTTAGCTAAACCTAACCCCTAAACTAAAATAATAAACATTATTTTTGAATTCTTAACAAAGATCATAAAAATGTGCAGACGGAGTTGACATGTAAAAGCTGTGACCACATTGTTATCAACATTGTTTGTTTAAAATATCAAACAATTGAATGCTTGTCAGACCAGGTACTCCACTGTTGCAACAAATATAAATGGGACTTGGAAAAGGAGTCTTCAGGCTAAATCTGTCGACAATATTTTCTGATTAATTTAAGACTTTTAAAAAAACCTGACGGAGTTGACGGAGACGTGGGACGAACATTTGATATGAGATATTTAATAGAAAATATAAATTAAAATTAACTGTGTATATTATTTGCTATGTTGTTGACAATCTACTTTAATTTAGTATGTATATTTATGTGATTGTGACAGTATTAGACACTTTTTTGGCAGTTTGAAATTGTGGCCACTTGCTGGGGACAGGCTAAATACAGGCCTTTTTGGGTACAGGGCCTGCTTTTAACTAATTCAGATGGAATATGAAAACAATTATAATGAAATTAAGGGCATAATAATACACAACTGTATTACACTTAACTTTGCAAGTGCTTTTATTTTTATGAATTAATTTATTTTTTACATAAAATAAGGCTCTTATGTGTGGGACATGTTTTTTCCACTTTTGTCCCTCATCTCAAGAATGAGTGATATATATATATATATATATATATATATATATACCGGTATATGATATATGATAGCAGCCTCATCATACTATCATCATCATCACATCATCATATCATATCATATCATATCATATCATCATATCATATACTATATATATATATATATATATATACTATAATTAGTGAATCACTGCCTGCACCAATCGCTCCCACTTTTCACACGGGGGGGCAATATCGCACAACGGGCAAGGGCTAGTATAAAATAGTAATACATAACTTAAAAATATATATTTAATCTGGGACTGGGCTTTCCTGTCTATAGGTTTAGCTATATATCCATAATATCTTGAATTAAAACAACCAGTCAATTACACAAATTCGTTATTTTAGTAGCCTAAAATAAATAAAATAAATTCAGCTATATATCCAATATCCATATGATATTAAAACAATCGGCAAATAGGCTATATCCTAATTTCTGCATATTGTATAATTTCACCACAGGGAGACGCTGTACGTCTTGCTCACTGTCTCATGCACACACCACCCGCACCCCCCCCCCCCCCCCCCCCCCCCCCTGCCTGAAACAGGATGTGACGTTTATGGGCGTTCCAATCTAGTATGATAAAAATCGCCAAAGAAGAAGAAGTCTTCACCTATCTAGTCAGGAACCATGCTCGCTCGCGGCTAAAGGCTTCTCCCCATAGAGGGGCTTGGAACAAACAAATTAGGCTACACAAACCGACAGCAGCTGAGGGAGAACGTCACATCCTGTTTCAGGCAGGGGGGGGTGCGGGTGGTGTGTGCATGAGACAGTGAGCAAGACGTACAGCGTCTCCCTGTGGTGAAATTATACAATGCCTTACTTAATCGTCAGAACGAAAATAATGATGCCTGTGTGCAGAAATTAGGATATAGCCTATTTGCCGATTGTTTTAATATCATATGGATATTGGATATACAGTATAGCTGAATTTATTTTATTTATTTTAGGCTACTAAAATAACGAATTTGTGTAATTGACTGGTTGTTTTAATTCAAGATATTATGGATATATAGCTAAACCTATAGACAGGAAAGTCCAGTCCCAGATTAAATATATATTTTTAAGTTATGTATTACTATTTTATACTAGCCCTTGCCCGTTGTGCGATATTGCCCCCCCGTGTGAAAAGTGGGAGCGATTGGTGCAGGCAGTGATTCACTAATTATAGTATATATATATATATATATATATATAGTATATGATATGATGATATGATATGATATGATATGATATGATGATGTGATGATGATGATAGTATGATGAGGCTGCTATCATATATCGGTATATATATATATATATATATATATATATATATATATATATATATATCATATATATATCATTATAAAATAATGAATTAGTCAATGCCATTGAGTGGTTGTTTTAAGACAAGATATGGATATAATATAGCTAAACTTGTAACTCATAAACTTATACTTATACTTATAACGTAGCCCCAGACAAACATGGCAACCTCAGTTGCCAGGCAGACTTATGGAGCTTTTTGATTGGGTAGAGGAAAAGGCCTCACGTGATTGGCTCTCAGCCGTCATGTGATTTTTGGCAGTGATATCACTGGGGAACCAAAAAAAGCATTCGTAATTTAGGTTGGCTTTTTTTCTGTTCGTAAGTGATTGGCTCTCAGCCGTCATGTGAATTTTGGCAGTGATATCACTGGGGAACCAAAAAAAGCATCTGTAACTTTTACGCATTTTTCTTTTACAGATTGTTTTTTTACGCATTTTTCTTTTACGGATTGTTTTTTTACGCATTTTTCTTTTACGGATTGTTTTTTTACGCATTTTCTTTTACGAACACACAGATAATATTGGCATGGATCTGAGCCCATAATGTACCTATATATTCTGACTCAATGTAAGGATGGTGTTCACTGTTCAGTTGGGCTGGCCACCACGGTGGTCAGCCTCCTGGCTCCTGCTTGTCTTCTGCTTGTCTTCTGTGCTCTGCAAATAACACCGGACTCCCAAACATCTCTCTGCCTGCCTGCACCTCTTCATCGGTCTGCCTTGGGCACTGGTTTTATTTTGACTGTCTGTTCCCAACCACAGGTATTTAAATACCACTCGTGCCCACAAGATTTGTGTTGGGACCTGCGGGTATACAGTGTATTCTGCTCCAGAGGAGCTTCTGTTTTTTCCAGGCGGTTTCTCAGTTTGACAGTTTTGTCAGAACATCTCTTCTCATCATGAAATAACATATGGGTTTGGTTTAGACTCGACACACACGCACACACACACACACACACACACACACACACACACACACACACACACACACACACACACACAGATCAGAATTTCTCATCACGATGAGACTACAGTCGAACGTTTACTTTTAAAACAGCAAACAGCAAAAACAACTACATCGTTATCAGCCAGAACAGCATCTATTTATCAAGATCTGATGTCCCAATAGGCCTGACAAACAGTACTTAAGCAATTGAGTAGCCCAATACAAGAATGTGTACTGGACATGTATTACTGCTGGTATGAAAATTATACCAATCTCGTCTCTGACAGAACTAATAATAAGCTGGTCTCATTCCAAAATACAATTTTGGAAACGTCGAAAATGTGGAGCAGTATGCAGGAAAAGCTAGCTGTCTGCCTGTGTAAGTGGGTTTGATGGCTCTCCACTAGTGCTGCAAGTAGTGATGGCTGCACTCCCAAAACGTGTTATGGACATTTGGACATTGGACATTTATTTTGCACTCTAAATGGGCAATGGTGTTCTGAAAGTTTCAACATTTCTGAAATGGAAATGCTTTCAAATCAGTTAAATATGGTATGCAGCCTAAGGGTCTATGCATCACTAGTTTCAGAAGACTGCATTTAAATGTGAATGGGGGGGGGGGTGCGCAGCAGACAAAATGTATATGCACCTGTTCTGTTGGAAACTATGGAAAAGATGGGGATGTGTGATAATTTCCTGGGTTACGGTTAATGGTAGTACTATAAAAACTACTAAAGCAAAGCTTCAGCAACAAAAACAATAACATACTGTAGCTAAAACATTCTATAAAAGCTTTCCATCCTATCTCCGGTTCCCTCTGCACAGGCAAGGCATGATGGCTGCCCACCCGAGAGCCTTGTTCTTATCGAGGTTTCTTCCTGTTAATGGGAAGTTTTTCCTATCCAGAGCGGATGTATAATACACACATCAACTGGCTGGGTGCTGGGCTAAAGAAACTTCTGTAGATATTGGATGGAGCCCGCACACCACAAGTACAAGAAAGACGTTCTTTATTTAGAGAACAATTAAAGACAACATCACCAAAACTGCACTTCACTGGACACCAGAGGGCAAACGCAAAAGAGGCCGACCCAAGAACACATGGCGTAGGACAGTGGAGGGAGAGTTGAAGACCCTGCATCACACCTGGGGATCTATAAAGACTCTGGCCCAGGACAGACTGAAGTGGAGATCCTTTGTTGCTGCCCTACATGCCAGCCAGCATAAAGGGCAGTAAGTAAGTAAGTAATGCTGATTTCTGGGAAATCTATCTTCTGGGGGAATGCGGTTAATGTGGGCCACGGGTACAAGTGACACCTGTTTGGTGGCCAGAAGTCATTTTAATTGATTCCAGCAGGACAGGGTTTGGACACCATCTGGATAATCCCCATTAGCACCATGATACAGTATGACATCATGGACCTGACAACAACCCTTGCCATATGCTGCTGACTGCCGGTCCTTTCGATGATTAGATGTGATCCACATGAGCTATTTATTACAGCAGTGGACCTCAACAAGATTTTGAAAATGATCAGTGACCCGTGTCATTTAAATTAGATTGCATATTGATGGTCGGTCATTGCTCGTGACCATCCACAGAAATCCTCTTTTGTAAGGTGCTGGTATTTTTCAGTACTACTCCACTACATCTCATAGGCTAATATTGTACTTTTTACTCCATGTTACGTGCCACGTAGTGTAGTTGGTGTAGGTGCTCTGTATTCCTCCCCTGTCTCTCCTTCCCTCCACTCTCTCATTCTCTGCAGGTTTGAAGTCCCCAGTCACCTCATCTGTCAATCAGCCTGTTACCTGACTCCACCCTCATCCAATCACCACCACCTGCTGCCTATAAAAGGCTGAGTCCCACCTGGGCTCACTCTATCAACCAGTACACCTCAGTTCAGTTGTTTGTTTGTAGCCCTGTCCCTGCTGCATCATTTTGTCCCCCTTTGATCGACCCTAGAAGCAAACCTTATGTTTTAGTTTAATGTTCTACTACTAATATAAATTCTATACTATATGCCCTGCCTTGGGACAGGTAAGACAGAGGCCTCTATACATAAGCACCACGTAGGTAGAACCTTGTTAAGCACATTAGGTAAGGGGTGTTTTCCCCCACATGTATTTTGAACTAAGTTTTGTTTAGAGTAGTTAGGTAGGCAGGCTTTCTCTCCGACCCTAACAGTGTCCCTGGATGGTACTAAGCTCAAGTTGCGTTTGGCCCGCCTCGACAGCGGGAGGAGAAAAGGGAACTTAGGGAAGCTGCAGAAAGAGCTCAGAAAGTTGCCATCCGCAGGCTGGAGCTGGAATTCCAGCTAGAGACAGCCGTCAGGCTGCGAAAGTTGGAACTGGAGTCCTCAACCCAAACTGTGGCACTGTCCACCTCCTCTGCCTTTGTTCCGCCATCCACTGCGGTGGCCCCTGCCTCAACTACTGCCACTCACGGTACGTCAGCCTCCACTACCTCCACCACACACTGGTCAATCAGACACGTGCCCTATAGGCAACAGTTTAGAAACCACAGGAAAGGTCCCACTGAAACTTTTGTTGAGTTTGCCAGGGAGAAGGGAGACATGTTTGATAAATGGTGTGTTGCTTTCAAGGCCAGTGATTTTGTATCAGTGCGTGAGTTAATTCTGTTGGAGGAGTGAAACGTGTCCCAGAGCGCTGTCTCATGTATCTGAATGAAAGGAAAGTTTCTTCACTCAGCGAGGGCGCAGTGCTTGCTGATGAGTATGTGTTAACCCATACGGACGTATTTGTGACACCCTGTGATAAAGACAAAAGGGAGTGCTATTACTGCCATAAAAAATGCCATGTCATGGCTGACTGTTTGATATTGAAACGAATTGGGCCCTGATCCTTCTCAGGGTTAGTTTTGGTGGCGCCTTAGGAAATGTTGGTATTTGTGACTTTGCAGGGCAGCAGTCTAAGGAGCATTGGTTGCTCTTTTTGGTAATCAGAACAGGTTGTCAATTTGGCCGATTGACTGTGTTTCAACCCTGCTTTCTTTTTTTGTTGACTGTGTGCCTGTAGGGTGTTGAAATGGTTAATTTTGGTTTGCTCAGTGTTGGAGACATTCTTGTTTTTGTTTGCTTGGTTTTAACAAACTTATCCTGAATTTTGTTCAAACCAAGCTCCAACTACAATTATTTGAAAACTTTAGTTACAAGTAACTTTGTAGATTTACATTAATATTACAAATATACATGAATCAATTAAGTGCTATTATACAGTATAATTCACAGATTCAAAAATAACCAAATCTAAAAGCTCACGTTTGGTGATCAGGGGTCATCGCCATGTTGGCTTGTGGTGGACATTTTTGTCAACATTAAACTTTTTCCACAGACATACTGAATGAGAGGGGCAATAATATTACCAGAAACACAAATGGATAGTCCTGAATGACCACAACACATCTGTAACTCTGAGTGTTCAAATGGAACCAAATGGACCCGTAACACTCTCAGAGTTAAGGGGGTCTTTGCAAATAAAACATATGAGAACCACTAGTACTAGTAGTAAACTCCTAGTGTGCTTAGTGTCATAGTAAATAATTGTCATACATAATTATTCTAAATGAGAAAGAATAAGAAAACCTAAAGACTTAACATTCAGTAAGTGGGTGTTATGATCAAAATGAGAACATTATATATAGTGGTGTGTACGGACATGTTGGTGTCCCTGGTGGTGATGTGAGCTTGTAGATCTTCCATTTTCAAAAAAGCTTGACATTTTTACTCGAGTATGAATTTTATTTAGGGTGGTAAAAACTACATTTTAAGATCAATTTGTAATAATCAGTGGAGTGGACATGCACTGAAGAACTCAAGTTAACCACTAGTTCATAAATGGTGAAAATAGACAATCTCTGTGTCGTAATGCAATGGCCTCACGTTCTGAGCTTGTAGATCTCATAGCTTGTATTTTCTTTTTAAAGTTTTGTAGATTTTCACCAATAATTACATGCCCAAAATAGGGATGCAGGGTGAAAGTGCATGGTTAACCTCCCTTTGAAGGATTATGGTGCATGCTTCAACAGCATCAAAGGATCAGCAGTGTTGTTAGTAAACCAATAGATTGATATCAGGTTCTACAGTATTACAAGTCGGAGTCTAATTCAAAATGTTCTACAATGGACAATAAATATTTTGGAAAGAAAAGATTACGCTGGGATCAAGTGCAACAACCCTGAGATCAAGCTCGTTAAAGACAATTATGTTAATACAATTATTTATTCTTAGAATTAAAGACCTGAAGTAAAAACCAAGAACTCAAATTATAGGAAAAGCAGAAAGTTATGTACAGTACCAGGGGCGGAAACTCCGTGGGTTCAGAGGCGCGACTGAACCCCCTGGCATTTTGGCAAAGGCGCGACTGAACCCACTGTTTATCATTGATCATGTTGAAATGTTGCTGAAACAATTTAATGTGTTCTTCGTTGTGAACTGAAACACTGTGTTCATTAACAAACTGTAAATAAGGTATCAACCGTTTTTTTCCACCGCTGGGGGGGGGGGGGGGGGGCCTGGCTGCATGAACCCCCTGCCGTTATAAGAACTTTCCGCCACTGTACAGTACTATATGGCCAAATGATCATTGGCCCATCTATTATTTTTCACTCTTTCTTATGCTCCTTACACCTTTTTCTCCCCAATTTAGTTATGCCAATGAATTCCTCCTCATACACATTTCAATGTTGTCACTGCTGTTGTATCGTATTGTACTGACTCACCTGCCAGAGAGGAGCCTTCGTTGTACTCCTGCCCAACACTCTCTAGTCCATGCTGACATTTGCCGCGCCAGACCATAGGAATACATGCAGAGACACTCCACCGAACACAGGCAGATTGTGTTTGATCCCATCTATTCTTCTTTTGGACAGCAACAGATGCATTTGAACCCTGTGTGCTCCTGACATATAACGCAAGACCTGTCACTTTGATCTGGGCTGGTCAGCGGAGAAAAGGCTATTCTCCAACTGAGCAGGTTCATTATAACTGAGCTATCATCGAGATGAAAGCCCACAAATTTAACTTGGGGACTAATAGAACTACCCATCACCGCTGATGCCTCATCTTGTGCATGAGAGTAAAATGCTGATCCACGCCAAGCCTCTTTTCTGTCCCCCCTTACTTACAACCTAAGAATGTAGTAGCCTTCAGGATTCCTGAAGAAGATCCCAGTGATCAAAACGTTGAATCAATAAACCAGTGGAGCTGAGTTTTTCCTACCAGTGCTGCAGACTCTGCATGCTCTATTACCTTTATGAATTCTGTACTGGCCATATATGGAGCGTGTCTTCAGTGTGCAGGGTTTGATGAGGTCAGATCAACATATGGAATTAATTCTGTATTATTGGCCATATATGGAGCTATGGACTTACGGGAGATGCAGGCTTTCATAGTAAACTGTGACATACGGTCGCAATTATCTATACTAGTCCTTACCCGTTCAAATATATGAACACCAAATTATGTATACAGTTTGAGTAATGCAATTTAATAGATCATTTTATTGATGTGTGTATTTTGAGGTGTAATCGGTCTGGTGTCAGAGGCACTTGTCGGTTGGTCAAGTAGTACAGGAAAGGTGAAATTCCCTCCCACTGATTTTGCTAGGCAATTACAATGTCAAGTCAGTCACCCCGTGATTACAATTTACAATTTAGGCATTTAGCAGACGCTCTTAATCCAGAGCGATTTACATTAAGAAAGAACAAAAAAGCATGAGAATACATCACATAAAAAGCATTTATCATGCGTAAGCTAAGAACGTAACGTAACAGTGGAATATCTATATAATGAAACTATACATATAAACTATACATATAAATACTATGCTATACGTATATGTACTATGATGTGCTATGACGACATACAATGCAATTATAGTGCTGTCTACATAATTTTATAAGACAGCACTTATAGCACTATAAGTCTGTATCAAATGCTATCTAAGTCTACAGAAATGCTATCCAAGGGGATGATCATGTGTAAGTAATTAGGAGGGGATTTATCCCCCAAAATTCATGCTTTTGACTCTGTTAAACCGCCCTAAACATGTGATAAAAATTTGGGGTAGATTAGACATTCCGTTTGATTTGTGGAATTGTTTTGTAAAATAGGCCCCTCTCACTAACTTTGGAAGCCGATTACGTAGGACGATATGGACTATCAAATGTCTGCCTGGATAGGTCCAGAGATCATGTGTACAGATTTTTGTGAGATTTGTACAAAATCTGTAGGTGGAAGAGCAAAAAGTGTGTTTTAAAGAAAATTCAAAATAGCGGAAAATCTATCCTGACGCAAATGGGCGTGGCCTATACAGGAAGATGCGTCATCATGACCCAAGGAATCCAGGGAATTTTGATTTAATGACCTACGGTTCAAGAGCTGTAAGGCAAAGTGTTCTGTTATAGCGCCACCATGAGGCCAACTGATGTAATTATTTATTACATTAAGTTGAATAATTATTATGAACCTCCCCAGTCCCCTCCAAGTGTTGTAACTGTAGCTCTTGTGGTTTCTGAGAGAAAAAAATACTTTGGCCACGCCCATTTGCGTCTCAAAAGATTTTCCACCATTTTGAATTTTCTTCAAAACACACTTCCACCTACAGATTTTGTTTAAATCTCACAAGAATCGGCACACAAAAAATATAAAATAAACGTTTGTTGCAAAAAAACTTTTTTTAAATCCCCTCCAAATTACTTACACATGATCACATGGGGGTGACTTGACATTGTCATTGAATAGCAAAATCTGTGTGAGGGGCCTATATTTCCAAAGGCATCTGTACGATCGAGACAACCACAATTTGCAATTTCCCCAGAAATGCACCATTCCTGTACTATATACTTGCCTGACAGGCCTCTGAGACCAGATAATGATCTATTAAATCGCATTACTCTCTGTACATCATTTGGTGTTCATATATTAGAACGGGTAAGATAATTAACCATAATGATGTACTAAATTGACCTGTTAGTCTTTGTAAATGAACAATAAGCAAGATGGGTGAGACATGAACATTCCATGTTACCGATCACCAATGGAGTTTAAACGCGACTCATTTGCATGCTGCTCAGCTTCCAGACAAAAGAAAGAACTCTGCGCTGAGTAAAGTTTGGCTCCGAGTTTGGCCCAATTAGTGTACGGAATGGATTGAGAAAGTTCCTTTCTGTGAACTTTACGAACTGAAAGGATTTCAGCGTGTGTACGATATGCAAAGTATTTATTATATTTTTACATGCATGGATATACACGCATAATTAGTAAGATCTAAGTTGTGAAACTTTGTGGCATTTCTCCACTTCAACAACAGCAGTCATCGTTCCACTGGGCCAGTTAGTTTGTATATACCTTTCTCCTTGAAAATGAAGCCTGAACACCTTACTGGTTCATCAACTCATATAGCTGGAATATTTCCAACTGCTGACAAGAAATATCACTTGGGTATGGTGATTCTTTTAGCTTTTCTTTTAATGTGATATGCACAAATTTGATAATGTCATGTTTTGTTACTCCACTGGCCACTATGAGTTGGTCAGCATGGCCTGGTCATACCGTACAGTGGTGGACAGGACACATGTATAATATGGGTCCAATTGTTTGCATGTGTAAACTTGAAACATTATTGTACTATAAAAAGATATATTTTCCCTTCATCTTTATCCTTTTTAGTGTAATAGTATTAGTTTACTATAATTAGATTAATACACGATAATCAACACATTATTTAGGACACACCCAAATCAAATCATTGTACAACGTATGTGTTAAATCAATTATTCAATCAAAGCAAACGGCATTAAACAATATTAGTTTGGCTCTTCTACAAAAATAAAACGTAGTTTGTTACAAGGCTGCATTCTATAGCACGTGCCAAGCTGTCATTCTCTTGTATTATTTATGTAACCTTGCGTCTCGGAGGACAGCCAAGACAGGCAGTGTCAGTAGGCCAATCACAGGCAGACGGGGCGTTACCATGCCTATGCTCGGACGCAAACGAGATTCACGTGTGGAAAAAGCATGTTAGCAATGGTTCCAGGAAGTGGGGTACCAGGAATATCTATAAAAGTACAGGAACTGAACTTTTTACACAGAACACATGCATAATTATGACCTAGAACTGTGACATAAAGCAATTGAAAAAAAATCACACCCGTGTGGAGTGATGCAACTCCGCGTGGGAGTCCCCGGCAGGTCCCCGGAAGTTCCAGACCCACAAGAACGCGGACCGTGTGGGGTCCCCATCTGGGTACTGTACTGTACTGTACCTCAAATCATCATATATAGTTAATGTGTGCGTACGTGCTTGCGTGCGTGCGTGTTAGGGGTGTGCTGAAATATCGATATTGCGATATATATCGATACGTCCTCCCGCGATAAATTATCGATATAGATTATTAAAATATTGATATCGGGATTTTTCTTTTGCATATTTGTCTATATAGTGTATGTCGACCAGACACCAGGGAGGATATAATTTATACGATAATTAAATAACATTGGTTTTATAATGCCTTAGATAGTATAATAATAAATACTACATTTGAATGCACCCTGCTCCAATGCACTGCTTTTCAGTTTATCATCCAAGATTGAGCCAACAAATGTGAATATCATGCATAATCAGGATAAATAATTATCGTTGGACAGCATTAAAAATAAAATTTTCACAACCAAAACATTACACAATGAATTAAAGCAGTACAGCCCTTAAAGTTATATACACTACTTATCACACCATCTATTTAAATGAATTGAAGGAGAAAAGAAATGTCCATCTTACCCATTTCGAAAGTATCACATTTTGCAGATACTGTGACAGCGGCACATGCACATAAAAATAGGTTTAGAACACAACATTGTAATTTAACCATTCATACTGAAGAGCTCCATCACTGCACATTACCCATCTTCATAGGCTGCATGTCATGGCCAATTAAATCCATTGCCTTTTCACCCACTGCCATGTCTGTAGCACCAGGGCTCTTTGCACATGCTGCAACAGCTGGCATTCTTGGGAATGGGAATATATCTGGAAAATCCCCGCTGAGTCAGCCATTCAACAAGAGACTCACATCACATCTTTTATAGATATGCGATGAAGTACTAGTATAGCCACACTTCAGACATTCAAAATACATAATTTGCATTGTACAGACACTGGGACTTCTCTCTTAGGGCGCAGTCACTAGCAACTAGGCCACCACATTCCGTTACACTGTTTGCAGTACCACCGCTAGGCATACGCACAGTACGCACTGGGTATGGAATAGGATATGGATAATCTCACTATGACTATGATTACTAATTATAAAGGAGGTGAAATAGACTTTGTACCCTACCTTCAAGGGTTTTTCAAACATTTCTTTTTACATTTTCACCTGCAGTAACATGCCCAAAATTGGGACTCCAGTTCCAAGTGGTTAAAGAGCTGTCCATCACTTTTCTCAAAAAGATTTTCCTTGCTCTCCAGCCAGCAGATGAATGAAGGGATGGAGCAGGGTGCAATTACCAGCTAGTCAGGTGATTGCACTTGAAATGCCACTGTGTGTCAGCTTGCAGGTCACATCGTGCTGCAATTTTGACCCAGAGAGCCGCCACCGTGATGAGAAGCAAATTGGACACAATCAGACCCACTGCTTGAACCCTGAACGCAGCGCATCTCCTGCTCTGCATACTCTCTGGCACACTTCAAACACCAGTGCTTGCCAAAGGAGAGACTTAATATGCACACAATATGGCAGTGTAACCCATGCCAACAGGTGCTTTAATTAAGATGTTATGGCAAAAACAGGATCAGCCCAATAATGACCATCTTATGAACATCCTTTAGAAAGACACCCCCAAAAGCCCAGTGTGTTGATTATTAGGTCAGGCATTTACTTTCCAGTAACAGTGTTAAGCGACACTCTGACTGAGCACTTTGGCATACAGTAGACAGCAACACTATTTAATCTGAATATTTTATAACACATTTTACAGGCACACACCATCACTGGAGATAATTGTTCTAATGGTGTAGTAATACGTTGTGGCAAATGATTAATGGTCTACTATTGGTAAAATGCGACAAGAACAATGAAGGGCTCATTTGTGCTGTGATCCCATTGGAGTGCTCTTTACAAAGCGAGGGAGACCTCCAGTGATTATTTAAATTGCCTCTGCAGTGACTTACACAAAATACATAACTGGTAGGCTTACATGCTTTTGTCCATTGACAAATGACAAATTGAATTCAAATTGAACTGAATTACATTTTGAGACATTGAATTCAAATCAATTATAAATTGTCAGTTGCGGTAAATTGGCTTTAATTATCAAATTCTACCAGATTTCCGGGGGAAAGCCCTCCTATAATAAAAGCACAATATGATGGGGTGACTACACCTCAGCCAGTTGGTGCATAGTCCATACCAGTAAATATACCATATACTGTATCTACTAATACTCCTTGTGGACTCAAGAGGACTCAAGGACTCAAGATCAAATCTGACCATATCTTATCTAGTGCCGTGATTTTTGTATTGTATCGTTTGTGTTTATGAGGTGACAGTACTTAATTAGACCCCTTGGTGTGGTTATGTGCAATGATGTCTTCCCTTTGTATTTAGGGTTTCTTCCTGGAGGCTGAAACCTTGACAGTCAAACGTGACAAAAGTATAGTGACATCACAATATCTTCCCCTCCCACTTTTATCATACAACAACAGCTGTGGGTGTGGCTTCAGTTCAGGTGGATCAATTCACCACCCATCACCACCCACTGACTAGGCAAGCCAGTAGTGATGCGCAGGCTGTTTCTTTTTTCATAACCCGCCCGTCAAAAAATAGCCTAACTACAGGCTTTTCAACACCCACCAAGTTCAGTCCATTCAATTTAAATTACTTTCGAGAGAGAGAGGGGAGGGGGCAGGGACGTCCAGAGGGAATTTGAAGGGCAGGGGCTGGAATTTGAAAAGCACAGAGGAACTGATGTGTTTTTTTTTTTTTTTTTTATCCCACGATTTTGTAACCCATTTTTCACCCCTGTGTCAATCATCTACTGTGATCCTGGGCTCTACACACCCTCCGCCAACCTGGGGAGAGCAACGGACTTAACTCATGCTTCCTTCATGCTTGAGTGTCCAAGTTGCACGCATTCATCACTAGCAGGCTAGACTACTGCAATGCTCTCCTATCTGGTGTCCCCAAAAAAGAAGTTGCCCGGCTACAACTAGTCCAGAATGCAGCAGCACGCGTACTTACCAAGACCAGACGGAGAGCACACATCACACCCCTTTTAAAATCCCTTCACTGGTTGCCTGTTTTATCTAGAATTGATTTTAAGGTCCTTCTGCTGGTTTTTAAATCTATCCATGGTAATGCACCTACATATTTGTCCGAAATGCTCCCTGGGTACGTGCCTGGAAGAGCTCTTAGATCCTCGGGAACTGCTCTCTTAGAGGTTCCTAAGACTAGACCTAAGACTAAAAGGCATGGAGAAGCAGCCTTTAGCCATTATGGTCCTGTAATGTGGAACAGCCTGCCAGTTAACCTGCGGCTCTCTGAATCCACGGACATTTTTAAAAGAAACCTTAAGACATACCTTTTTAACATTGCGTTTAATTAGCTCCTACCATTATCCCTGTTTATGTTTATCTATAATGATTTTCCTAAATGTTTTCTTCTTTTTGTCTTCTTTGTTTTTCCATCTCCTTTGGTGTTTTTATATTTGTAAACTGTGAAGCACATTGAGTTGCACTTGCTGTATGAAATGTGCTATACAAATAAAGTTTTGATTGATTGATTGATTGAAGTTGCTCCTTTACACCTGACAGGGGGGAGTTTCCCTGGTTGGACGTAGCGTGTGAAAGGAACACGTTATTCCAACCAGTTCCTTTCCCCTCCATCAGGCGCCCCGGCTGGCCAGGGGGAGGCAGTTTAGAGAGGAACTGATGTGTTATCAAAGTTAAATGAGCAGTTCCTTGCTTTGCTGTTATTATTGGTGGGTGTTATTATTATTAATATTAATATATAGGCCTATCACATAATCGCATTTGCTTGATTGCCTAGAAGAGAGAGAGAGCGAGATGTAACGGTCCCTCGTTCCTGCGCGAGTCGTAACAAATTATTTGAATGAACATGTATAAAACGTATAGGCTACACATACAGTACGTGACATGACATGCTCTCTGTCTTGGACTGGTTCACTTCACTTGTTTGGGTTGTGTGCGCACTGCAACGGGCCGGACCGCGCATCACTACAAGCCAGGCATACGTAATCAACTGGTGGGCGGGTCCACATAAAAACGACATGTTAAGTACTCTTCCTCCGGCTTATATAATAATACCTGATGTTTTAGGGTGGAAATAAATCACAGCACACCGTCTTTAAATGTCTTTTCGATCTGTCTATGCCCTTGGTTTCTTGTCTCTGTACAGTGTACACTGATCAATCAGGAAAAAATACAACTTGCAATTTGTCTTACAGACCACACCCCTAAACTGAAACCGTAGTACAAAGACATTTGATTTGACGTCAGAGATGAAAAACTGAATGCACCAGAGATTCAAAGGAGTGGGACATATCGTCCAAGTGCTAAGACTATTTCATACCAGGTGATTAGCACAGCAGGACACTTTAATTGCAGCACTGAGGCAGTGAATATTGGAGCTATAGTAAAATACTACTTAGTGGAGGTGCTGGGTTAAAAAGTGACATAGGAAAAGAGAAGGGAACCCGCACACTCATATGCTCCAAAAGATACATTTATTGACGACGTTTGACCAGATGAAGAGCCTTGGCTCGAAACGTCGTCAATAAATGTATCTTTTGGAGCATATGAGTGTGCGGGTTCCCTTCTCTTTTCCAGTGAATATTGGAGCCACATCACTAGGCAGTGAATCACATATAATGAAGGGCTCCGAGACAGCCGGGCCCCCCCCCCCCCATCAAAATTACTAAATTTTTATGTGGCACAGATTATGTTAATTGATAGTGGTTGGCTCGGGACTGTGCTCCGAGTTTACTGAACCCACTTTGAAAAGAGGCTGGCGCCCATGCTGCTTCATTTTGACCACAACACTCAAATGATTTAGAGGTCGCACTACAAAATATTGGCAACAAGACGTACAGTGAATCGACTGGAATGACTGCACAGCCTGAAAGATCTACTTTTAACTTGAACATGTGGCTAAGACACACATTGGAAGAACACTAAACGACAGAGTGGGGAGGCCGTGCAGCAGATACAATAGCGCTCCTGGTTAATTGTGTCCCTTTGAAGATTTGCATGCACCTCTGGCAATGAAATTGTATTACATTACTTTTTTCATTATACAGTACCCTACTAATTCCGTTGCAGTTGATAAATCATGCCATTTAGCACCAGTTTGGGGGGGTGGGGTTGTGTATGTGGAAACCATGACGGTAGATAATTAATTAGCAGTGCCTAATTAGCCTGTTGGTTATTTACCCACCATCTCATTCTTGTCTTAGGGCTGAGGGGAGCAGACCCATTAGACAGAAGCATGTGTAAAATGATTATAGCTGTGATGTTCTACTATGCGTGAGATAGATGCTATTGCTGAATTTATAGATAGTGCGCCAGTGTCGCGTGCCGAGAATTGTAGATTAGCCATTTCCGCCGTGTACACTATGAATACATCAGGCTTTAGTCCACTATTTCTTATCTTTGTTTTCACCTGCCAGGTAGGGTATTCATACAGTACTGTACTACTACTCTGCTTACTTGTTCACAATGAAACCACCAGCAAAAACACTGGCTGGCAACAGCGATGCCAGCCTGCCGTTGAAACCTGCCGCCGACCCAGCGACAGAACCTGTCGAGGCGGACAGCCCTAGTGTCTTGTCTACATTCACTGCACTGCACAATCATGTCCTGAATTTAGTTGTGCAGGATGTTGTCCACAACATCAAAGAGTGTCAGGATTTCATGGTAGTTGTTCATGACATAATAACTGATCAGAAATTCACCAAAGCGACTAGCCTGGTTTAAGGAGTAGGCTACCAGATGAGGACGCACCTCAGGTCTTTGAAACCTCTGTGCCCCATGCGTTGGACCGTGAGAGCAGCCTTGTTAAGAGCAATGGTTTCAACTACTGCGCAATCATGGCATTTCTCGCAAATTTGCATGCACAAAAAGAGAGCCGGTGGTCTGCATAAGCTGCTACAGAAGTATCTGTTGGTTCACCTATGTATGTGTTCATGAGCACCAGTATGAGCACCAGTATGACTGACTACCAGTAGGGGGCGCTGTAGGGCGCAGAAACGGAGAGAGGGATAGTATTAGTGCTGCACTGTTGCCTGCTAATGAGAGAGAGAGAGGAGAGAGGGGAGGGGGGGAGTGAGAGGGGAGTTGCACCACTCAGTTCACACAGGGGTGATTTTCTATCTGCAATTCTATCTGACATTTTTTTCACGAATGGAAACGGTCAATGCTTCTCTCCAAAACCACGCTGCACCAGCTGCAGGCAAGACATCGTACCACTGTAAATCCCTGGAACATGTGAGGCGTTTAAAGTGTGTAACAATTTAATGCCAAATGTTTATTTATGGATATAAAATGCACTAGAACACGATTCACCGCAAACACCTCAAAAGAAAACCTACTGTTCTAATTCTAAACACGTATATGACTGAATTTTGATTGTAAAAACTAAACACAATTGGTAAAAATTATTTCTTATATTTTATGTGTGAACTGGCCAAGAAAAGAGGGAAATAATGTTACATCTCTGCCTGTAACAACCTACAGGAGAATAACAATGACATATAGCATTCGTAAACACATTATAGGCTACCTAGGAAGCTCAAGGAGAAACAGGGGATCTAATAAAGTGACCATTGACCAATATAAAACTAATATAAAACTAGAGCAACATTTGCTACACATCAAAGCAGGAGCAGTGTCTGGGAAGTGTGCCCAAAAAGCAGGCTATTTTTGTCTCTACAAGCCCGAAGGCATGGAGAACAGGGAAGAACCTCTGCCCCAAATGTTTTACATTGGCCTGTTATAGGCCTAGCGCTACCAGGAGGCATATTTTTGCAAAACAGTTTTTTATATACTGCAGATGTTGTCCAAACATCACACAAATTTGTACAGATCTGTCAGATTTTTCTTATTCCATCCTGATTGGCTAAGATTTGATTCTCAAGTTTGCAGGAGTGGCCCATTTTGTACAAAATTCAAGCTATTTTATTATTAACTGATTTCATAGTAAATGCGACCTGTGGTCGCAATTCGTCTGGAACGAACATATGATAACAGCATCCTAATATAAGGTTAGCAAGGAATATCACCTCTAATACTAGCCATGTCTTGTATGGAGAGTATACAGTGCTGGTTCTATGGCTTTTGAGGCCCTAGGCAACATATTATACAGAGCCCCCCCCCCCCCTCCTGCTTTGCCACGCCGGATAAAAATTGTAAATTTGCCATGAAAATGCTTCAATCTGGTGCACTTTGAGATCAAAATTAAGAAGCTAGGTGGGGGCCACATATGTTTATAAACAAATCACAAATGTTTATAAACAAATCCCAAATGTTTATAAACAAATACCAAAATGTTTATAAACAAATCCCAAATCCCATGAGACTTGGTCCTACCCCCCCGACCATGAGACTTACTACAGGTCAACTGGTAGTGGTCCTACCCCCCCCCATGAGACTTACAAATCCCAAATGTTTATAAACAAATCCCAAATGTTTGTAAACAAATCCCAAATGTTTATAAACAAATCCCAAAATGTTTATAAACAAATCACAAATGTTTATAAACAAATCACAAATGTTTATAAACAAATACCAAAATGTTTATAAACAAATCCAAAATCCCTTGGTCCTACCCCCCCGACCATGAGACTTACTACAGGTCAACTGGTAGTGGTCCTACCCCCCCCATGAGACTTACAAATCCCAAATGTTTATAAACAAATCCCAAATGTTTGTAAACAAATCACAAATGTTTATAAACAAATCCCAAAATGTTTATAAACAAATCACAAATGTTTATAAACAAATCACAAATGTTTATAAACAAATACCAAATGTTTATAAACAAATCCCAAATCCCTTGGTCCTACCCCCCCGACCAATGAGTATAGGTTGCTGCCTTCAGGAAGGAGATTTGGTGTTCCAGCATACAATAAGGTCAGACTGAAGAGGTCTTTTGTCCATCAATCAACTCTGAGGCTTAATCAGGATTTTGGCCAGGACTAGACTGAGCTCTGGACATTGCTCTCTGTCCTTATGTTTCTGTAGAAAACCCCACCACTCTAGCTGAGAGTGGGGTGGAGTAGTGGCAGGTTGCCTTGTTGGTGGTGTGGGCGGGGCCAACAATCAGCACACCTGGGGACTATATATAGTCCTAACTAAGCAGCAGACAAACATTTTGTCCCTCACTGAGAGGTGCTTGCAGCATAACCTCTTGTGAGATTTATTCCCCATTAAGGGTGGGCAGGGAATGATAAACAGGTCTGCTGGTACATTAGCTAATCTCTCTCCAGCATAGCCACGTCTGTGTCTGATGAATGGACATACGTTAGTTCAGAGAGAAGAGGGGGATTACAGCCCAGTCACTGTTTGACTGCACTGACGGATATATTGATGGCAAAACCAGGATCTTTTTGGATTTTCTTTGTAAAAAATTAAAATTAAAAAAATCGCTCGTCACCGAATCATCAAGGAGAAAGATGACAGAATATAGAAATAAAGTAAAAATGAGGAAATGAAGTGACAGACCGACTAAACTGAAAATAGTTCATATTCAATATTTCAGGAGTTCATTGTAACGGACCCCGGGATGGTGAAACTTTTATTGTGAAGGGGTTCCTGCCATGTTGGGTCTTACAGACCTTTATTTGACTAGTTTCCTGTTCAAACTTCAGGAGCACATCAATGGGCACTGAGTAGGGTGATCAAGTTCACCTGTTGTCCTGCCGACGCCCAGCATGGTGCTGCAGATAGCAGGAGTAGACAATAAAAGGGCCTCATGCAGTGGTAGAGGAGCGAAAACGGCATCACTATGGGACCAGTACACAAATTGTGTTTAAGGAATGTTTGGTCAAGGCTTATTGAAAGGAAGGCCTAAGGAAAGGTGAATCTCTTTTTAATGGTTATTTGGTCTGACTTGGTCTTATTCTTGTGGTTTATTGTCTGAGGTTTATTGTTGTGGTTTACTGGTTTTCATATTGAATTAGTGTTAAACAACGTAGTGGGGAAATCAATGGATGTTAGTGCAAATGAAAGGTTTAAGGGGATTAAATGCTGGGCTAGCACATTGTTGCGTTGCGTGAATTTGAGCATGTGACTGTCTGCCAAAATCATTAATTCTATTATTTTCTTTGTGACCTAGCCAAAGCTGTGTTCCAAACTCTGCCTGTCTTCAAATAATTATCATCCTGACAGTTCCAATTATGAAGTCAATTGTCTTGATCCTGTGTGGGTTTGCTATAGAGCGCCGCAGTCCCTCCCCCTTTCAGAAAAACGAGTGGCCCAGGAAATGAAAATCCCATGCATTCTCCCATCGGCACTTCTAATATAATTTATTTAAAGACTGTTACGCCGCGGACAAAGCCAACTCGGATCGTGACAAATCATGACAATGAACACAATGTTTTGGGCCGATCAAATAATTTATAAGACGAAAAACAAAACAAAGTGTTTTCTCCTGACTTTCTTTTCTTCTTTCTAATGATTTGATCGGCCCAAAACATTGTGTTCATTGTCATGATTTGTCACGATCCGAGTTGGCTTTGTCCGCGGCGTAACCGTCTTTAAATAAATTATATTAGAAGTGCCGATGGGAGAATGCATGGGGTTTTCATTTCCTGGGCCACTAGTTTTTCTGAAAGGGGGAGGGACTGCGGCGCTCTATAGTCCCACTACAATCTTTCTTATAGCCCCTGAGTCAGAAAGGATAGCTTGTTTGATTTCCAATAGTCAATCATCGTCCATCACAAAGACTTCACCGGGATAAGGCTATGCTTAGGTTGCACGTTGGTCAGGGCTGGTCAATATAGGAAGGAGTGGATTATCGTCCCCTTTTGAAAGAAAAAAGATAAATTGATCTTTGATTGTTTTGGAACAAAATGCGAATTAAATAAACAGAACCGTTTTAAGCACGTTCAGTACAAAGCAAAATCCCGAGCATTCATTTAACTCTGAGAGTTTAGAAATGGACCAGTAAGGGGCAACTTTTACAGAGTCAAATTAACACTCAGGATCTTTAAGGGATATGGAATAAAGGAGGCGAATACTGCAAATCCAGTCTCCACAGTGGCTTCTGGTGCACTGCCATACAGCATAAGGATAAACACTGGTCCTCTTTGTATTCATTCCTGAACATCTGGGCCACTATATATTTATTTTATCTCAGTTATCATTTTACCAGCCTCTTGCTGCTTTTCAGACTTTTAAGAATCAATCCAGAGAGACCTCCCAAACTTTTATATTAAACTACTGTTTACTGTGCCATGTCTTTGAGGAGCATATGTCACTGCTGGCAAAACAGACTGTACTAACTGTGTGTGTGTGTGTGTGTGTGTGTGTGTGTGTGTGTGTGTGTGTGTGTGTGTGTGTGTGTGTGTGTGTGTGTGTGTGTGTGTGTGTGTGTGTGTGTGTGTGTGTGTGCGCGTGCGCGCAAATACTCAGAGTTCTGCTGTAGAGATACCTCCTATTGCACGTGGGGTCTCCCAGAGGGCCACAAGGGGGCTCCAGGGGGGTCAATTGGAAAGGAGGGACATGAAAAACAAGCTTTTAATTATACAGTATATATTCTCCCTGTCAATATTTATAGTAAGGTATTATACTGTATCTGTGCAGTTCTGTGTACGTGTTCAGTCAGTGATGAAGCCTCACTATACAGGCTGCTCATATGCTTGTACCAGGAGGTATGCAATGGTATGCTTGTATGCATTTGTCTCACACACACACACACACACACACACACACACACAATGCAGAATCTGCACACTGTATTTATTTAGTTATGGCCTGGGGACATGTCCAGCATATATATATATATACACACACACACACACACACACACACACACACACGCACACACTCTGGATCGAGACCCAATGCTCTGCTACCATTTGCCAGATGGTCGGCAGCAAAGTGAAGTGGGGCTATACAGTTAATCAAAATAATTAATACATTATAGAAACAATAATCGCTAATGTAATAAATCATTCTTAATTAATCCCTATTTTGGGCATGTCATTTTAGGTGAAATTTTTCAAAACATTTACAAAAATCTTAAATACAGTATGAAGATGTCAATCTACAAGCTCACGATGTGTTGTAGTGCAATGTGTTGTGTTTCATCCTAAATCCATTTATATTTACATCCTTATTTTATTGACTTGGCTATTTTGACCTGGGTTACACTTCATTGCTATTAATAATGCTCATTTATTTTGCAAGCCTATATACAATCCTCAGAGACTGAAGTAGACCGTAGTGATAATGTGTCAAGGCCGGCCCGATCATACTGTGATTTCAGTCCTCCTCCGCCCCCCCTGGTCACAAGTCCACTGGTCTCCATTGCAGAATGTTTTGGACCAATCAGTCACAGGAAGTAAATCCCTCCGACACAAATGCACTGCCGGACGGAGACACAACCTATTCTTGGTCGGGTGTCTTCACACTCTGTGCCATGCAGGCGTATGGATTGATGGCACAAAGTCTTCCGCTCTGTGTCTTCTCTCACTGGCCAAGGCTCATTACTGGAAGAAATGCCAAGGCTTCTGAAATATTCAAACGGCAGAACAGATCGTCTCCCCGTTGGCTAGCTGCGCCAAAGCCTATCACATGTCAACGAAGAGAAGTGGCAGGACACCAGGAGCTAGCTGAAATTGGAGGTGGGAGGGGGGGCTTTTAAGTGAACAGTGCATGTGCATCAGGTGTTCCCTGACAGCTGGCCTGGCAAGCGGGAGGAAGAACAGTAAGAGACCAGCGGTATCTGTGAGAGCTCCTGGAAACCCTTATGACTTGTGGGGGCGGTACGAGAGAGGGCATATAGTGAGAAGTAAACCAAACCTGTTAAATGGGTGACAGTGGTTCTTTAACCACTTGAATCCATGTCGTAATAGGCGAACATTTGGTAAAAAATAGCACAATGCGTTGCAATCGGCTATTTTTGATATTCGGTGAAATGACCCCTGTCAACAAATTAAAGGGATTAGTTAAGTATAGGTTATTTCAATCAATCCCACCTGGGATATTTAGTACAACAATGTTACAACATGTTGAACTACATGCTTTTTTCTTTCCAGTCAAATGGCTCCATCTGGAAACCAGACGGAAGATCATATCACATCTATTGAATCTCTCCACCTGTATTTCCTATCAAATCTATCCACATGTATTTCCTATCAAATCGCCACAACTCCGTTTCTTATCAATCAAATCGCTCCCTCTTATCCATTTCTTACAGAACGAATCGAAAGACTTTCACGAGTCCCACCCCTGTCCATTTCATTAAAATGCCATCATTTTACAAGGCATTATGTATACTAAAATGACCAATGCACTCTGCAACCCACACAGGATCAATGGAGCGTCGGTTTTATGCATGGGAGATAGAACGATATTAAAGTTCATGCCACGGTTATTCTGGCCAATATATAAAGTATATAAGTATTTATATATGCTAAATACATTTATTGGATTAAGACAAGCCTCATGAATGAGTTTGTCAGGAACAGGGTTGGATTAGCACCTCTGAGGGCCCCTGGGCACTGAAGCTCGAAGGGCCCTCCTGCACATGCAGACCTGTGCGTGAACTTTTGCCAGTTTCTTTTTTTTGGCTCCACGCCTCAGAGTGACAGCCAATATAGCCCATTGTTGCTCCTTTACACACAATTGCACTTTCCAGCTGCATTCTCACCAACAATAAAACCATTCATTTTGACTCTATTTAATAAATAAGGGCTGGGTTTCCCGAACGCATTTAATGTAAGACTTGTAGTGCCGCGCATGCTCAGATGCCCTCTAGGCCGCACACAGAAGCCTGTGAACATTCTGTGCATAGATGTGCCACGCAATGGTACATCTATGCAATATATATATATATATTTTTTAGAGTAAGAGTAAAGGGAGCCTACTGTCAGCTGCCCAGCAGTCCAAATATTATTAAACTAAATTTCAGAATGGTAGGCCTGAGGCCTACCAGGAAACCCAGCCAATAACAAAGTGGGGAAATTTCCATGGAGCTAAAATGATGATGCCCAAGGGCCCCTGTGCATGTGCCCAAAGTGCCCATATGGTAGATCCTGACTCGAGCAAGCCATGTTTAAAGTCAGCCACGTTCCATAAACAAAATAAAAACAAGATTGTCACCTCTCATAGTCAGGAAACTCTTGACACATCACTGCCCCCCACACTGCACCGAGGGGAACTTTGCATGATTGATAACCATTGCCTTCTTTTCTAAATTCCAATGTGTCCGCTGTCACACAGAGTTAGCCTTGCCACCAGGTTTTCCCGAGCCTGCCCAGCTTCTCCGGTAATGAGTCTATCTACGATGTGTTGCGTGACACGCCACGGCACAGCAAAGGCCGACACGGTTGAGAGGGTTTCCTGTGTCAGCCCAAAAGGAAGCTGACACAATCAGGCCATGGAAATATTGACAATGTCATTAACAGCTGGCCGTGAGAAAGATATCACACACGGTGCTGCAGTTGCTGTTTAGCCACCGATTGAGCTCTCCCTGTGCGCTTAAATGCACCTGAAACTGTTCTTTTGCCACCGGGACAATCTTGCACCAGGTCACAAGAGCCCGTGTTGGTTTATCCATCGGCCTCAATGTAAACAGATTTACAAAAATGCATTTCTCGGATTCTTTGTCCAGATTGCGTTTTGGTCAAAACAAGCTTTATTCAACGCCCCTTAACTAAAGAACCGATGATGGTGTTTACAAAAAAATTAATTCCGGGTGAAAGAAAAGACAAGCGTTTGTTTACATCCGGTTCATGTCTCGGGACACGAGGCTATTTTCAGCAAAGATATTTAGACTCTACACTTAAGTTTGCGTCGATCAGTAAAAGAAAAGTCACTACTCACTATTAGAGCCCTGAGGCCCATAAATGCTGCGGAAAAAGTCATAGGGAGACATGTAATGTTACTATCGTGCTTTAGGACAAATCAATCTGTGCTAGCACAGTAATTGACTACAGTTACAAATCCTTGATGTCTCACTAAACCGCTCCTCAGTGCCTGTAATGTAAAAGGTTAATTTGTTATGTTCACATAAACGCCTTCTAAAACGTCAGTGTTCCAGTGCATTTCTAACTTGCATCGTTCCAACTTGCATCATTCGTATTACAAATAATAATAATAATAACCAAAATAAAACGGAGTGCAGGCCATGTGTCAGCTGCCACTGCATGGACATAACATTTGGCGACTTGACCCAGTTGACTCACTAGCAGGACAAATAGGGTGTGAGTAAGCAGACCTGAAATGGGTGCATTAATTAGCTGCACTGGCCTTGGAGGGACTGCTGGTGGAGGTGTCAGGGGTCATCTGCTGTAGAACAAGACTGACACCTAGGATGTCACACATGGGGATGTTCATCAGAGTGTGGACAGTACTATCTAGCTCGGATCAAAAGGTCTTTGCAACATCTGGATGGGGGACTGCATGACAGAACAGAACCTGTGAATGCTGCCTGTTGTTTGAATATTCTTCTGTAAACTCTTTCTTGGCAAGGTATGGTAACAACCAAAGCTGGCCTGGCTTAATATACAAATAACCGATGTGGCATTATTCTGTTGGACGGCTACAATCCTACCCTCTGCCATGGAACTGTAGGCTGTCATACCATGTCTGTCCATCACATCCCATTTCTATCAAGTCAAGGCATCACTATAATGAACAATAATACAATTATGATAGAATATACTGTAACCTCAGTCTGTTTTGCCCTTCCACCAAATTGAGAGAGATAGATCATTTCCTCTTGATTCTTGAATATGTTTAGACATGACTGGCTTTGGTGTTTATGGAGCTTCTACTTTGACATTCCGCAGGATACTATCAAATTCATGTTGGCATACAAAAGTATAAATTAAAATTGTCTTCAAAAGATGACAACTCTCATAGCAGTGTGTTGGATTCTTTTAACTCCTCTTGTCTCTGAAGAATTTCTTGAACCCAGACCAGACTTTTTCTGCACAACGTACAGCAGTAAGAGCTACTGTATGACGTGGTGGCATGATGCCACTGTTTACAGAATGTTAAGCCCAAGTTATAGCCTACTAAGTAGGTCTAAATCAAGCATTATCGTTTATCGTGTAAATGCTCTTCACATCATTATTATCATATTGGTGTGGAGGGCCCTTTAAAATTATTATTTTGGGTACTTTCATAAGCGCTGGATTGATATAAATGTCAGGTCAAATGTATAAATAGCTAATAGAATAATCAAACAAGATATTTTCCTTCATAACAAAATGCTGGATTTAAGAGCCATACTAACTCATTGACTTTACATTGACCAAAAAATCCATTCACTCCATTCTATTCCATTACACTCACTATAGGCCGTGGGCCATAGGCTGTTATCGTGACTTTCATAGTACCCCACCTCGGCACATCTTAAACACACACGCACGCACGCACACACACGGTAATTAGCATGGAAAGATATTTCTTATTTGATTTAATGAGCGCAAAATCTCTTTTAGAAGAGCCACCCATCGCCTTCTCTAATATACGGCAACCTTCCCCGTGTTTCTTCACTAGTCCGATCCAGAAGAAAACAGTTTGCCAGCCACTGCTACAGAGCTGATCATGAGGTAGAAAACTGTCATTCCCTGATGTCATCACTACGGACACATGATTCAGTAGGCAGGAACTGGGGATGGCAATGAAGGACCGGGAAGTCTGGCGTGGCATCGTGAAATCCATGATCTCGACCGTGGTTGAAAAACGATGATCATGATGATCTCTTATTTGGAATTCTACCAACCGGAAGTCAAGGATTCACGTTTGTTTGACTTGACACAAGCTAAGCTTTGATTGACTGTCGGTGTTCACTAAACTTCAGTATGCTTTGACTGGCACAGCTGTTGTGAGCTGCTTGCTGCACAAATGTCCGTGGGTGTTTTTTAGTATCGCAGGTGGTTTAAAATTGGTGTGGTTCTTTGTCCTGGGAAAGAAAGTGGCTTCACTGGCTTGTGTGTCTGTAAGCGCTGTTTAGATGAGAGAGTTGTGACAACTTTCACAGGGCCAGTCCTCTTCTACATAGGCTTTTATTGGCGAAGAGCATGGCGAAGTGTGACAGTTCTGGACGGCCGGAAGTTGACAGAATGCACTGGACTCAAGCAACAAACAGCCCAGCTTTAATGATCTTAAATCCCTTTCTTTTAGATCATTTTTCAGTAATAGTACAACATAAACATTACAGAGACTTTAGTTGTTACTGTACAATACTTTTAACAGTTGTCATGTTGCACACATGCCTAAAATTGCTGATATTTGTGCCGTCCTATTTGAAAACAATGTATTTCAAACTTCAGCTTGTCACACTCCAGGGCTCCAGGGGGAGTACTCTTATCTATGTGTGTGCTGATCTGACCATTGTACGACTGTACGTGGAAATAAAATGGGGGGGGGGGTCCACCAGATTTCAGTTCTACGAGGCTCTATAGTAACCATGAGAGACAACCCACCATGCCCTGACTATAAGTCATGAAAACTAGAAGTTAATTTTGAACTACTGTAGGTGGTGGCTAGCCTTTTGACTTCAAGGTTAACAAAGCTCAAGGTTATCAAAGTATGCAACAAGAAAAGTGGGGTCAGGTGTTGTATGGGAGAAGGGGAACCAAGTGCAGCCAATCAAGACAACGGATGACCAATGATTTCAATCATTCCAATTATATCCCAACTCACTATAGGCCCAGAGGGAGGATCCCACAGACTGAGGAACAGTGTCGAACAGAAAGACAAATAGTAGGCAGCCAAATGTGGAGACTGTGGCTGTTCATTGTTCAGTTGCCACAACACCGTTGGAATCCAATTTAAGTGGGAGATTTTGCTGGAAAGTAAGAGACAGTCACTTCCAATCCCTTGGGTTTCAAATTCTTCCTGTCATAAAAGTAGTGTCACAAATACTGTACAGTATATATCCCACAGAAGCATAATTGTTTAAACCTATTTGTATGTGAGGAACCTCACGCGTCTCCGTCAGGGAATGTTCCCTTTTTAATCAATGAAGGGTGGCTCCACTGCCCCGTTGGAGCCCCGCCGTAACGAGCCTAATGAAACTTGTATGTGTGTTTTGTTTCCTCCACTTCTGTGCTGATCGCTGTCATGCTGGTATGGTGCACATGCAGGCTCCATCACCAAGCAAGCTGGCTGTTCTCTTTACCTGATGCTTACTCAAGGACACTACAAGATCCTGCAGAAGTTACACATTGCAGGTATAGAACAATGCTGTGATGGGTCTATTGTACGGCAGCCACAGCCTGGTTCACACCTGGTTTCTTGAGCATTCAGGGTAGGGTATGCTTGCAGGGACAATACAGTGAGAGATACACAAGTTAAATCCAGTGTGTTATTTTAACTGCGTGAAACATTATCTGGGAGGGTCAGCCTATTTTTAAAGCCATTATTGAGGGGCGCTAGCCCCTCCTATATTCAGCTATTAGTGTAGATTTTTGTCTTACACAAACATTACATTCATATTGACAATGAATGGAGAATTTACATCATAGTATGTGTCTGAGCAAATCGACATGTTACGTCATGATGATGTACGATATGTATGATAAGAGGCCCTTCACTTCACACAGGTATGATTTTTGAGGGGCGCTAGCCCCTCCTAATGTTTGTTTTTAGTTCAATGTTTGTTTTAAAAACGCCATTGACAATAAATAGAATTTAATGTTTGTCACCGTTTGTTTTACATCATCATTACATCACCTAATCATATTGATGATAAGAGCGCCCCTCACTTCACACAGGTGTGATTTTTATTATTTATTTGATTAGGAGAGTGTAGAGCACTGATTATGAGTGTAGAAAACTGATTTTCCCTTAGAGGCCAGTAAAATTATAAAATCATGGTCGTGGCCTAAGGGCCGATTCATACTCCTATTTTAGAGCCGAATAAAAGTCGGTTCGGCTCTGTAGAGCCTACAATTTGACGTCATTTGAGGTTCGGGGGGGCGGGTACCGTCCTAAGTCGGCTCTTCGGTGCTACTGAAATTTTCTGACGAGCCGAAATCATTTCGGCACTACAGCGCCGAAACAGCGGTAAAATAGGAGTATGAATCGGCCCTAAGGCCTATGACATTGGGGGCCCTTGACATTAAAAAGGCTGAGAATCACTGGCGTAGAGAGGTGGAGGGCAGAGAGAGAGGAGACATGTGAAATAAGATGGGGATTGGCTTTGAACCCGGGTCCTCCTGACTCACAACAAACATAATTGTTCATGCACTGGCTGAGTCACCAGACACCCCTGTGGAACCAATTCTAATAAACCAATAGAACAGATTCAGGATGTATCCTTACAGCCAATGTTTTATGTTTATTCCTATCAGTAGATGAGGCCAGCCCTTTTGATGTGGACAATGCATACATGTACTATGCCCAAATACAACCAGTTGCTAGAATGTGGGAATAGCCTAATTATTTTTCTCATTTTAGGCTAAAATGACTGCCGTTAGATTAATCAGACATATGGCTTATCCACACAAAAGAAAAACACCATCTAAAGCAGTAATCAAAGTTAATATAGCGTTAAATTGGTTTACCGGTAACTAGCCTACTTTAACCTTATATACAGTATATCGCCATTGGGAACCAACCGGTGGAAAGGGGTTCAATGTGTCACATCATGCCACAATGTGAGCCTGTAGAGCTGCTTTTTTATCTAGGAAAAAACAAAGTCCATAATGTAGGCTACAAGATTTGTACGCGGGTCCCTGTCACATAATGTTTTCAGATTGGGGTCTGTGTCCAAATACATATTAATTTGGGGTTCCTTGACATGAAAAGGTTTGAGAACGACTGATCGGAAGTGCATTATCTGTATCTTCATGTAACAATTGAAGAATAAAGGGTGATTTGTACTTGGTTGCATGATGTGTCGTGCACGAAGTGTTGCATGTGCACCAACATGTGTTGCACCCCGACGTGGTTAGCTAGCTATAGATTGAGGTGAATGGCTCATTTTAATTAAATATGATGGGATGAATGCTGGGAAAGGAAATGTCCCTCACATGCAGTTTCAGCACACAGGACACACACACACACACACACACACACACACACACACACACACACACACACACACACACACACACACACACACACACACACACACACACACACACACACACACACACACACACACACACACACCATGCTTTCAGGACCATGGACAGCGCACATGAGTCTCCCTCTCTCTGCCTCTCTCTCTCTCAGCATCACTGGGTCGCATTTTCTGTGAATGAAAGACAGTGACTTACCTCCGATGTCTGGCCGTAGTTTCCTGTCGTATTCCCTCAGTAAGTTGTTCAGTATTTCCGTGGTGTCCGAGGTTTCATGTGATTTAGGAGCCAACATTTGATTTACAGTAACATCCTCATAGTCGTCTTCATATTCAATTGTTTGAGAGCTAAGGGAGAAAAATACACATTTGTGAATATATCAATATTTCGTATTGTCAAAGATTTTACGTGACAATTAGTTCACTAGTTCACTGTATAGCCTCAGCTTTCATCTTTATTAATTCTTATAGGCTACATATTTTTTTGACAAATTAAACAATACATTTTAAGGAATTCACGCAGATGAAAATGCATCGATTATTCAAAACATTAGAGACCTTGATTATAATAGCCTAAATAATAACTGACAAATCTTCATAACAAAAGAAGCAAAAGTGATAGATGCCCCCAGCGCTACCTTAATGACTAAAGTAAAAGTTCAACACATAAAAGTTGACAAACTGTGTGTTAATAGCGTGATGTTCAGGAGGAGTTAGTTCAAATCATACGAATCATTATTTATCTGTAGCCTATAGCTTACTGTAGCCTACAGATAGACAGACTATAGCTCTCAGATAGTCTGGCATAGTCATTATAAAGTCGATCCCTCACAATGCAGGCTTAACCTGTTCTTGTGAACGGATAAATTGCTTTCTGAAACTTGACATATAGCCTACATCAAGTTTTATAAAGCAATTGTAAAATTCATGACGCACCCCTTCGAGTTCGACAATTAAATTAAGTTTGGTATGTGCATGCATGTGCTCTCAAAAGAACACATTCTGTGCTAAAAACAAAATCGTGAAATAAACGCCAACATTTAAATAAATGCGTCACTTACCACATATTGAAAACTGACAGAAGTAACAAGTATGGCAACAGTTTCTGTGACATCTTCGTCATTTAGAAAAAAAAACACCGAACTTGCAGGTGTGCACGGAGAGCGGCGTGTGTTGATTGTGATGGATTGTGTTGGAGCCGATATGGTCCAGTTCTGCTCTGCTGACGCTGAGTGGAGGCTAGAACACCCTCTTCCAACATGAGACTTGCAATTTTTTTGCAGTTTGCACACAGGTGTCCCCGCGTTCTCAAATCATTCCTCAATGACCTGCTCCTCCCACTCATCGTTGCATTTGGTTATCTGCTGTTGCACCGTCACATGCTCATGCACATTATAGCCTAAATGGTGGTCTATCTATACGCAGGTGCGCAAACTACAAATGCACGTTGTCAGACCTCGACACATTCATCACAAACCTTTCTAGAGGTTTAAGGCTGCGTCAAACAGCTTTGGTCCCCTTTGCTACTTTGCAAGTTCCGAAATTACTTCATTTAATAGCGCAATATGACTGTTTCATTTTAACTAGAAACTAGTTTAATATATATAAAAAAGATCTCCTTCCAAATGGCCTAAGGCAAGCCGTATAGATGAGAGCCTAATTGTGTGGACTAAATCTGATGGTGGTACCGTGGTAGACTGCCTACTGCAGTAGCCTGGGATTTTTTCAATGGTCAGAACCATTTGTTCTGCTCTTTTTTCCATCACTTCAGAAAATCAGAAAATGTAGCCTATGTTATGTTTACTAAAGAGCTGGAGAGACGAGCTGGAGAGTGCACCTGTTAATGACCAAACACATAGCAATCATTATTATAGGCTACTATTGGAATAGAGCTATTTAACACGACAAAATATCACTGCCAGTACCTTAATTAAATTATACATTCAACGTGTAATATGTTCTGCATGGAAAAAACAATGCTCAACCTTCACACCTTGTAGAAGTCATTCCACAGTCCAATCAATCAATCTGTGAATACACACGCGCGCGCGCGCGCACACACACACACACACACACACACACACACACACACACACACACACACACACACACACACACACACACACACACACCAATAGAGCAATTTAACTCACAACTATCTTACAGAAGGACTTCTACATTTCATAGCTATCCCAGCATGCAAGATCGGCTACAGCGCAATGGTTTGTTGGTACTGTAGTCCACAGTGGTGTATTGGTGTCGTCATGGCCCTGGCCCCTTACAGTCTATAACTCATTATGGTCATCATGGCTGAATGTTATCATCCTCTAGTGGCTAAAATGAAAAATGCACACAACAAATTATACCTGATTCAACTGATCCCTGGAAACAGGAAACACATACACGTAGAATTATGTTCTTCATTTAGTAGACAGTTAGTAGTTTAATTACTGTAACAATAATGTAATTACAGTTACATTATTATTATTATTATACAATTTAATGTATAAGAGGCAATCGGACTATAGTTATTGTCCAACTTTATTCTAGATAAACATTCAGTCTAAACATTGTGTGCATGGGTCAATACATCATCATCATCAGACATCATCAGCAACCACACTTGCAATTCCCCATTTGAGTCAATACAGTATACCATCATAGTGTAGCGAGCTGCTGGAGGGAAATTGCAACCCACACTTGCAATTTCCCACCATAATTACCTTCTGTTTTGCATTTATTTCACACGCCTCAGTTTATGAAGTGAACATTCTTATTAATACAATATTAATAATGTTGTGAGCTTGTAGCTTCAAGTGGTGATGAAACTTGTTATTCAGCTTTTTCAGTTTCTCTGGGCTATGTTGTGCTCGCCTCAAATGGCATGGACACCATTAAACCATGTCCTCAGTTTAATCGTCTGTAACACAAAGTATACTCTGCTATTTTGCATCTGGAAGTAAAGATGGCCGGGGTAAATATGTGTACAAAGTTCATGGGAGAGTAGCCTACACTGGAAGTGGTGTGATGATCATTCTGATGGTGGGATGCTAGTAGTACCGTGCATGTGTGTGTTGCTCTGAGCTTCTCGGGTGTATACATGTACAATGTGATTGCAGTCGGCCCCTGCCATCAGTGACAGCTTAAATTGGAGTATCGTCATGCTGAATGGAAAAAGCAACTTAAGTGGAGCTAAATCCTTGACAAACAGATGTGAGCCAGATGTCACAGCTAGAGAACCCGACAGGATGTGTTTATAATCAAAGGAATAACTGCATGCTGCCTGTTTTACAAATAGCATGTGGTTTTATTTATAGAAAGACTACAGTGTATGTATGTATGTTAGTATGTATGCATGCATGCATGCATTTGGTCTTGTGCAAATGCCATGTATTCCCAACCAGATCTATTATGAAAGATGAATATAAAAAATACAATCAGAAAGGGCTGTATTCCCAAGACAAAAGGGCGGTGCATTTATTATATTTCAACCAATAACAATGAAATGTGTCACAGAATATAGGGCTAGATACAGGAAGAATACTGGCAAAAGATCAACTTAATGTGGTAATAAACCCAGCTAAAAAAAAGACAATAATTTGAGGGTGAAATTATAGGATATCACAGATACAGTAGAAGTCATCATCTAGACCAGCATGTATTTATTGCTTCAGACATTTGCATTAAAGAACAGCCGTACTGTACATCAATTCTCTTGAATTGAATTCTCTTGAATTTAATGAATAATAATACAATTGAGGTGATCCATGACCTTATTAAGAGTCAACACTCCAACCTACGCACTAAAACAGACCATAGACCATTTTCATTCTATTTCTAAACATCTAACCGATGTCCTCTGGCTGCACACAGGGACAATACAATAGGATCTCACTGTTCTATTTCTCTCAATTGTGTGAAACTTGTGCAAACTAACCCTTCTGTACTGCATATACTGCAAACCGTAACAAGGTCTTTGTGAAATGTGTCATATAAAAAGCTGCACTTGTATCCACACAGTAAAATCTGAAGGTCCTTACACATCACTAACATTTTTCTTTACTGCGATTAATTTGCCAAAAGGTTAGGCAATGCTTTTCTGATGGTTTATTTGTCTCACTCCCAGTGTGTGAAGACCTTGCACTTAACTCTGAGAATGTACAAATGACACTCTCAGAGTTGCAAAGGGATACATAAACACTGGGGATTAACTGTGCAGGTGGTCACTGAAGTTTTAATTTCTAATTACTTTTGGATCTTGTTTTTGCCTGGAACATTTGAAAAAAAAATATATATAACAAAGAGTGAGATTTCAATATAATGAAAACAATAATTTCCCAAATTCCCCAAAACAGCCTGATCATTGTAGTTAAAAAAGAAAAGCAAAAAACTCGATACCTCTTCATTTCAGTAGAGCTTGTTTTCAGTATGTTCACAGATACAACAGCAACTAATCTACTTCATAACAAAAATGTTCAAAAGCATCAAAATGTTCATCAAGAATAATGTATCATCAAAGCTTATAAAAAACCTAAACCGAGTTAATTAAAAAGCCAAAAATGTGGAGGAAAAAGCATATTCTGTGAAAACCGCTGAAGCCCAAGCTATTCTGCTTTATCTCTTTGTAATATCCAGTCACTTAAGCGCTAGACTAGAGTAACATGTTGCTTTGTCTGCATAACATAGAAGCTAATCTTACTTGCTTTATGGTGCTTGTTTAAAAGCAGGGCATAATGTAGAGTCCTAAACTACATACATACATACATACTGTACATACATACAGTATGTATACATTCTCAGTAACCTGGAAACAAAAGCTGACACTATCACAAAATTAAATTCTCTACACATCACATCAAATGATATTCAATGACAATTCTAAGCACTCGCTTTGGAAAAAGGTGATTGCGGGAGGTTTCAGTGCGTTCATAATGAGTCGGTCACTCTGAAGGCAACACATTTAGCATGGCTATTCTTCTGCTTTTGACAAACGACGAGGTTCTGTGTGCCTGGGCTGAGCCTTGCACATCAGAACGCATGGCCTGTTTGTACAAAGCAAGAGTTCCCAAAGATAAAAGCACACTTATGGCTGATTTATACTTGTTTGTGTGCCATGTCACACACTGAAAACAGCAGATCTACAAGCTCACAACATTGCACAGCAGCACCTTGTGAGTGTGTAGATTGGCTATTGTTGGCCAGAGACACAGACAGGTACAGATAAATCAAGCTTTAGAGTAATAACACAGTAGAAATGTTTTGCATAGCATTTGGCTTTGCTGCACTTATCAATGCCACCTGGACTACGGGAAAAAATATATAGATGCCAAATGCTAAATTGTTCATGTCTCTAGAATTAGTGGCAGGAACTAATAAGTGAATGGAATTCTACAATGAGACTGAAATAATGAATTGTAAAGAAAGTAGTAGATTATCGTACAAGTAGAAAGGCAAGGCAAACATGGCAATATTTCTTTTGTACAGCTACATATGAACATGCGATGTAATGCAATAAAATAGAAACTAAATGAAAAAACTAAATAAATCCACTAACCGATGGTAAGAATAAGGATTAGGTGCTTGGTATTGGTTTTGGATTCTGTTCCAGTCATTAAACACCTGAAGTAGGAGGTCAGAGGGATGAATGACTCTTGTTATGGAGGTTTATATGGCTCCTTCTTTGATAATTGGCTCCCTGTTGAGATAAGTGGCCCAGTAGACCAGGTTGAACGTTCCAAAGAGAACAGGGAACACTATCCTGGCCATCTTATCGATCTTGCTCACGCTGTTGTAAGTCTTTTTGGGTTCTGCAGGCTTGGTTTCCGAAGGTTTGAGTTGAACGGCTGTGCTTGAAATGGTGGAAATGGAGGAATCCTTGGTAAGGTTGGGTGCGTAGTTCACTCCTGCTGAACAGGCGTTGTTTGACTTCTTAGCCAGACGGTCCTTTTTCTATGGTGTAAGAGAAAGGCATTGATCAATTATACAAATCAGATAAAAGCCCTGCTACCAGCACCTAGAGGCTGTGCTGCTATTTACACCCAACTGGTAATTTTGGCTGAAGCGTTGTGCCACAGGAAAGGACCAAGGCCATGGGGTCATAAATATCAGGAGGGAAAGACAGACACTTAAAGCCTATACGGATGCATTGGTAACTTGTAGATCTGCTCTTTTTTGCAGAATGTTCACCCCAGAATAGTGGTTAGTGAAAGTGGTTAAGGCCCTGCTACAAGCAGGTTAAATCATTGTAATGCATCTTGCAATAAACTTGGATACAATTCTACGATGGCATTAGCTATCATTAAAATCGGATCTTTATTCCGCATGAAAACAAGCCTAGTTCAGTTGGGTGGGATTATCTGTCAAGTGAAATTTGACAGATAATCTTATTTGTAATCTCTGTTCTGTTCTGTTCTGTTCGGAAGTCGAGTGAAGCTTTTACATAAATAATTTTGATTTATGAAGGCACCCGAGTAGGCAAAGGCCACTAATTAAACATTTTAATGACACCATTGGGAAAACATTATAGCCTACTAAAATTGGACCACATTCCAGAGCTCCAAGATAAGCAACAAAACCAAGCAACTAAACATATGCAAAAGCTAGCTATTTTCTAAATAAACTATTTCCTTTCTACAGATAGCTTAGCCAACGTCACCACATTCCTAAATTTCACAAAGGTGTACTTTGCATCTTTGCAACTTTAACACTGAAATGAACATTTTGTCAAAGTAATAATGACTGTTATTGCTGGATAATAAGTAAATAATAAATAGAAGAAAAGTATTTCAACGTGAACATCAGTAAGACTAGTCTCTCCCTCTCTCTCTTTCTCTCGCTCTAACGCACACAAGCAAGATACACCTTGGCTACTGAATAACTATGGTGAGCAATGGCATTGATGTTTATGGCCGATAATGAACTGGCAGAGTGCCATGATGACACTGGCAGGATGAGTAGCTCCTCTATTGATCCAGCTCCATTGCAGTGCTTCAGAATACCTGATTTATATCTCCATTTAGATCACGTGTGGCCGGGAGTCTCAACAACAGCACCAGTTCAACGCAAACTTTATATGGACTCTTTTTCTTTATTAAAATGAATGACTATCTCCAACATCAGAATTCATATTCTGGGGAGAACATTAGTTATTTTAGCAAAGAGCCAACTCAGTTCCAGTTTACTAAGTCTATAGGGTTTAAGTGGTTAAACGTCCCAATTATACTGTAATCAAATGACTGTTACCGTACATGCAAATGTATTCATCTGACAATAACAGTGTTGTTGTGACTGTGACCTGTGATAAAATTGTACTTTACAAAATAAAGTAAACCCAACATCTTGGTGAACAGGATGCGAACATGAGGAAAAATCACTGGATCGTTGGGAAATAATGGAAACATTAGTGTCCATTTACAAATCCAACTCTTTAAGATGGTAAGAGAATGTAAGACTAAACAATCACACATGGGCTTTTAATTCTATCCCTACTCCTGGATCATAAAGTAGTGACAGCTAGCAATTGTCCCCACATGGGAGGGTACTTCTCATCTGTACTTCTTCAGACCATGCATGTACAATTTGTACATAGACACACACCTTGGGTTGTTGGGCCTCCATTGCTTTTTTTCCATCCCAGGCCCAGCTCCGCTTGGTGAAGTAGTTGACCGTTGCAAACTCGATTAGAGCCGAGAAGACGAAGGCGTAGCAGACAGCAATGAACCAGTCCATGGCGGTGGCATAAGCCACTTTAGGCAAGGAGTTGCGAGCGCTGATGCTGAGCGTAGTCATAGTCAGCACTGTAGTCACACCTGGAGGACGGAAGTGGTTTCAGCAGTTTCAGTAATCAGCTGTAAGCTTTGGGATATACAGTAGATCACTACGTCATGTTTTATGCCATTTCTTTTTATTCACGTCATACTGCAGGCGAGGGGGGGGGGGGGGGGGGGTCACACTCTTGATTTGTGATTAGAGAGAGAGAGAGAGAGAGAGAGAGAGAGAGAGAGAGAGAGAGAATTCTGTACTGGACTCGCCCTGTTATTAGTAGTGTATTATTAATTACTACACAGCAAAATCCTATAATTCAAAATGTACGCTCCGGATGTAGCCTCAGTAGTACTCACCAAAGACGGTTCGTGCCGGCACGGACTCCCGGTTGAGCCAAAATGAAACTTGAGATAAGATCACGGTCATGAAGCAGGGCATGTACGTCTGGATGACAAAATATCCGATCTTCCTCTTCAGGTAGAAGTGACACATCATTACAGTGTACTGACCTGTGGGAACACACCATACAGAGGTGAGGTGAGAGTGATGACAGTAATATGTTAACAGAGGTGAGGTGAGAGTGATGACAGTAATATGTTAACAGAGGTGAGGTGAGAGTGATGACAGTAATATGTTATACAGAGACAGAGAGAGACACGACATGGCATGAGGACCCTATGGATTCATGACATCACGGCAGGCTCTTTATGGCTCTTTAGTGATGCTTTTGTGTTTCCTGTCTTCCGTTGTAGTTGTTTCCTGCCTTGTCTCACCTTCCCTGATATTGTGTTCATTGTTTCACCTGTGTCTTGTTTTTCCCCAGCCAATCCTTGTGTTGATTGATTTGAGTTCACCTGTGTCCGGTTAATCTGTGCCTATTTAAGCCCCGTGTTTGGTTGTGTTCGTTGTTATTGTCGTGTGAGGGCTCATACAGACATTTCAAACGAACATTCTGTGTTCCAGCTGTGTTTCATGGCCGCCTGCTTTTCCAATGGAAGTCACAAGGTTTGCTCAAAGTTGTTTATTGTCAAGAATGTCAAAATAAAATCAGTGAAGGTTGTCATGTTCTGATGTAGCATCAAACAAACAGGCAAGCATCCATGTCTGAGGACACAATGTTATCAATGTTGTTCATACAAGCTACTGTAAAAGGATTAAAGAGTTGAGCTTTTGGAGTATTTATAAAATATAAATTCCACAACATTCCATTATTATTTTAAACTTTGTTCCATTTAAAAATAAAGATATCAATTTTATGCTAGGCAACAGGTAAGGTGTTTGCCAGGAAAGAAATGTCTTTACATCCCAGGATGATCTCACTTCTATTTTAAAATGCAATTTGTGCCTGTAGATTGTGTGCTGGTGGTTGAGAGATTCATTTAGTTGCAATTTATACTTAGTACTACCTTGTAGTTCTGATATTTTAGTTTGTTCTGTTATTACAGTACCCCTGCTGGCCTGAGATGAATCCTGAGCGGCTCTTCCTCCTGTGCCTCCCTCCCAGCTGTCCTACTATCCTACTGACATGTAAATACAGAACATTACAAATCATCATAATAATAATCTATAGAAATGATTTATCACCAAGAGTTTAAATATTAAATACTAAAACAATAAATGAATTCTTTTTTTTTTAATCACACAAGCATCCCATAGTGTCACATAATGACAGTAGCATATGTGTCATCTTGAGCTAAATCATTGAAAAAGAGATGGAATCTCTTTGTATCTGTACCCCATTGACCAACTAAAGATTGCATTTGAAGCTTTAGATAAAAAAAATCCTGTCGAGCCGCGGAGTCTGATAAACTATAGAAAATCCACGGATGACTGCTGCTTTCTCCTGGCAAAATCGGATTTTTGTGTCTCACTAATCCCTTGTCACAATCTGCATCGTGCAGCTCTCTCTCTCTCTCTCTCTCTCTCTCTCTCTCTCTCTCTCTCTGCAACACACACATACCATTCCATCTCACTCTTCCAGGGCTAGGTCACATTTGATTGGGGCTGGAACTACAAAACAAACACCCTCTGACCCACGGTGGGATTCCAGACAGGTGCACAGATGCCTGGCGTGGAGGGCGGCTGAGGGGGACCGGAGGGACAACTTTTTTGGAAGGTTCTGCATGATCCAGACAGCCGGGGCATAATGTCTTCAGTGAGAGGGGTGCTTCAATGACTGGTACCCAGCAGGCCTGCACGGCTCTGGGACGACAGGAGGAGCCCTGCTCACGACGACTGACTGCCGTCTATGCTTGGACCTGGATGGAATTCTGAGAAGGCGCGACAATGCGGTTTTGGTGGATTGTACTGCTCAATGTTTGGAGCGTTTACGGGGAGCTGCCGTTCATCGCAGAGAACAACGCAGCTATGTTGGTCAACTGGTGAGTAGAGTGGGAGAACTCCTGGGGTCATTCAGGTGTTACAATGTGGGGCTGGCACTACACAGCCGTTCTGGAATTACTTCTCCTGTTAAGATGTTGAGTTTAGGGAGACTCCATGGGTCATGGCTTAGCAGCTGCCAGATGTACTCAAATAAGCCCCAGTTTATAGATTCTATCTATATTGTTAAAGGTCCAGCATGTCCTCTCGTTTTTAATTGAGAATGTGTAACCGTGTTGTCTATTATGTTCATTCTCATCAGCTTAACCTATGAGGTTAAAGGTCATTGTGAGCTCTTGGCTGAGCTATTCTGGATGCTGTAAATAGGGTTTGCACCTCAGATTAGCAACGCTAATTGAGGCCCAGCTCTCTGTGACTTCCCTCGTAAGCCATGGGAACGGTTACAGGTGGGCGTTTAGAATAAGATGGTAGATAGAGAAACATGGCCGACGCGTGTCTCACTCTGATGCCTGATGGGAGTTTTTGTTCTCTGATGATGACTTCACCATCATTCCAGAGCCGTGTTCACAGGGGAGGACCCTGAGAACACCTTTAGATTGACTGCAGCTGATTGAGTTTAAAAGGCACCGTGGACAGACAGACTTAGCAGCTTGAAACGTGAAGTGCTAATACGCCATCCCACGCCAACATCTTTGCTTGGCAGATATGGGTTAAAGTAACATATCAGCATTATACGCAAAACCCCCACCCTATAATAACCTCTCTTCTGACAGGCCGCAAAACTGTATTATCATACCTCTTTACATAACAGTATTAAGCGGATGCTGCTCCCCCCTCCACACACACACACACACACACACACACACACACACACACACACACACACATACGGCTTCCCCCACGTGTCTCCACTCGCGGCAACCAATCCCACGGCAGGTGACGTCACTCAGTAAAAGCACAACTGATGGGCCTGCATAAGGATTAACCCTGCAGACCCATTGGCTCAGACCAGGGATAAGTGATTTCCCCCCATAACTCCCTGTGTGTCTCTCTCTCTCTCTTCCCTCAGCAGCCCTGGAGACAGCTGGCTGTGTGTGGGAGGCATTCTCAAATCCTTGCGATTCATTTGTTGTCTCCGTACGTACAGCTTGATTTGAAAAAAAGTTCTCCTCACACCAGCTTTAGGTGACACGCAGCAAAATAAAAAAATAAATGATGGGGTTTGGGGCACACCGGGCCGTCTCTGAGGCACTGATACTCTGGGTTGCTATATACCAGGTGTAGGAAATGCCTCTTTTTGATCTACCCACCGGTGATCGGTTGAGTTGATCAAAACCAGCCTTTATTAATTATTGATTATTGTTTGATGTGCATAACACTTTTCACCCCAGCTAATCTGAATTTCATATTATTCATATTAAATTATTCACTCCTCCTTTGGTTTTTATAAGTAAAACCCTATACTGTATCATACTGTAGTTCATCGTAGGAGGAATAGTGAAAATAGCAACCAAACAAGCTTGTATGAAGTAGTTTTTTAAATACTAGAGGTTCAGGCCACTACCTGAACACTGTTCTGTTGTTTTAGTCTGCCAGGCAGCCTGCCGATTTGTTTGCACCAATTTTAATATAGGAATGTGGCATTGTTTGCTTAATGACATGCTCAAAATAAGTGGTTACATTATTGACATTACAATGACATTATTATAACTAGCCCTGTGCCTGCAGGCAACGATGCAAGTCGCGCATCATTGTGATGTCAGAACATCATTGTGATGTCAGAACATTTAATATATGGAGATGGCCAATTAGCCAATTGATCACACCTGATCACCCCGGTGTGATCACTGATCACTTGTAGGTGTACACCTGATCACTTATAGCACTTCTTGCATTTATAGATACTAGACCTGTGTGCCTGTCGGCCACCGGTCTACTTGGGAACGATGCAACTTGGGAACCTAATATGTAATACCCGTGCAAACTGACTGTGAAAAGTGGTCTGTAAGTAAAAAATAACACCCGTGTGAATCGAGGGGCGCTTTACCAACCCTTATCATCTTACATCATTGCGACATCGTGACAGACAAAACAAACATTAAACTGTCCATTGTCAATGGCGTTTTTAATGTCTAGGAAAGACAAACATTAGACCTGTATAGGGGCTAGTGACCCTCAACAAATGGCTCATTAGGTCCACTGTCAGAGTTTGACCAGAGCCTTTTGTGGTGTTCCTGGACAATGGTGTATCCCACCGACTCAAGGCCGGGCACTGCACTCACCTGTGGTGGTGTGGAACGTGTGACTCAAATTTGAAGTCGGTGGGGCACACATTTATAGTTAGATAGTTAGATAGATAGATTAGCAGCCTATAAGACTTCACTGTCGGGCACTGGGTGATTACGCCAGCCTTGGAAAATGGCTAAGTGACCATGTGCCTGAAAAGGCTGCCCACCCGCTGTATTAGTTCTCTGTAAGAGGTACTAACTGCACTGAGAACCTGACACCAGAGGCATGGTCACCACCTGTGGTCAGGCGTAACCTTCACTGTGCAACAACAGCTACTATACGTCTCTGGGAAGTACTGCCCAAGGAAGTTACGTTGATGCTTGTCAAATCAGCTCACATTCCAAAGGCATGGAAATCGTGTTGTGATTGGTCGAAAAAGACAGCTTCCAGGGGATGTTCATACAATGGAAGTCCCGCCCTGTAGACTTCGTCACCAGGCTTTTCTCCTCGTGAGATGACAAAAGGCTGGGAACGAGGTTAGGCGTAACCATACCTCGGCTGGTGTAGATGTCCTCCGTGCCGGCGGTCTGGCCGATCAGGTGGTACTGGTTGAGTCGCGACCCCTCCTCTGCCACCACCACGGATTTGGCAGCTCCCTGAGTCCACGTGTAGACCACCTCTGACACTGGATAAGCATCTGAGAGAGAGAGAGAGAGAGAGAGAGAGAGATGACTTGCACATGAGAGCTGAGCAGCACGTTTTCTTCTTGTAAACATCAGGAAATTACAGTCAGTGCGATCAGCGTCCTTAATGTGTATAACGCTATTATGATATTACGTCACGGAATGCGCCCACAGGACTGCAATTACTCTGTTCCATTCAACTTGGATGTTAAAGCGCTGAGTGCTTTAGAAAGCGATTAGACAGCGCAGACAGACAGACAGGGTGTGTGTGTGTGTGTGTTTATAAGGCAAAAATAGAGGCATCAGTTTAAAAGGGGGCAAGGGTTAAGGTAATATTGATTTGCTCTTTGCTGAAGAAGACACTGGTTTGTTGTGATGAAAACAGTATTTTTGACATTTTCATTCATATTGGATTAAAGCTGCAATACGGCTTGTTGGTCTATAAAAAGAAAGGTAAATCATCTATCTATCTACATTCATGACATAATTGCGACCATAGGTGGTATGTACTATGAAATCGTGCATTTCTAATACTACACTCCTCTTTATAAATGTGTAGCAAGCTGTACTACATCTGGACTCACTGGCTCAGATCGGTGAACCAATAGTTTTCGACAGGCACCCACCCTTCTACACCAGACATCATACAAGCTGGCATCATGAAGCTACTCTCACACCAGCAGAGAGAAAGAGAGAGAGAGAGCTGGCTCAATGGTTTAAAGTTGTAGTCATGGTTGCGTTCCCATGTCTGCACATAAATTGGGTGCAAGCATCCTGATCCCCCGGACTAGTCTCCATGGATTGAAAGCCCTGACATCAATTCACATGGGGGTAACTGTATTACAGGCAGCCTCTCAAAATCTCAAAGACGCTTCTAAGAAAGAATAGCTTTGAGACTGATCGTGATATCCCACTTTAATCCACTGTCTTTGATCAAACAGAGAGGTTATCCTGGCAGCACTGCTTTTAAGCAAAACACTTAAAGTTGGATCTGATTGCATCATAAAAAGTGTGAATTAGATACACTTTGTTGCAGCAATTCATGAATCATGAGTCTGTGGGGATTTGTAAGCTCAAGTCTCTGGAGTCCTCAGGGTTCTGAGACAATAGTCTCAGTTGTGTTATTGTCTTCCCTCTAAAATAACATTTTCCTTTGAGTCATTCCGCTATCTTTGATTTTATTTGAACGTTGGCATTACAACATTGCAGTGCAATGTTGCATACTGCTAATTAGAGTGAAATTTTTACTCAGGAGCCGGGATGCTCAGAATTTTACAAAAGCACAACAGAAAGCAATATTTATGCGCGTTCATATAATGAATTGCAGTGGTGATTGGTACTCCATGCTTAGCCATGCTGTTACCTGAGAGACAACACAGAGACCTCACATTTACTTTGTTCACTCCAGTCCCAACATTAACCTTAAAATCCCCAAATCTATAATCTCTCGATATATATATATATTTTTTAAACTGATAAACTAACCCTAACCATATTGTTACTATCAACCTACCTTATGTGACCTTAACCACATTTGGAACCGTGCACTCTCCACTATTAGCTCCAAGATGATTGCCAAGCAACACCAGAACAAGCAATCTTACAAACAAACAAGCCTTGTAAAAACATTTTCTCCCTTCCTCCTCCCCCCCCCCCCCCCCCCTCTCTCACTTCAGCAAAGTATCCAATCTACCAGCACTGCATTAATCCTACATAACCGTGGTGTTAGATGACTTCACAGCAATTTAGATTGACCTCACTTGGGATTATCAGACCAATGACACCCTGCTTTGTCTCAGTCAAGTCCTCACGGAGCCACATGAAGGGCCCTGCGCAGGCTGTTCTTTCGGGGACTGCCCATAATTCCGACATCCCATTACTCCGGCTACGTGGCTTTGCGTGCGGTTAGGGTTAGGGACATGGTTAGTATTGTGGGGGGTCGGACCAGCATCGTCGGAATAATGTGCCGTCAGACTAATGACACGGCACCGTTCTTTCAGGGACTCTGTGGGATACATGACACTTTTAGATTAGTATGACCAATTTTTTCGCATGTAATGGCAATTATTTTTTATTTTAAAGATAGTTTTGTGGCTTTTGGCCTTTATTGATAGATACAGTATGTTGACAGGAAACAGAGATGGGGTGGAAGACACACAGCAAAAGGACCGTAATATGTGCCCGGACTGCTATGCCGGCCCGGGCCTGCAATGGCAATTTGTGATGTGCAGAGGTATTGGGGGACGTGTGAAAATTTCACGAGTTTACACATTTCAGCATCAGAATCAACCATTGAAATCTAACATGCTGTACCACTCTTTTCAGACATCTCTTTCTCACTATTCCATTGTATTCTACCTCACCCTGTTTTCCATTGAGCAGAGGAAGATAGAGGAAGTAGGTGTGCTTTGTTGTAAAAACCACACTTGTGTAAAGTGAGGGGTGCTCTTATCATCATACATCATGCATCATCAAATTCCGTGCTCAGCCAATCAAATCATTACATTCCGAGGTACACACAGACACACAAAGCTGGGCATACTGTAGGAGATTAGCGCCCCTCAAAAATTCCAGCAATTGTGAGGGGGACCTGGCTTCAAATCTTTGGTAGGACATCCCACCCACAAACGTCACATCCGGTTTTAGCCCGGGGTAAACAAAATGGTCTTCCCCATAGAGTTCTAATAGCGTACGATCCTTTGGATCACTTTCAGAGCGATTTGTTGGATGATAGAAATATTGACAGCCAAGAAAAATCCATCAGAAGGACATCTGGAACACTCGCCCTCGGAAAGTTGACTTATTATTATGTATACGAGATGATTTAGCCATGGTTCACATGGCGCTCGTCTGTCATGGCGGTACTTCAACCTGTTTTATGCTCTTTTCCCATTAAGAACGTTAAGGTCTACATACTGTACATGTTCAGATTTCAAATATAAAGTGCTCGCTCCAGAGCCACGGATGTTTACAATCCTCCTCGGGTGGGTAATGGTATCCTTGTCTGCCGCATTGTTCAATAAAAAGCGGTGGCCATTTTATCAGAGTTATAATGCACCAACCGATAGGGGCGCATAGTTGAAAGCGCATGGCCAGAAACTGATTAAACATTGCTTTTTATTGAACAATACGGAAGATACCGATACTTATTCCCGCCCTAGCAGAATTGTAACATCTATGGTCCTGGGGTGAGCACTTTATATTTGTAATCGGAACATTTGTGTAGGCGTAAGGACTGTAAATGGAGTGTGTAAAACACTTCAGTCCAGGCCAGGGCTTCCATGAGCTCACAGCGCGTTGTGAGTTTGTAGATTTTTTGTTTATGCTGGGGACCTGGGATTCAAGTGGTATCCTTATCTCTTTATACTCTTTATATCTCCCTCTCCATGTTACAAAACATTGTGTTAACGCGGCGCAGTGTTTACTCGCCTGGTAGAGACACTCTATAGATATGATCACTTAAACTTAACGTAATATCAAAAACCAACAGCCATTAAGTCATCAATAATGTTTATAGAACACATTGTAGTGAATTCTAAGTAGTTTAGAGACAGTTGGAACTTGGCACGGAGCGGTCGAAACAAATGGTGTCGGTAGCCTACTTGGAATTCACTAAAACATGTTTTGATGATGGCTTTTTAAAATGTATATATTATGATAAGTTTCAGTGATCATATCTATAGAAAAGTGTCTCTTACCATACGAATATATCAGTCCATTGTGTTGTGCTAGATCATGTCCATGCAGTCAAGGAAAACATTCCAATCGGCCTCTAGCTTGTTTCATTTTCTAAAGTAGCGTTCCTTGTCGAGTGGCAACAAAGATCTCTGCCTGTGATCTGGCAAGCCATGACGCCTACTTTTAAATTAGTAGTATTTAAAGCATCTGCGTTTGAAAACCCAACACTCCACTCACTGTTTATTCCGGTTAGGAGAACTCTGAACTTTCCCTCGGCTCCACCCCCCAGCTACTGTATATTGACACCCCTGATGACAAAAGTCGGTGTCGGTGTATACTTTGATGAATTGAAAAAAATTGCTAATCTCCACGCTCATACTGATTATGATCCGTCGTGGACTTGTAGATCAGTTATTTATTTTTGATGTGGAATGATTTCATATTTTTGCCTAATAAATGAGGAATACGAGAGTTGTCACGATAATGCTATGCCTAATTGAGACCTAGTCTAGGTCTTGTAATTCTTATGTAGTATTATGTTCCTTGGTCTAGTTTTCTAGAATCTAAGTTCAGGGTTGATAGTTTGTTCATGTCTGCCTCAGCAGTATCTTATTTGTAATCAGACCTGTATATATTGTTTGTGCCCCAGGCAGTCCTTGTTGGGTCATTGTCTTCTCTCACATGTCTTAGCTTGTGTTAACATTGCATGATTGACATTGACATGACTCACATGCTGACATGCTATAGTATGCTCCAAAATGAGTAAATAAATCATATAGTGTGTAGAAAATATGTACTTGTCTTACAAATGTAGTTGTTTATATTCTATTGAGTTCTGAGCCATTGAGTTCTCACAGATGTGTACTCAGATATAGAATACCAGACAGTGGCCTTGTGGTTAGAGTGTTCGCCCTGAGACTGGGATGTTGGGGTTTGATCCCTGGCTGGGTCATACCAAAGACTGTAAAAACGGGACCCAATGCCTCCCTGCTTGGCACTCAATGGGTTGGATTGGGGGGTCAAATCAACTAGTCCAATGACTAGGCACGGCTGCAGCTCACCGCTCCTTGGATGTGGCTCACCGCTCCAAGAGATAGGTCAAATGCGGAGAACAAATTTCACTGGGAGAGCCAAAAATCGCCCATGGAACCCACTCAAGTACACTTTGAGACCTGTGTTTCCAGTGAGCCGACATGCACAATAGCAGCACCCTGACTCAGTTTGACCAGAATGGAACAGAGCCTTCATTATAGCCGGGGGGCCACAGGCCCAAAAGCTCACGGTATAGAGTTTAACCTGTGATGTCATGGCATACTTTTTATTTGTGTTTCCTATATTCATTTGGTCATAAGGTCCACAGAATGAGAGGCCTGCTCCGCCTCTCATTCACAGAGTGCCGTGCTATGAACTTGTAGGTCTGCTATTTTTGAAAAATCGGGAAAATGTGCCTCAAATCTTTGAATGTATATTATTACAGAGTGAACATTTTAACTCAAATCTTTGCTTCTGGGGGGAGGTCCCTGGAACAACATATTTTTAGATGGGGGGTCGGAGGCCAATTAAAAATGTTGGGGTCCTTGACATGAAATATTGAGCACCATGACTGATGACAGAAACATAACGTTTTTCAGAAAACTGTCAGGATTTTGAAGATTTTTTTTGTTATTTCGACGTCAGGCCTAAATGGGTTAAGTAGCATGTGACATGTCAAACTAGGGGTTTTTCATGATTCTGAATCCCATACCAAGCATTAGTTTTACACGAAAAACACTCCTTGGCCTAAATGCGGCCATAGCCACTTGCCCAAAATTTGGGCAAGTGGCAACACATTTGGGCACATTTAATGTGCCCAAATGTGTTGACCTCATCACATTTGTGATGACGGCTAAGGCCGTTTTGTTAGGAGTGTTTGTTGATTTGGCCTTTTTTAACATCGATTTAGACTTGGAGGAATACAGACATTCCAGTTGTTTTTCAGATCTTGATGCCGGGCCCGGGAGGGAGGGACTGACAGACAAACTGTAAACATTGATTAGAAGTGATGTTGCTGCGCATCTTTGACTTAAACATTGTACACACTTTGGAATATACGTTAAACATGGTGGAAGTGGATCCTCTACTGCGGCAGCAGCCAGCATTAGTATCATGCTGACGCTGGTAAGATCAGCAGCAGCAGCTGCCCAAAACATTAACAGGTAGGCAGGCAGGCTACAGTACAGTACTGTTACGCACTGTCACTGCCTGCAAGGATGTACTTGAAACTGTTACATATCCACGTTGTTGCTGATATGTCATCAGCCAGCTCCACTCTGTCCTGCTCCTCACTGTTGCAAAAAATAGCGCCAGTTTGAGATTCGAGAGTAAAACCTAAAGTAAAAACTAAAGTAAACACTTATTTGATTCAGTAGTCTACTGTCAGATTGAGTAGTACAAAAAACTGAGGGCTGTGTGGAGAGTTTAGTGAATGATAAAGGGGACATTACAGGGCAACAGCAGTAGCAGCGCAGTGCGCATTGATACGACGTCAAACTAGTGTTTTTGTCCCAACCCGCACCACAGACCAATCAGAAGCCACGGGTCGATTTCTACCTTTTTCATGTCCCGCCTACCTTGGAGATAGGACCCTTTCCAGACTGAGTAGCGATTGACAAAACAAATCCACGGAATGCAGCAAATCAGGCTGTAACCCAGGCAAATGAAACTGTGCATTTCATGCTGGCCTGGCCTATGCACATTTACAGCACACAAAGATGCCAGTATCTGTAGATATGGATTATCTATCTCATTCAAATGCTCAACAAAACATGTGTGTGTAACTACTGTACATGCCATTGTGGAAAAGGTGTGTGTGTGTGTGTGTGTGTGTGTGTGTGTGTGTGTGTGTGTGTGTGTGTGTGTGTGTGTGTGTGTGTGTGTGTGTGTGTGTGTGTGTGTGTGTGTGTGAGTGAGAGAGACTTTTTGTATACAATTGCAATAATGTGTGGTTGTCATAAAATTCCATGGCACTGGACTTGTCTCACAGCGCACGGTTTGGGAACCACTACTCTACAGTATGCTGGGATTTGCCGTACAGTACCCTTATGGAACTGCATGAGGAATTCTGTATTCCGTGATATGATGTGTATCTCAATGACATCCCCACTTGTGAAATGGTTGGTTATCCTAAGTGGATTTGAGCAATATTACTTTAATTGAACTTGGAGATATATTTGGACAACACATTTTTACTTTAACAAAGGGTGGGCTCTTTGCATTCAGTTTGAAGAACACATATTTAGCTGAAAGGCCAACTAGCTGCAGTACAGAACGTTGAACGATGGAACTTTTCATTTGTCGTTTTATCTACAATGCTGGCAAAAGCTTCATCATGAAGTAACCAAAAATGATTTACCTTGTAATATCACACCCAGGAAGTGGGATAGGTTACATTATAAAGCACAGCACAGAGATTAGCTGGTGTTAGAGCTGCTTTGATGGTAAACCAGGCTGTTCTGTTGAGACTCGTCAGCCTAATAGGATTATATAGGTGTCATATGGCCTTTACACATGCAACATACGTCAGTTCAAAGGTTAACCGTAATAGACAAACACACTTCTCTTAACTCAAATGTTTATCATGACAAGTCTTGGGAGAGTGCAATAGAAAATTAAGGACAAGTCCTAGCATACTCTCATTGTTTAACCACTGTATGTATGTAGGGTTAACCCTACATATTTTGTTGACACATGTCCCCCAAGGGCCTGTCCATGGCCCTTATTTTTTTCTCTACACCAAATCCTTTTGCTGAAAATAGTCTACAAGCTACAAGCTCTACTAGTCTACAAGCTCACAACGCATCTCGTTGTGTCACATTGTAAAATTGTAGATCTTCTGTTTTTGCTGAATATTTACCTATTATGACATGCCCAGAAAATTGACACTAGGGTTCATGTGATTAATGCAATTTCTAATTTTAGGCTTGGGCATTTTCTAGGCTTGGGCATTATCAATGTAAGGATAGGCTACCTGGATTTAAAAATCCTGAAGGTGTGATTTTCAATATGATTAATATTGCCACAACTTTACCTTGAGATGACTTCTTCCAGCTACAAAAGCAGTGTGTATTAGCCACATGAGTTTATTCAACTGCCAGTACAATGCATTACAATGCATGTTACAATGCGTTGTGAGCTTGTAGATCAGCTATTCTCAGTGAGACTTGGTGAAGAGGGAAATCAGAGTGGGCTTAGTAAAGATCCCTGGGGGACTCCGTTCATTTAAGTATATTGGGGAAAAAACTGCTACTGAAATTGTGTAAGCCATAGACATAGAAAGGTAGACGTCTCTTCCGGTTCTGGAGCGAATGTTCTCAAGGGAGGGCAAGCTTCCGTGTTGGTGCTTCACAGAAGCTTCCGTGTGCGTCACAGAGCAGATGTTTGGGTCTTACAAGTCCCGGAGAAGATGCGCTGTGATTGGTCAATAGTCACTTGAGTGTCAGCGTGGCGCTTTGGTGCACTTCCTCATTTGTTTCGCCCTCCCATCGACACGCATGGCTCCAACGAACTGCAGCGGCTAATGCCTGGCATCTATTTCTTTTTAAATATCTATGGTTCTAAGTGGTAATAAAAGTTGTACCGTTCAATGAAGTGATGCTGTGCAGATCTGTTTACATTTACATTTACAAACTGACTTACTGAGGTTATAGGGTTAGATTTAGGGTTAAGGTTAGGAATAGTCGGACAACGTGACCAACGCCACGTCGGACAATGGCTGACAACGTCATAGGCCAGATGCCTCATTATCGGATATCGTTGCCATAAAAAGGGACAAAAAGACAATGTGATTTTTGTATTGTTACATGTCTGTAGTTTATGAAATGATGTGATAGCAATGTCAAAATGGCAGCTGATTACTTGTTTTCGGCCCTTTTATCTGGTATAAAATTGTATAGTGAATGGCATAACTAAGCAAAAAATGGGCCGATTTGGATGATTCTGCCATCAAAGTATAGGTTTTTTGGGGTGCCAAGTTGCTTTATGAGGTGACTGAAGCAATTCAAGTGCAGTGTCATGTGTCAATGGTCAATGTCGAGGTAATTTTGGATCCAAAATGTCCTACTACATGTCCTAATGTAATACTACACTAAACCGTCTTGGACTTCTTTTGATCATGTTTTCACCTGTTATCCTCTGATCCTGAAGCTGTAGATTAACTCACAGGTTACGAAAGAGCGCCCTCTATCGTAAACATTGACAACACCACATGAAGTCTATAGATGTCAATGGCGGTCTGTGTGTTGGATTTGAAATGGCAGTCAATGATATTGAACTATGCAACCTCTTCCTCATCAGAACTGTCCTGTTCAACTGTAGGCATTGACTCTTCCTCAGTTGCTTGGTTTGTACAGTTCTGGTGTTTGCAGAGGTCTGTACATCTCAACCCATTGCTGAGACATTTACAGGCCAAAAAGGACTACATCTGGTGCAAGGGCTGTGTGCATCCAGTGAATTGCTAACTGTCCACCATCAACAGTTGTCCAGCCTTCCACATATGGGATCTGGTGCAGATGGGTGAGTCTGCAGAGACCATCTCGAGTCTGGTATTGGCACATTGGGCATGGAGAAATAGACATTCTCTACATGGTGGAATTTGACTGGAATCAGCCTCCCTTCCCTTTTCCTCAGTTGTGTGCTGGGGTACAACCTTGAGTTTGAGAGTTTAGATAACAATGAATTATATGGTTTTGCATAATCAGATTATACCCCTAAAATCGTATTCAGCTGCCCTTCTGAAACGGCTATCACACATTGTATCACTCCTGGATGTAAGACGAACAAAATGATACCACATATCATGTCTTGTCCATTTTAGTGGCAACGATATTTCATCAGGCCCAAGGACTATATGTGTAAATATCCATACTGGCTGCATTGCATGGTGTTGATAAGGGCTGATGATGGAGATTAAATCATCTGAGGCCCTGTTTAGGAGTAGGGCTTTGAGGAGGGCCAGGAAGATCATGGCTGACCCTGCACACCCAAGCCACAGTCTTTTTGCCCCGCTTCCCTCAGGCAGGAGGTTGCAGTCACTAAAGACTATGAAGGCCCGACATTCAAACTGCTTTTTCCCCACGGCTATCCGGCTCCTCAATGCTGCTGGTGTCCCTCCCTGACCGCCTTCTATCCTCCCTCCATCCCCACTCAGAGTGGATTAGTGGAATGGACTGACTTGTGCTCTGAACTGACCTGAACACTTGAACTCTCTGCACTTTATATTTATTCACTATTCATTACACTCATTGTTTTTGCACTGTCTTGTCCTGTTTTACACTTGTCCTAATGCACTCTGCTGTCCACCAAACCAAATTCCTAACATGTTTACATGTCATGGCAATAAAGGCTTCTGATTCTGATTCTGTGAGGTTGTAGATCTGCTATAGCAAATAGTAAAAAATAGGGACACTTAGACGGCCTGATTAATTAATCATGAACCAAAAATCCACCTGTTGGTGGCGCTATAACAGGCCAGGGTCACAACTATCATCATAATATCAACATTGAGGTACATTAATCATATTTGTCCATTTCACCCAGCCTGAGGTTCAATCCTTGTAGACTAGATAATGTGTCCATCAACAGCCAGGTGTCCTGTTAATGCTATGCTGCTGCATTGTCTGAGGTAAGCCGAACAAAAATTGGTTTTACTCTTATGTACTTGTACACAAGATTTAACAATAAAGCACAATTAATAACCATACCTTAAGCATTTTGGAGCAGCACTGGATGCAGAGGGCAGTGTAATGAGTACAGTGTAGTGTATTCCTGAGGCCACGATATTGATATAAGGTGTGCACAATTACAGGATTACGCAGGCACTGTAAGTAGCACAACACTGTGACAATATTGCTTGTGGTGAAAATAAATAGCATTTTAATAAACATAAACAGTAGGAAGGCACACCGATAGTTCTATTGGATTTTGAGTAGTAGATTACAGTAGGTGTCTTAGCTTTTAATGAACCAGTTTCAAGGCTCCCTGAGGAATGCTTTTTCTTCTTCTTTTGAAGATAGTTGCCTTTGTCAGCAGTTTCGCTCACAATGTTGGCCAGAATTCTGTCACCCGACAGAGAGCAGCTGACAGCCAGTGACCTGCTCAGCAGTAGGGGATGCCAGGCCACAGTACAACATTAGAATGGTGTCAGTTATTGATGTATACAAATCTGATCAGTATTAGTTAATTGTGAGGTATCAAACACCAATCAAGCAAATGTTTGGTTGTTTTTTTGTTTTTCTAGGCCACCACAATGCTTTTCCAATGGGAGTCACGTGGTTTGACCAAACATTTTTCTTTGATCGGGGGGGAGAGGCAGAACACCACCAGCAATCAAACACAAATATTTGGTCAAACCATGTGACTCCCATTGGAAAAGCATTGTGGTGGCCTAAAAAAACCCATGTGAAGTAAGTGGTGCAACTCCATGTAGGGGGGGGGGGGGTTCCAGACCCACAGGAACGCACCCAGGGTGCCGGCCCGATTCCGGCGAGCCGCCCCGCATCCAAAACGGTTGAGAAATGACAGAGTTACAACCATGCTGTTTTCGTGCTCACACATACTCAGGCAGGCATATTTGTTTGATTGCGCTTGATACGTGTGAATGAGGCCTGAGATGCTGAGCCTCATTAAATAGGGGGAATTCTGGTGCTGTTTTAGATGGCTGGGCTTTGGTGGCCACTGGAAACATGTTTTGTTATGAAAACACTATTATTTCAAACACGATGACCACAATTTCAATATTCTCTAAGCCCTCAGATATTGCGTGCACGCGCGTGTGTGTGTGTGGCCGAAAAACGGGTTCAGGTCGGAATCAACAACACAGCCACTAGCCATGTGGGAGTTAGAGCTGGAGTCATTATGATGATTAACTCATTCCACCCGGACAATACATTTTGTAAATGCGATCATTTGTTGTATTTAGTATAGTATAGTATGTGAGCTGTTGACCAAAAACTCTGGGAAAATAATTAAAAGATCCACACGATGAAAACCCTCTCTCCCCATCCTCCCCGCGAAAACAGGAGGGGGGTGGGGGCTGGGGGGGTTATGGTGTCAGTGCTCAGTGGAGGAGTAGAGGAGTGATGTGATTGGCCCATCACACGGTGGCCGCCCATGGTCTTAGTGCATGACTATTGGCTCATTTTCTTTCCTTTTTAAACCAAATACTGGCTCGCGGTGACGCGGCCCAAACTGGCTCACGGCCCATGCGGGGCACGTTCCGCAGCCCACGGGGGACAAGACCCCCGTGGGTCTTGTTGTTTCTCTTAAGTTCTCAACTGCCTTCATTGTGAATGTGTTTGTCAATCAATGCGTCATTTTAATAGAAGCAGCTTCTGAAGTTCTGTTGTATTCTATTGGTTTGTCTGTCTGATACAACTATATATGGATATCCAGTAGCGCTGTTCTATCCGTTATATGCCCATACTGTATATGGGCCCATGTAGATTAGGACCGATTGACTTCACATACGGCATACGGCATGTGTATTGATGCTGACCCGAAGGAGTGATGAGCCATGTGGGAGGTCGGTCTGATCAGTGGATCCCCCCAAAATATTGACAAAACCGTGAGTAAAACGATGTCATCAATATGATGTCATGGTACTAATGATGTCATAGACTGGCCTGGACTCCTTATTTGGTCAAGCCTGACACGAACTCCATATAATGGCATACACGTGACAGTGGATAAAACCAGTAGAAGTATTTGCATTGAGAGCTGTATGAGCAGGGGTGAAAGCGGTTGAAAATCTAGCTGGAACTCCCAAAAATAAGGGACATTTAATCCAAACCCCCCCAAAATGCATAGAAAACTGCATTTTGGCACAGTACCTAACCTACTGTATAACACACAACTGGTCTTACACCTGCATTAGGCGGCTACGTCATTACAAGTCTCTGCCTCCCCCACTGCCTCAACTTGTTCTGGATCTTCTGAGCGTTGTTCTTTTCTTTAACTCTCTTTTCTCTTGAACATTTGATTTGAGTAATTGTTTGTTGCGTTGACATTGTGCTTCATTTATTTGTTCCTATATACAGCTTTAATGTTAATAAATTGTCGTAGAGCCGTCTACTCTATCCAGTAATTTGCATGCATATCTTAGGCGCGGACAAAGGCCTTTTCCGTATCGACTCTATACCAGATCTCTAACTAAGCCGTCTGGTTTGATGCGCACATTGACGCCTCTGTGGAATAAATACACAGTGAAAAAAGCATGGATTACGCTGACTGACACACTGTAACAATTCTGAAGCACATTACTAGAAAACTCAACTAATAACACTTGTGTATGTTAAGCTGACGTTAGTATATTCTGTTTTCTTCTTGGACATGCGTGTGTGGTTATTTAATGTTTTATGGGATTTTGACAGCTGCCATCCCCTTTTCTTAACGGCACTGTTCCGGTAAAAGACTCTCTCTCGAACATGTTTGAGCAAGTGTTCCGCTGCTTATTTTAAGGCAAACTAGATAAAGTGGTCTCCACCAGGGCAGGTCAGGTTGTGACCTCCTGGTGGCGCTATTATAGGCCAATGTGAAAAGATTTCTTCTTACGCATTAGATGGCAATTTGATGATTTGAGGCATTTTGTTCCAAAGGAAACAAAATCCTTAAGGATCCATAAGGGTCGAAACGTACCTAAATAAAGTTTCCTGGGAGCAGATACACAGTGTGCGGACAACCCTTCCTTTTCATTCTCCTATAGCAGCAACAATATTATCTGGCGCAATTGTGTTCACCTTCCCATTATTGTTAATGGCACTAGAATGTCTGTGATCTTAGCATCTTACATACATTTCATGTATTCCAAATACACAGCCATAGATCGCTCCCTAGCGGATAGCAGACTGACCATGTCTGCGTTTAAACTACACACACAGTACAAACTGCGTGTGTACTACTTACTAACCCAGTAATTAATTCCCAAGATTGGAGTCATATTGTCTTCTAGTTTCATATCCATTTGAAAGTTCTGGCAGAAAACGTGTGTTAAGTAAAATATGTGTGTTTCGATTGGTGTGGGGTAATTGATCACACCACCTATTTTGTGAGCCCCATAGAGTTGTGCTTCCTAAAGGAAGTTTTGATGTGTTCAGTCCTCCACTCATTCCGTGGAGATATTTTACTAATTACACGTTTTCTACTAGAACTTTCAAATGAATATGAACTATTCCCCAACACTACTCCAAGTCTTAGTTATTCTTTTTTGGGTGAGTGCACATGCAGTGCTACAAGTTTAAACGCCATCGAGGTCAGTTTACTAACCGTGGGACAGGTCCAATCTATGGCTGTGTATTTGGAATACATGAAATGTATTTAAGATCACAGACATTCTAATTTGTAAACTGAGAATATTCATTTAATATCCAAACATGTATTAAACACAACCAACTTACAGTTAGTTGATTTAAAATGTATTTGTCTGTGCTCGTGCTCCGGACAAGTACCCGGACAAGTGAATGGGAAATGTACTTGTCCTAAGGTCAAGTGCCTCAAAAAGTTAATGTCAAGCCTTGACATAAACCATTTAAACTCTACAGTACTTTGTTGACTGGGGTCCCCAAGGGCTCATACTTGGCCCCCAACCTAAATATCTTTGGCAAAAATAATAGATGCTTGTAGATCAGCTATTCTCACCAAATGTTCACCGTCAAGACCCGAATAGGTACATTAGGCCTGATGTGGCTAGATTCACTGGATAACTTAATCATCACATCCATCAGGTATGGATATGTAATTATGACAATACCTGCAATTATGACACAGTACAGCACCGGTTTGATCCCTGGCTCGTCCAGTCTATGTGTTGAATTGTCCCTGAGCAAGACAATTAACCCCTAACAGCCCCCCATGTCGTCATTCCCCATTCTGTCTACATATTTTTTCCTAACACCTCTGAGCCTTTCGCTTTCAAATCAATGCTTAAAAGTCAGTGTCAAGTCAGTGTGTAGCGTCTGTAGTGTGTAGTTCACATATCTCAAAAAACGCCCGAGTCCGACATGCCTGGTTGTCCAGATGCGCTGATACGACTGCTATGACCATATGTGACTAAATAGGTCATATGAAAGCAGGGAATCATAGCTTCAAAGTGACATATTGGTTGTTCAGTTTGACCCAACAGTTTTTGAGATATGGCTTAAGTAAGTAAGTAAGTAAGTACATTTTATTTATAGAGCACTTTTCAAAACAAAGTTACAAAGTGCTGTACAGTAAAAACAACAATATAAACAATCAAGTTAAAACAGGCACAAAGGAGCAAACACAACAAAGAGTAAGAGCAGAAACATAACTTGACAACAGTGATAGTCAAACTAAAAGTAAACGTTTACAAGATAAAATGAAACCTAAATAAATGAGTTTTTAACTTGGACTTGAAACCTTCAACAGACTCTGCATTTTTAATTGATAGGGGTAGGGCGTTCCACAGTGTGGGAGCAACCACTGCAAAGGACTGGCCCCCCTTGGTTTTCAATTTTGTCACCGGAATATTCAGGAGGCCTTTATCAGAGGACCTGAGGGGTCTTACATTTGGTTTTGCCACCAATAAGTCTGTAATATAAACTGGGGCTAGGCCATGTAGTGCTTTATAGGTTGTTAAAAGGATTTTAAAATCGATTCTAGATTTGATAGGGAGCCAGTGTAGTTCAGCCAGTACCGGTGTTATGTGTGCTCTGCGGTTTGTATTGGTGAGAATTCTAGCGGCTGTATTCTGTATAGAGTAATGTCTTGTTGAGAAAACAGGCTTGAAAGGTTCACTTCTGTGGTCTCTAACATTATACACCTAGCTACATGTTTAAGCATTTATTTCATATTTACATGTCTATTTCAGCTCTGACACTTATTTCAGACATGCTCTAGTATGTGAAGAGTCTGCATGTGCTATTAAATCATTAAAAAAAGGCTCCTCTGGTGAAAAGCTGGATTTTGCACGATGGCAGGCTCTCAGTCAAATCTGGTCACATATTGCATACTGCAAATTGGTACTGATAGATAGACTGATAGACTGACACTGATTGGCCAATAGTAATGTCACACTATGTGTTATTTTTAAACTGCTCTTCTTTTCTCAAGATACTGTACAGATACTGTATAGTTCTTAGTGGGGTCTGGGGACCCCCAGGTCTAGGGAAAATACAGTAGTCGAACTACAAGCTGAGAAAATTAGGATCATTTTGAAGCATTTTAACAACGCAAATCTTCCCTTTTGAGAAGTTTTGAGAACCACTACTGTACGGTATTTGACCTATTTTGTTCAAATACTCCCACCGAGGCAGTGGTGTAATTGATGTTCCCTTTAGCTTTTTCTTAAAAATAACCTTGATGAGATCTGTGCTTGCTGGATGGCTCCCACCCACGCCTTCTGATTCCAACCTGCCCTTAAAACTCATTGCTCTTATCAGTAGGATTAGGACATCCATTCTTCCCTGAGCCAGTCTAATACTCTAGCCTGCGTACCTTACAGTAAGCTCTTTTTAAATCAAATAAGGGTAAAATCAGTTGCTGACACACAGCAGGGTTTTACATATGACTGTAATCTGCCCGATAATTCAATGCAGTCATGAATTTTGTTTCATTAAATCTTTCACCATTGCTATTCCTTATCTTTTATATGCCTCTTGCATGTTGGTCATGTTTGCAGGTACTCTTGCCTACAATAGTCATCAATAGTTATTATAGTGCCACAAGCACATTACTGAGACCTATACAGTATATCAGGCCAAAATGTAACCGTGGTTAAATAATATAAGACATAATTCTTTGTGCCATATGTGAACGTTTATGATATCTTTATGATGAAAGCTTATGATGTCAAAGTCTTAACCACATGAACCCCAGCATCCCTATTCTGGGCATGTCATGGTTTGTACTTTTAAAAGCATCTACTTGTCAATACTGAAGCTTTTTTTTTAAAGCTTTTTTTGGGGCTTTTTTCCTTTATTGATAGTTATTAGTGAAGACAGACAGGAAAGTGGGAGAGATAGAAGGGGAGAGACACGCAGCAAAGGTCGTCATGAACGGGACTGTCCACTAGGCCAGCGGGCGCCCCATACTGAAGCATTTTTAAAAGCAAGTGTGTCTGGGCAACTTTCACTGGTAGAGGAGTAATATTTGACCAGGAGTACCTATGCTGTACTGGAGTTGAGTACTTTGTCAACCACTGAAAATATCAAAAATAACCCATAGAAATGCAGCTTTGGCTTTGCTTAAGCATCATGATGGGTGTGTCAAAAGGATCAGAAAACCTCCATTGTGTAGTAGAAATCAGCTCAGTACAGGTTGGTTTACGAGACAAACACTCACATAATATTCCATGGGTCTCTTGACCTTATTTCAATTCACTCTCCTGTCGTGCTGTCTGCCTTTCAATTTCTCCCGTTAATCTCCCACAGGTTATTCCAGAGCAGCTTTCAAAGAATAGTCGAAGCCGTCTCTGTAACAATTTGTTTGGATGTAGTGGGTTTTTGACTTTCTCCATCAGTTAGATTAGTAATATGCTTTTAAACAACCCCAAAAAGACATAATTTTTACCAGCTGCTCACGCACGCATGCACACATGCACGCATGCACGCACACACACATGCAGGCACGCACTCAAGCACGCACGCACGCACGCACATGATGTGATGTGCAACATTGTTGTCTCACTCGACAACAAATCAACATACAGTATTAAGTGTATACACTATACAGGATATCTGCACATTTCTAAAGCTATAATTTAATGATCTTTAAGAACACTTTAATACCAAATTGGCCAAATTGTCAAATATTAGGTAAAAAGGAGTCAACTTTTTTTCAGCGATGCGTTGTGAACTTGTAGTTCGGCTATTTTTACAACATTTTTCTGTGGAACCGAGTCAAACTAAATGCAATGCCTACAATTCCAAGTGCTTGTCATGGTGGGAGGTCCCCAGTTCCAATATGATGACTTTGTGGGTCGCAACCTGGAAAGTTTGGGAACCCTTGCCTCGATCCTTTTTCCCTCTCCATATATTCCTGGCAAAAATAACATTGTGAGCTTGCTCTGAATGTTCACCCCCAGAATAGGGACCCAGGGTTCATGTATGCACCCCAAACATGAATATAACACCGATAGTTGACTGGTAAATCTGCCAGAGGTAGCTTGTAGTAGTATTTAGCCTTAATTTATACTTATAATATAATGTATAATATAATATATAATGTGTCGCTTGACAGAAAATCAGACCTGTCTGAAGTGAGTGCTGTTGGGGTGTCTGACGATTGGTTGTCTGACAATTGGTTGTCTGACTATTGGTTGTCCGAGTATTGGTTGTCTGACTATTGGTTGTCTGACTATTGGTTGTCTGAGTATTGGCTGTCGGACTATTGGTTGTCGGCTCTCAGCTTCCCACTCTCAGCTTCCCAAAAAACTCAGCTTCCCATCATGCACCTGTGCACAGTGTGAAGCTCAACAGCGCCACTTTGTCACCTGTTAGGAACAGGAACAGTCACATAGGGACACACATTGCTGTTCATTGGAGTGGCTGCACCACTCAAATATATGTATTAGACTAGAGAGTGTTTATCAGATTTTAGATGTTAACCGCACATTCACCCCAGCATTTTATTTTAATATTTAAAAATATAGCCGACCTACAAGCTGATGTATAGCAAAGTATACAGGGCTTAAGTGGTTAAAAGATATCACCCTCCTAAGTCACAAACAAAATACCAGTCTGCAATTTTTTAAATGCAATGGCGAATGAGAACATATAATATAATTATTATATGTTGACAAGAAATAAAAAACATCAAACAATCAATCTGGAGCTGTGCTTCATTTTCCACTAAAGTGAGAAATGAGCTGCCAAGGGAATGTGACAGCAGGAGGGCCCAGAAATGGAGCGACACACAGAGGAAAGGAGAAAGAAAGCAAGGGGCCCAGGCAGGGAGACGGAGAGAGAAAACAGGATATCAACGGAGATTTAGAGAGATTAAATCGGGAGAGCTGAGGACAAGAGTGAAGCAACACAGCAGAGATGGGCAAATTAGAAAGAAAAAGATAGAATGTCAGACAGAGTGAGATAAAAAGAAGTAGAATGGTTTGCGGGGAAATGGTGCCTCATATCTTCAGAACAATGGTTCAACATCAATATTATGTTATTTCAACATATTGTTATAGAGTATCCAAAGAACACACTCAAGAAAGATAATTAAATGTAAACCTGTGCCTACAATATATGTGCAAAGGGAATATTTACACTAGTATCCAAACCTTTGTTGACTCACTGACTTGAAAGACTATCTGTATACTGTATCTCAGTCATCAAACACTTATTCTCAAGATGGTTTTATTATACTCTATATTCAATATTATATAATATAGACTCAATTACAGTGGGATTACATTATCATTCTGTTGTGTTGTGTTCTATTCTGCTCTGTCTAGTGATGCGCAGGCGGTTATAGATTATAGGTTCAGACGCAATTATCATGGGGCGGATGAGGATGGTCAACCCACGAAAAAAATATAGTTTGTTTGAGTCTGTCACTTCCTTTCTCCTCCTCCTTCCTGTCTCTCCTCCTGGAATCATCTGATCTTGTGCTCAATGTGTTTCTTATTAAATAAGCAACAATTGATAAGATTTGTATCAATTATGCACAGCTGCATCTAATGATATCCTACATACGTAATGTTGTAGAAGGACACTCACTGTACTGTAGGGCCAGGCTATCTATATCCTTTAATGTTCTCTCATACACAATTACAAAGGACAGGAAAAAAGATGATCAATTCATTCCTCCTGAGCTAAACCAAACTAGTAGGCATTTTACCTGGTGCTGAATTAGCTCTGGTCCATAATCTAATGCGTTGAATTTAGAGCTATGTTACTGTCTACTTCTGGCGATAACATGAATGCAGACCAGCCTCTCGTCTGTAGCGTAAATATAAATAACGTTTTTGCTACTCACCAATACGAAGGCGGTTTGTGTTATTAGAAAGCCTACTTTCTTTAGTGGGCGCACTCTGAGGCCCCACCACAGATAAAACCTCATAGACAAGATTATTCCGTCCAGTGAAAAATAATCCCTTTCTGGACAAAAAGTGCATTTTATTTGTGTGGTTTGGGGCACAGAGTGCGTCCACTAAGGCTATACTAAGGCTTTCTAATAACACAAGACGCCTTACCAAACGTTACCAAAACGTTCTTTATATTTATGCTACAGACGAGAGGCATTTATGCGAGCGCCGGAAGTTGTCAGTAACTATAAATGCACAGCATTAGAGCTATAGACCAGAGCTAGTGCTGATGCTGAATATGGTTCAGTTGATTCGCTCTGTTTCCTAAATGCTCTCTCTCTCTCTCTCTCTCTCTCTCTCTCTCTCTCTCTCTCTATCTCTCTCTCTCAGGCTTCAATTCAATTGTTTTGCTGCTGTCAGTGAGTGACACCAGCTGACTGTGCTTACTGTAATGGTTGATTATGTGACATTATGTGAAATAAATATAGTTGCTGGTGGGAGGAAACCGCCTAACCTAAGCTATTGAACACTCTTTATGTCCGTGTGTTGTTTTGAAAATATAATTAATGAAACCAATGAAAAGTAGCCTAGTAAAAAGATTTTCTTAATTTCCTGAAAAATGAACATTTTGGAGTTAAGTGGTTTCTTCCCGACAGCAGAGATATGAGTGATCGATGCAACTCATTGGATCTCCACGATTAATTGTAGCGAAACACGAGACTACAGCCCCTGCCCCCTGATCAAGAACTGTGGCTTTAGTTAGGAAAAGTCAATATTAGTTCAACTCAAAAGACAAACGCAGTGTATTAGCCTATACTATAATATGGCTTGGAATTTGCAACAGCAATGGCATTGACCATGAACTTGGATTTGGACCTGGACTGCTTCCAAGAGGGCAGTGAGTAGGCTACAATGGAAAATTACCGGTATTAATGAAATGCTGCGCTATAAACTGTTGATGGAAAAAATGGTCCACAACACTCTTTCTCGTGAGAAAAAGACACTTGCAGCCTCACAGTGCAGAGCAGTGATTAACACAGCTGCAGCAGTACGGACCAGGTCTAGCTTTGAAAGCCATGAGCTCAGGGGTGAGTGCTGTCCATTAGGTCAAAGGATTAGTTAGGGGTAATGGAGTTGGAGAGGCCAGGATATACAGCACTGTATCATAGTAACTTTTACAGCTTACCCACGCATGACTGCAGTACTGCACGCGCGCACACACACACACACACACACACACACACACACACACACACACACACACACACACACACACACACACACACACACACTCAAGTAAAGTGTGTCACATTCACAACTGGCTTGTAAGTGATTTCACATTCAGTGAGGAACTTTATATTGTCACTGTCGGGGCGGGAACCTCTCCGTAGTTCAAGGTTTTCCCCTGGCAGCGACAATATACTGTACAGATGGAAGCTAACAGTATAGTATTTCAAGTTGTGCAGCAGTAATTTACTGCTGCTACCTCTGGTGCTAAAGAAAGACATCTAATAATAGAACTTCTCCCACAGTCGATGGGGTGAACATAAGGACACAGATCCCAAAACAGATGAGCTGCAGTATCCGAGTCAATGTACAACAGTACACGAGGGGAACTAAAACACTTGCAGTTATTTTATGACGTAGAACATCTTCATGATGTCGTTTAAACTTACTCAACGCAGAGGTCTACACCAAGAAAAACAAAATGTATAACAATAGTGAGAGACCACCTTCATACAATGACGAGACTATCTACTATGATAGTGATCGAGAGGCCACCTCTTCCATTCAATGACTCAATGAGGAGATATTTCTATACAGGTAGTTCTATACATAGCAGGATGCACTAATGTGATTTATTTTTAGGTTGATACCTTTATCTGATTATAATATTCAGAGAATAAAGTATCATTCGTTTAGGGGAGTTACAACACTTCACGCCTCAGTTTAGCGTTGTTTCCAGAGAATTAACCCACACAAACAGTCACACACTCACACACAAATATACACACATGCTATTGATGCAGCCCTGCCCCTATCTACAGTATATGGTACTGTATGAGTGCTGAGTGGTCACATTATGGTTTGATATGCATCTAAATATTGCACTAATCAACCACCATCACAGTCCCCAGTAGATCCAGGAGCTTAACACAAACCTTTACAATATGCTCCATACTGCTGCTGACGCTTAAAACATTCTGATGTAATTGTTAGGCTAGGGCATAACATGCAAACACTGGATAAATGCTGTGTTGTAGTTATGGTACAATTATGTAAAGACTTCCGGGTCCATGGTTGATGCCTTAGCTGCTGAGTGCCTTAGCTCTCTGCTGCTTCCCTGGCTGGGGTTGAGATCAATCTAAAAACTGGCCTGGGAGTGGCTGCCTCTGAGCGGCGAAGCAGGCCTGAGATAACCCTCCCGATGGCAGTGGTAGGGAAGAACTCAAGTGCAAATCCTTTGCCGCCAGCCACTAGCATCGGATTGGGCTATGCGTGGTGTGTACCTGTCACAGTGCCGGATTATCGTCAAGTTGCCTTGGTGTTTAAATGTAGAAGCATGCGTAAGGGTTGACGACTATATCTAGCTTTCCATGCTTAAGAAAAAGCCCTATATTTATGTCTGAGGAGGAAGTGAATGATGCGGTTGTAGCTTTGACATTTTGATGAATGACTTCATCACGCTCATATGCATCAACGTCTGTCAGCAATAGGCTCCCACCTGAGGCAGGGGCTGTCAGATTTACAAGTACATCTGTCCTTGCCACCAGCGAATGGACACAGATACAGATGGTGATAGCATAGACAGTAGACAATGGGCACTGCTTTCCTGAGTAATGACCTCATGAGTCATGAGATAAGTTTGCTGTTAGTGCTTAAGACAAATCACTGATGTCTAGGTTATGGACATACTATAGGGTGCGTAGCATTAGTCTGATGTCTGAATAATCCAACATTACTAACTAGGGATGTCCCAATCACGTTTCTTTTGCTCCCGATCCGATTCCGATCATTTGATTTTGAGATATACCGATCTTTCCCGATCCGATCTTTATATTTTTATATAACACTTATGCCATAGGCCTATCACAATGGCAAATATCCTAATATATTTCACTCTAGTCTAGTCTGTGACTAATGTGACTATATCTTTATTAGAATGACTGTCATTGTGTTTTATTTCTTTCTATGAATCTATGAATATTATCATTTGTTTGGTATTGTTGTTAACCTTTAGTTTTTCTGTCTAAAGGTTTACAACCTACATGATTAATGAACCAACCAATCAACAAATTGGAGCCAACAGTTCAAAAGAAACAAATTGAGTTGGAAATCTTGAGTTGTCTCTAGTCCTTTGGAGTTGAACAGGAAATTAACTTGACAGTTAATTAGAGTGAATACAGTTCTACAGCTTATAGTACTGAAGTCAAGTTAAAACTCACTCTCATCTCACGACAGACACCTATACTGTATGCCATCATGCATAGCGGGGGTTGTATTTCCTTTGTTTTCATCATAGGTGTCTTTCACTCCTCTAGTCTTTGTTTGATGATCTCTGACTGGGACCAGAAGGAAAACAACTAGCATAAACACAACAGTTTTTTTTCTCCACTGCTTATACATCTTTTTTTTTAGATTTACATTAGACAATAAAAATCACACCTGTGTGAACTGAGTGGTGCAACTCCCCTCTCTCTCCCCCCTCCTCTCTCTCTCTCTCTCTCATTAGCAGGCAACAGTACAGCACTATCTCTCTCTTTGTTTGGCACAACAGCGCCCCTACTGGTACTAATAGTCATACTCGTGCTCATACATAGGTGAACAACACGGACATTGCTGTTCCTTGGAGTGGTTGCACCACTCAAAAATCCGATCTTTTCTCCCCGATTCTGATCTTTTGAAAATCATGTGATCGGAGACGATTTCCGATCACTGATCCGATCGGGACAACCCTATTACTAACCCTACCCTAAACATAACTGCACGTGGAAACCACGGGTGAGTCTTAACCGGCCATGTATGTCGGACTAACGCATGCTCCCTGCAACAATACCATCATCGCACATTCCTGTGTTACTAAAGGTTATTCTGTGCTCTCTGTGCATTTGTGTAGAATAGGTCTTTTACTCACAGCTTCCGAACTTGAGCGGACAAGCATGGGCGTCCATTGGGAAATCTTCCAGTTGCATGGGGCATTCTGCTGCTATAGTTAGTCTGGGAGAAGGAGGAAAAAGAAAAATCAAGCAATTCTATATCCAAAATCATTATCATCATCATCAATTCCACTAATTATAACTGACAGTTATTAATCAATTGTGTGATATCGTGGTCATCTCAAACCTATGAAAGTCATAATAATGTTTAAAACGGGAAGGTCATTAACTAACTAATTGAGTTTTTTTTTAATTCAGTTAACGGTGGAGTCTAAAGTGATTTTCATAGCAAGGTCCAGTAAGCATCCAACCCAAGCCATAATGATACCTATTAACAGAATAGAATGCATTCATGTGTGTACAAATGAGATTCAGAATTATTTTAGAGAAGAGTAAGGCTGCCCTCTAGTGGGGTAATCACAATGGAGCACAATTCCCAGAACAGAGAACTAAAATGTATATATATATATTTGTTTACATATAGGTTTTACCTGCTTTTTCTACCCTAGATACTATATACACTTGTCTGTCTGTCTGTCCGGATTAATTCTTAGAATTATTATCGAAATGAGCATTTGGAGGTAGAAAGAAGTAACACAATAAGCTAAGCACCTCTTGAAGACCTAATGTAACAGCATACTCTTGTGCACAGGTATGGCTATAGAGTCTACTGTCTAGACTAGACACATAACACAAATTACACAACCCAGTGACATGCTACCCTCTAGTCAGGGTATATCATTTATAGCCGTTGTTGTCATCACCCACTTATTTCTTAAACATTGTCTGACAGCTCATAGGCTTTCCATTTAGGGGGGTGGGGTGTCTTGACACATGGTGTCAATACTTTACTTTGAAGGTTGGCAGTTGAAACATCATGTCAACCTTGTATAGTATTGACTTGTACAGTATATCATGTACTGCAAAACTGTGGCTCTCAACTGGTTTCAGTCAAGACTCAATACAATGAATGTTCTCCTATCAAAGTTGTTCACGAGACTCTCACCAACTACTGCTCAGATTCTAATTCTTGTCATAAATTGGAAAATAATGATGTATGCTGCTAATCATAGAGTAGTGCCTTTTGTAGTGACATTTCATGGTACAGTAGCTGGGCACTATACACTTGTTATCGGAATAGCCACTGGAGAGGAGCAAGGCATCCATAAAATGTCTCTCTAATAACCCTGTTCCCAGAACAGAAAGGGATTGAGTCCACTGTGAAACCATACTAATGGCTTGCAGCATTACCAAATGTACATTTGTAGCAGTTTTAAAGTCAGTGGATCAATAGTCATTTACTTCCTCCCACATCCATTTCCTTCCACTTCCTTGTTAATATTTGATTTGCGGTAAAGTAACAACTTTTTTTGCCAAACTTTTAGGCAATCATTTAATTTAATTGTTGTACTGTTGCATAATTTATTTTCATTTTTTCACAAATTTCCGAAAATTAAAATAGCAGATTTACAAACTCTCAACATTTCATGATGTGACGTGTTGTGAGCTTATTCTCTGTGTTTGAGGGGCAACGCTTGGCTTGAGATGTCAAAATGAATTGGAATAAAAAACAAGTGATGTATCCTATATCCTATGTATCGGGTCTGGATCGCATCTTGGTGAACTCTTGCCGTGTGTGATGCCCTAGTCGGCGATCAATCGTTTAGTGTGAAAGCCACACAAACAGATATAAATACTTTATGATTTAAAAACAACTCCTGTGAAATACATAACCATCTGATGACTCGCCGACAACTTTAAAACTCCTACAGTGTGTAGGGGCCATTAGTGTGTTCCCCCCATGATGTCATGTGGCAGCCAAGTATATGGACTTTTTATGTTTGCTCTATGTATGCCCCCATACATTATCATGTTAAAAGATGTATCATTACTATTAGTTTCTAATTGGTGTACTGCCTTTGACAACTGAAATTTACAGAATCAATAAAGGCCTATCTATAAAAATAGGACTTAAGTGGTTACACTTTATATTTGGAACCCTACTATCCTACTATCACCATCACCACCATCATCATACTACTATACAATTAGGAAACCTCTGTCCTTCCTTCTTTCTGTCCGTCCATTTTTCTTCTCATTCGGTGGACCAATAGATAGAATTGCACACAGGCATTGGCCGTTGGTATTTTTTTCATACAGAATGATGGTCTTCCTGCTATCACTGTCACACCTCCAAAGGTGCCCATGGCGTCCTCTTCCCTGAGCCAGGCCTAAACTTTAGCCCTTATCCCGAATATCTCCTGGTAGTGGGGCAGTGAACAGGGACATCTCCCTGACACCCCCTGCAGCGCAACTTATTTTGATGTTACCCTCCAAGTCTTTTCTCGTCGTCCCAGCCAGAGCCAGTGGCTTGCTTTCTCTGCTTCCTCTGAGAGTTCTTTAGTGGTTTTGCTCAGTCTGGCTCAACATAACCCCCCCGTCCTTGAGCATCCGTGACGTGGAGCTGCCAACAAAGCCTCTAGCTTCCACCTCCACCGGGTTACGTGCTCGGAAGACACGCATAACATCAGCGAGAACATAGATGAGTGAGAATGCCAGCAGAGAGTGCTGGCTCAATGGTTCAAAGTTATAAAGGACTTTGATTTTAATGCATAGCAAGCAGCAGACACAGCAAGGCTGTGCTACACATAGCCTATACCTGGCGCACCAATATTTACCATGTGTGGTCAATAAAGAGCAGCTTTAATTATAAAACGCTCTCATCAATTGTGTCGGCAAATACCCACAGCAGCACTTACTGTGCCACAGTGACCGTTATGTGCCCGTTGACCGTTCTCATGCATTTTTCTCCTCAGTCAGTCTTGTTTATATATATATATATATATATATATATATATATATATATAAAATGTAATACTTTGGATGTCCCTGGGTATGGATTCGGTGGATATTTACTTGTCCTTTGGTGTGCCTTGGACAGAAAAGTTTTGAAAACCACTGTTGTACAATATAAATAATGTAGGTCTACTGTACCTACAGTACCACAACTATCTGTATGTTCATACACCAGGATCTCAGTATTTTAAATAAGTGTGGTTGACAGCAGTAGCAACAACAAAACTGTGTCTTCACAATTCCACATTCACTTTAACGCGTAGCAGGGTATTGTTGGGGTATTGTAATCAATAATCAATCCTGTGTGTGTGTGTGTGTGTGTGTGTGTGTGTGTGAACACAACTCAAGATTATATGGCCAGATTTTCATGAAACAGAATGATCAGTAGCCTGCCCCAAAGCAATCATTAACCTTTGGCTTGAAGAGTTCAAAGGTCAAGGTTACAATTTACAATCAAGTTCAAAAGAAGTATTTTTGTATTTTCCTGAAATTTGGCGGGAACCGTCAGTAGAGCGTACATTTTGACTGAGTGGAAAGGGAGTGTTCATCCACATTCACCTCTGACAAGAGGTAATAGTTAAAATGCCTACTGTTAGAAATCTCACCTCATGGTGTAAAGAAGAGTCCCATCATCTTGAAGCCGCAGAAGCTTATTAGGCGTTGTCATATTGTGAGCGATGGATTTCTTCCCATTGAGAAAGAAGGTGTCAGGAGTCCAAATGTTACTGGCCAGAAGATTGTTCAGGGGCAGCATCTCCATCGGCCCTTTAAAGCAAAGCCTCTCATCTTTCCAACTCTGACGAAAGAACACATCAATGGTGTATTCCTAAAAGAGAGAGAAAGTAAATCAATCATAGATCTCGGGATACACGTGGGAATGATGTGGCACCGACCGTAGATCTCTGATGTGACCAGTCTGTGACATCAGTCGTCTGTGTATGAAACCAGTTGATAACATATCTATAGACTATGATGTTTGAATTTGGAGAAAAAAAATTGCCTGAACAGAGACCCATATTGACTTCTATTATTGAAAAGAAAAATCACCCTCTTGAAGTGAGCGGTGTCTTTCATCACAATGATGACGTCTGATGTTGTCAACAACATGATGTCCAATCATATGAACACATTCCATACTCAAACTGACAGACTGACAGACGGACGGACGGACGGACGGGCGGACAGACAGACAGACAGACAGACAGACAGACAGACAGACAGACAGACAGGAGAAACAGACCATCTTATACAGTAGATAGTCCTGCAGAGGCACAGCACCGCTGTGACAACACAAATGTAACCAATACAGTATGTGTTTAATGTTTAAAAAAAAAGAATAACACAGATTATCTAAGCCTATAGAGAAAATGTTGTAGATAATCTATTTTCAGCTTGTTTTTTTAGATTTTGATAGTATCAAGTGAAGATAGACAGGAAAGAGGGAGAGAGAGAAGGGGGAGACATGCAGCAAAGGTTGTCATGAACGGGACTCGAACATGCAATGTGCTGTCAGGCCAAAGCCTATATGTGGCATGCGCCTGGAGTCTGGACCACTTGGCCAGCGGGTACCCTGTGACAGTTTTTTAGATCTCTGTTAGTGACTGCCTCAGCAGTGGCTACAGAAATGATTATCCTAAATGACGAAAAAGTAATGCATTAAATTATTAGGTGAAATGACAAGAGTCTAGTGTTCAGACTGTCCATTTCAATTTACAAGCATATTGAACAGGCACTTAAAGAAAAGCCATTACAGTGCAGCGTGGGGTATTTCTAATGGAATACAAAGAAACCGGCATTATGCCTCAAAAGAAATGCTCTGTCTGTCTCAAAGCAATTAGTGGTTTAATGAAAAAAACAGCCTCCCCCGCTTTCAGCTATTAATGAACCCATTGACACGCTGACATCATAAGAAGCTTTTTCTTTTTGTGTGAGCTATGAAATGTGTAATATGCCTTTAATATTAATTAGTATATATTGAAAAATGTAAGATGAACACAAAGGAAGTCTTACCATTTCAGTGTCAGAGACTGGGCCAAAACTTGTGACGAAGATGTTGGTCTTGATCTCTGTTACCTTTTCTGCAAGAATGAAGAGTGCGAGTCTTAATACATTTTACCTACTGTATCAACTACTGTAAATCCAGGTTATACTCTCATGCTGACCATACTCTATCCAGGAACATTAGTATTCATGCTGACCATAGTCAATGGTAATGTTCCTTGATAGCATTCGAAGGGTCCAAGTATTACATCATCTGGTCAGAGGTTTAATGAGCAGGACCATTTGCAACGCATTTGCTGATTAGGTGTTTGATTCTAGCTAACTACAGTGATTTTAACATTAATTCGGTATCCTGGTCTGCTGCAGATGAGCGAATGTGGCCTGCCTTGAAAACCACACAGACATCACAAACCCATGGGAGTAGATTCCTGACCGGAGGCACAGCCACCGTGCAGAAGAACATTTGCATAGCATATCCAAACTGTGTGTCACCTGCATGTCTGCCCTTGCCATTCATAACATGGAGTGTTAAGCAAGCACAATGCATTAGTGAGTGGTGTCTAAAAATATACTAGAAAGACATACGTTAACCAAAATAGCAGATCTACAAGCTCCCAATGCAGCACTTTGTGACGTGTTGTGAGCCTGCTAGTGAGATATTTAAAAACGAATTAACTAAGTACAGTGCAACTCAGGTCTGTTTTACTAAGTCTAGAGGTTCTAAGTGGTTAAACTGAAGTGATATTGATAAATTCCAAATATTATCAATGTATTCTGAGGCACCCTATAGACTTGAGTAACGGCACCTACTTTGAGATACCCTGCTGTAGCAGTGAGTGTCACAAGGACCCCCTTAAGTGTGTGTGTGTGTGTGTGTGTGTGTGTGTGTGTGTGTGTGTGTGTGTGTGTGTGTGTGTGTGTGTGTGTGTGTGTGTGTGTGTGTGTGTGTGTGTGTGTGTGTGTGTGCGCGCGTGTGCGTAGTTGTTTTGAAAGACCAGGCTATCTCATACATTATTGCACTTCGTATAGCCATCAAGCTAATCATTAATACTTTACTAATATACAGTATGTGGACTATGCTGTTGTTGAGGTAAAATAGTCTATTATTAGCAATCTCTCTTTCTGCCTCCATCCCATTGGCACAGCATCAGTGATAAACATTTAGCCTTTAATGTACAGTACTGTACCCCTAACACTGTGTGTTTCACAAAGCAAATACTGTAAATGGAAGAAGAAAAAATACTGGTGCTCAGGTAAATGCTCACACCATATGAACTTTTGAACTGAATGATATCGATTAATGTCCTCAGTCCTGTACATCTTGGCTTCCTGAATAGTTTTCAATGGAGATGCTTTACAACTTTGTTGTAAGGCAAGGCAAACTAAGCACATTTCGTACACAAAGGCAATTCAAGGTGTTACATAAATGATAGTAAATGATAATAAATACAATTATGTTCAGCCACCACATAGAAATTACCATTACTGGTTTTGTGTTTACAAAATATTTGTGCTTACGAGCATGTGACAGAACATGTTTTGTACCAAAATGTTAATGCGTCCCCCTGGACACTTTATCTGAAACCCAAACATAATATGGTTCCCAACCCATTTTCTCTTACTCTTTCTGTATACAAGTTTGACTTTTATTAATCTTATCCCATCAGAATAAACAATTTACATCTTAAAATTGAGAGTTTAGCATTAAAATTAACTCTTAACAACCGTGTTCAAGTAGGCTGAACTGTATAAATTTAGGTATTGGCGGTTGGTGTGGCAATAACAACTAACCACTGCCTCACGATGTTTCTGGGAACAGTCAGTAGAGTGGCCCTGGATTACCTGAGATGTCTGGAAGATTCATGTTGGAGACAGAGAGATGTGTTTTGGCACCAAACCAGCAAAGGAATTCAAGACGAGCAGCAATATTTTAAAATCTATTCTATGACTCACTGGAATCCAATGCAGGGATGTGAGATTTGTAATGTCTTCAGCTTCCTTTATACCTTGTTTTAACTCTAGCAGCTTCTCAATGAACTGCAGCTACTGTATCTAATATCTCTCTAAAAGACCATTACAGTAGTCTAATTTGAACTCAAAAGTCTAACAGAGGTTGAATTTGGGGTTGGTGAAATTGCTTTAGTAAAGAAATATTGCACTAGTATTCTCTTTTGGATGTCAGGAGTAAAACATGTGTCAAGGAGAAAACTGACGGATCAGATTAAACAAGGTTAATCGTAACAACCTCTGAAATATCGAGACCCGTGGTGATAATCACATCCAATGACTGTGGGTGGACACTTAATCCGTCTCACATGCTGAGACAGACTGAAAGTGTCAGGAATGACGAAAGGTTCTTTGGCATTAGTGTATACATGTATATCAATATTAACCCCTTGCGTTGTGTTAAGCTTTGTGAGCTTGTAGATTTTCTAAAAGATGTTTAGTGTACTGTTTTGACATAGAGTCAAAACAGGACGGGGCCTAGTATAGAGCCCCTGGGGGACTCAGGTCAACTAGTCAACTAAGTGCTAGGGTTTAAGTGGTTGAAGTCATCAGTTACTCAAAGTCATTGGGAATAATGGAGAGTGGTTCTGGAAAGTAGTCAATAAAGTATAGATGGCTTGTAAATTGTTACGAGTAAAAGCTAGCATATTTCTATAACTGTTGAATTCAAAAGATACAACATGAGCAATGATAACTCATTTCACGGGAATACATCATTGCCTCTTTTTATCAGCTTGCAAAGCTGATCAATGATCTGACTTTCTAGTCTAGTAATGTGGTCTAGTGGCAAGATATCATGATTGGCTGGCCTCTAAGCCAATGGGAGACTGGCCCTATACGGCCAACGGGACACTTAGCCCCACAGCCAATGGGACACTAAGCCCACTCTCCTCTCCCCCACTGCACTGCATGACTACAGACTGCAAACGTAACTACAGAAAGCCCCACTAAGGTACACTAAGGTACAATATGAAAGAGAATGGAATGCAAGCTTATAATGACTTGAGTTATTTCTTGTACTTTACATATTACATTTCTTCTTTTTTTGAGGGCCCCTCCTATATCCAGTTTTTGGTGTCTGTCCATAATCTTTGTCCTACACAAACATTAAATTCCCATTGACAATGAATGTTATGTTATGTCATAGTCTCTGAGCAAATAGAGCGAATAGACATAGTGTCTATTTTACGTCATGATGATGTACGAGAGTGCCCATCACTTCAAACGGGTGTGATTTTGTTTTAAATATTCGTACTCTTACGTACATGTTACCTGTGTTTTCATGCCTATTGTGGTGCTGTGATGGCACGTGAATTTCACACGGGGATCAATAAACTTAAATCTAAATTAAACAGATACATCTCCTAGCAGCGTTAATGATGAAGTTGAGGGTGCTGACTCAATGCTAATTAGTTGACCAGGGTCCCTCAGGGCTCTATAGTAGGGTCTGCTATTATTTCTCTCCACCAAATCTCTCTGCAAAAAAGTCACAAGTCAATGCATTGTGAGCTTGTAGATCAGATATCCATTTTCACTGAATGTTCACCCTCAGAATAGGGACACTAGGTTTCATGTAAGTAAGCCTTGCCGAGCCATGAGTCCCATAGGGAAGGAAAAGTACACCCCCTGGACATGACACTAGTACACTAGTAGTATGTTGCAGGCTAATTAAAAAGGATTTGTTTGATAGAGATGTAACCGCAAAGTTTTACAGTAATATTGACAGAGCCTGAGACGGATTGCGTCTGACACAGAATAGATATCAAATGTTGATAAAGGCTAAATTTACAGTGCACACCTTGTTTAGGCTATTTCTAGTCAGAACAGCAATGGTTCTATCCAATGAGAACAATAGATTTTATTAACGGAACAACTGCAACTTGCCAAGGTCACAGCAGCACTGTTATATGTAATTTTATGCTCTGTCGTACGATGGTGTGTATATCGGTGTGTGTGTTCACAGTCACACACAGCCATTGATTTATGCTTATGGACCATTACAGCGGGTACCTTTGTCAGATACGTCATGCAAGCTTCATGAATACAGGCTGGCACGATTATTTTTGTTTTTTTCTGTTCCTCTGCTAGGAAATGAATAGACGCCTGACATTGCAGTGCGGGGGGCATTGTTCTCTGCACGAGAGGAGGAGCTGGCTATGTAATCATTCACTTATAGGGTCTAGTCTACTGACACAAAGGTTGGACAGGGGTGAAAAAATAAATGTAGTCTCGCACCTGGACCTCTGAACTGTATTAAATTTGCAGGGTGAGCGTGAATTTCAACTACAATTTTTAATAATGTCACAAAAAACAAACGGTAAAGGAATTTAATTTCAGACATTTTGGGCAGTCGGTACTGCCAGTGCCAGTTACTATACCTCCCAGTCCAGGGCGGAGTCTGTTGTCGTAGCCATCAAGCAGTCCGTCCAGGATGCGTGTGAATATTGTGATGTTGTCATTTAGTTCTGCCTCTTTGGGTTTGCCGGTAGCAATCTGGGTGAAGCTGTGCATGGGAATAAGTCAATGTCATTCTCTGTTTACAGTTTACAACAATCAATATAATAAAAATGTATTTAAAAGAAAATAAATATACAGACACATATAAAAAGAAAGAAAGAAATGAGAGGGATTTTAAGTTGTTTCTCTCTCTCTTTCTCTCTCCCTTGATATTATGAGTGAAAATGGAACCCAGGGTCCATATTTGGTTCCATAAAGGGTCCATTTGTACTCTCTTAGTTAAATTAACCCTATGCATTGTACACAGTATATGTGCCAAATCGCTGTCGTGACAAAGTTAGGCTAGTGCCTTACCTCAGACGGCAGGTGATGCTCAATAGCAAGGCACAGACCCACACACTTCTCATTGCAATGATGTAGTACATTCCATCGCCCATTCCTAAAACATGAAATCCAAGTCTTATTCCAATTATTCCATTCCTAAATATTATATATATATATATATATATATATATATATATATATATATATATATAAAAATAAAAGCCCAATATACACACCATATATATATACATAGGCTACACACACACACAAACAGACACATTTATTTGATGCAATATTTTAGGTTAAATGGCATTGTGTGTTTTGGGAATTATTTAGTTTATAGTATACAATAAGCTTCTATTTCCAGCATAAAAGTAACACGCCACAAAATGCAAATATAAAAGTTAATATAGAAATAATCGAACAGTGTGTGCTATACAGGTTATACATAGCCTATTATTTGCTAGTCGTGCTGGGACTCTGGGAGCCTTGCATTTTATGCGTTTAGGGCCGGCATTCAGTAATTAATTAAGGCTCAAAGTGGATGCTGTCGTAAAACAAGCGCCGGTTACATGCGCTGACATTAACTGAATTTAGTAATACTTGTCTATTGAGGATGTAATCCAAGAAGAAGGCTGATACGTAGCTATTAAATTGTCATTATCAGATTCTCCAGCAGCCCCCAAATAGTGCGCTCTTTTAGTTAAAGCTCAAATTACAACAATAGAAACAGCTACTGCTCTCCCTGGAGTTAATGCTTTTAGAACATAACATAAGTTACGCATTTTACCACAAACAACCAATAGCAATCAATCAATACAGTGTCTTTCTGTCTTACAAACGCTATCGCTCTGCGAATCCCGCAATATTGTCTGCATGCACCAGCAGCACCACCACAACTGGACTGTGTCTGTGCTCTTCACATAATAGCTGGCAGTAGGCTACGCACCTGCATTGTGTTCAAACACTGACCAAACCACAAAGATAAGCCCACCCTAACATTGCATATGAATGTATACCTCTCCCCGGCGTTCATCACCACCACCCGCCGACCTGAAGCCTTTCCAGTCAGTCCTAAAAGCAAACCGCGAGTCGACAAACTACTGTTTCTCGTCCAGTGCTCACGTACGTCCCAGACTCCCACTACTGATTACTCAGACACAGCCTGGCTGCAACGCAACGGTTTGCTGCACAGACAGTCCGTGCAAAGCAGCAGAGCGCAGTTGCCGAGCTTACCACACAAGATGATGCGCAGTCAAACTTCACTACGCCGTCGGTCCCTCCGTAAATCTGACACTTTAAGATTGCAATGGAAAGGACGTCACCTCCGTTCGTACACCATAATTGCCCCTCAGGAGAGAAAATTAAAAAGGCAGGAGAGCGAGGAAAAACGTGGCTGAGTATAGTGTCAGCGAGCTTTATTTGCCCCAGAGCTTTTGTTGGGTTTCCCAACAATTGTGCTGACCGAGCATCCTTTACTTTTCCATTAGTCTGAGCGCCAGTGCACAGTAGGCTACACACCGCGCACAACGGTGATTGGAAATTGCTTGAAAATGTGATAGTAGATCCAGAAAAGCAAAAGTAAGGTGCCCGAGCCGATACTTTGGTAATAATTTGATGAGAGGTACAAAAACGCCCAGGTTTGGATGCAGTGCGTCGGCATGCAGGCTCTCCCAATGATATTATTGCTCCCTACAAGCATAGAGGATGTGGCTCATTGGATTGTGTGCAGCTGTGTTAAGTAAGGGGCGGGGGGGCTGGGGGGTCAGCCTACAGTTACCAAAACAGCCATAAGAGGGATCTCTAATTCTATTTTCCAAATGCTATAGGCCAGGGCATAGGCTATCTAATTCATCCATTTTCCAACATGTGTAACAGTTGAAATTACCAATGATTGGGGTGAGTGGGATGCATTGAAAATTTGAGATGATGATGATGAGAAGTCATTGTCAAATTTCTGTTTTGTGCTTACAGGACAATCATGTATGAAGTTTATTTACTGCATATAGGGTCTATAGCTTAAAATATAAATTGTGCATTCTGATTAGTTTACACAACTACATGGTAGACTACATCATCTTTTTCTGAAGTATGTCTGTCTTTTTCTGAAGTAGTTCTGTGTGGTTTCATATAATATTTTGCCTTTATGAAGAGTTTGAGTGTGACACTCTGTGCCCTGTGGAATTCTCTTGTCAATAAGGGGCCAAGGGCACCCCAGTAGGGACAAGTATAGGTAAAGCAGCAATTGATTTTGATTGATTGAAGTATTTATTAACAGTTTGCAGAATTACAGTAGCCTACATTTCAAGCACAACTCAGAACACAATTCAAAAACTGTTAACTGTGAGTGGACGACACCATAAAGCATTACACTTGTTTACAAGAGGGTCCACCGTTTTCAATCCATCATAACATTTAGAGACGTACAAATATACACTTCTATATAGCCAAAAACAGGAAATCATCATAAAGGAGATAAAAAGGGGAAATAACATAAGTGGTGGGTGGGGGATTCAGAGGCCAGTTTCAAATTGCAGCCGTCCCTTTGAGAGCGGTTTTGAAGGAGTTAAGAGATTCACATGTCTTAATGACAGTTGGTAGGGCGTTCCACATTTTTGTGGCATAAGAGCGAAATTAATTTAGTCCCTTAGTCCCCTAATTTAGTTTGTGCGGAATCTGGGTTGCACATGGTTTGTTGAACTCCCTCTGGTGTTGTGGGTGTGGACTTCAAGTTCATTGACATTAAGGAAGTATTTAGATTTAGGTACATGGGTATCTTGGTGGTATATCAAATCTTGTGGACCAGACCCATTTTAAGATGCTGTACTCTGTCGTCAACCCTAAATCATTCCAGTCTGTCAAAATGGGCAGGGGTGAGGTGGGTTCGGGGGGTGAGTAGCCTGACCAGTTTGATTTGGGAAGTCTGGAGCCTTGTTTTAAGGGCCTTTGAGGTGCTGTGGTACCAAGATGTGCATGCATAGTCGAAGAAACCTTGTACGGTGGCTCCTGTTAGAGTCTTCAAGGTGATTTTGACCAGTGAGGATATAGGTGCTGATTATCCCTTTTTAAATGTGAACAGAAAACCCCTAATCTGATATGAGGGCACTGAAGCCAAAGGGAAGAGACATTAGAAAAAACAAAAATGTCACACATAACCGTGTTGCTCATTGAAAACATAACTGATCTTCAACAGAAAAATGTATTGCATGTGATTAAGATTCTGTTCCCTCACTTATCAGCATTAATGCGATGGTAAACATAGCCCTAAATGGACTGACAGGTCCTTTACGGGTCCATATTTTCACCCTCAGAGTTAAACTTACACTATTACAGTAGGCCTACAGTTGGGATAATGTACATCACTGAGGATAAGTCCCAGGTGCATCCATGCGATGTTTTTTAGTTCTTAGTAGTGACTCATAGGAGTAGACTTGTGACAACCAGGTATAGTCTGGTGACCACCTGAGAGATGGTTGGCAGCCGGAATGTAGACAGCACCCGGATCAGTATGGTTATTGGCGCCCCAGACTGTGTCTTCCGTGAGGAGGAGGCCCAACAGCCCACGGTAAGGCCTTTAGGAGGGCCATTCAAGCTGCAAGCGGAGTCTGCACCACCGTTTCCTTTGCCGGTGGAGCCTGCAGAACCATTGCGGCGGGGGGAGTTGCACCACTCAGTTCACACGGGTGTGATTTTTAGTTCTCAGTACACTTACAAATTGTGGGGCTCTGTGTTATGCCATTTGATCCTCACCTCAACATACTGTAGATGAGGCACAGAAGAAAATCAATCCGGGCACTCAAAAGTTTAAAAGGGAACAAAGTTTATTGTTTTTCTTCTGATTGCATCCTGCTTGATCCAGGACTAACTTTTAATACCATTGTTTTCTCTTTGAGAACCTGGTCATTCTGTTTTCATAGATGAAACTCAGCTCATCATTATGCACTGGAAAAGTGGTTTACGTATTTCTTCTGTCTGTCTTTACAGGAACGCTGTTGACGGGAACAAGAAACTCTACGCCATCTATGACACAAGGTATGATTGGCTTCCCAAATCCTATTTTGTGTTTTAAACACTCTGAATTGCCTTGTTGAAATCGGCTGTATAGATAAACTTGCCTGAATGTTTGGCTATCCATGTGGGAGACCCATGGTTGAATTCAGGTGATTATAATGCATGCCCTATACAGTATTTATCAAGTGTCGGTACTAGTGCACCCATTTTCCTCTTGGTGTACTTTGGGATACTTAGGGGTACACAGAAAACGGAAAAAAAGGGGAAAAAAGTTTTGTCTGATATTGATTATGAATTAGATAGATTTTAATCTTCCATCATATACAATATAAGTATATATGTATTTCATTTCAATACAACCAACTGCCAATAATAGGTCAGCCAACCACCACCAATAGAAAATACCTGCCAATTAGCTTGCTGGATCATTTTGTTTGTCTTTGACTGAATGAGATTTGAATGTTAAAGCCAAACAAAAGGAAATCTACAAAATAGATGAGTGATTGAAATGTACAATTGAAGACCCTTACAAAAGAGAAACACCAAAAATGCATCAATATCAGGACATTACCATACTTAGTTTTTGTTTTGCTGTGGAGGTGGCCGTGGATTGTACTCAGCTGAAAAACATATTGTAGCGGGGTAAGGAAGTTTGAGAACCACTGCAAAAGATTCCATCCAGTTTGAATAAAAGGAAGTGAAATATGGCTGGGTGAGGAGTCGGGTTGCACAATGATCACATCCAGTGCACTGTTATGGAGCTATACTGTAGCCTACGTCCCCTGGAGCAGATTAGAAAAGCATTTTGCAGCAGGTGCAGCACTTCTGTACATTGTAGCGAAGAGATCGCGAAGCATCCTATGTCTACATGCAAATCTTTACCGCTGACTAAACACAAATATGTCTTCAAGCGCACATTAAAATCCAGAGTAATAATTTAACACTGAGTCTAAAAATGAACTTGTACAGGCCCCAAGTGTTACGTTAAGACTCAGGGTTTGGCTGTGTGCATTGGAATGAAACTTAACAGAAAGGAATCCTGTATATTGCTGTAGCACACACTGCTGAGTTTGCAAATACATACGGTATACAAGGATGATGCTCCTCTGTGTAAGAACTGTATATTTCTTTAGTATATCTGAGGACATTTCAAATCCATCTTTGGGAACATGAACAACCTTTACTGAAAACCAGAAAGCAATAGCTCAATAATTCACACTTGATGTGTTCAGGTGCAGACCCTCGCTATCAGCTGGGCTCTAAAGATGGCAAATGGTTTATTTGTATAGTGCCTTTCTCCAAAGCATTTACAAAGTGCATTCACCCATGCACACATTCACACACAGACAGCGGAGGCAACCATGCAAAAACCAACTACGGTAATTAAGGTTGGGAATATATATTATATACATCGATTAGATATTGGGATTTTGGATATCATAATGAGTGATGTTACGGCATACGTATGTGTTTTTTGTTGCTTAAACCATACTTTCAAAATGTTTTGTAAATGTTAAAATAGTGCTCACAACACAGCACACTTTGATATAACCAGTTGGCTCACTCTACAATATCCTGAGCTGGTCCATGATCCATCCATCCGCCCATCCAACACTTTGGTCCCAAACAGTCCTAAACCTACTGGCTGGATTGAATTTGTGTTGCATCCTCATGCTCTGAAGATGAACCCGACATGTTGACGCAATTTTGTAAAGAGCGGAAGAGACGGGGAGATCCCTGATATAGAGCTTTAAAGGTTAACAATTTAATATAATTTGTATATAAACTCTATGTCAGACTACATAACCTCTGCTTAGATTTAAGCTCTAGCGCCACCCTCAGGCCAAAATAATAATTAAAAAAGTAAAAAAAACATTTTCCATCATATTTTTCATGTATATTGGGTGTCGGCTGGATGTAGGCCAATGGGTGTATAGCAAACCGCTAGTGCAGTGGTTTTCAAAGTGGGGGACATGCACCAGGCAGTACCAGGGGGCAAATTGAAAAGACAAATAGTGGATAATTAATAACGAGATTCTATATTCCTAATTTCCTACTGAATTTTTATTCAAATTCAATTAATAATATTGTTCTCATCCCTATTTTGGACATTTCATCGTTACCAAAATTCTTTAAAATGTAAATAAAAAGAAAGACAAAAGGTAGAAAGAAAATAGCAAAAATAGCAGATCTACAAAATGACATTTGGTGCAGTGTAAAATTAAGATAAGAGTCTAAAAATCCCTATTGATACCTCCTAAATCAACTTTTCCATATCTCAAATTGTAGACTCTTGTCTTGTTAATACTGCACCATTTATATCAGAATTGTTGGAACCAATACAATTCCAAGATTAGATTGACAAAAACGACTTGGTCTGCAGATTATTTTCTGTTCATAATGTTGAAATTGATAATACTTAATAATCTTTTCCTGTATGGGCTGCGCCGACATCTAATTTATATTTTTAAATTTCAACCAGGAATCACTGCTGAACTTGTTACTGTATACGGTCTATTGGCACAGACTGTGCGCAACACAGTTACACAACAAGAAAATATCAATATGATGATATATTTATTGTACACCTGCCAAATCAGTAAATAGAAAAAGGTTAGTAAGAGTCCAAGGATCCGGGGGTTAACTAAAGCCCTACAGTATGTCATGGTTTATAGATGTTTCTTTCTTAGGGTGATGGACAGTGTGATGTGTTGTCATTGTAGCCGGCTGGAAATGAGCATATCCTTTCCCAGTCACCTTATTGTTGTCCAAGCTTGCAGAATGATATAGGTATTACTGTAGTTGTCTGACTTCTGACTTTGAGACAGTCCATTTACAACTTCACTTTGATGAAGACTATGTTTTAGCCCCTGTGAGTTTGTCTGTGAATGATCTTTGGCACTGCTGCACCGATCGATGTGAAACTTCGCTCCCAATAGGCCAAGGAAGAACCTCCATCCAAAATGTTTCACATTTCACATGACTTCTTCATGTTTTGCCGGTTTAGGTCATACAATCAATTTGTTTCCCCCTGGATTCCGCTGAGTACAAATGCTCTCTGGAGCCATGAAATATTTGTCACATTAGTCATATTCCTTTCCGATTTGTTATGCCTGTTTGGCCAAAATAAATCCACGAAAAATGCCACAAATCATGAACACAGCATCTGTTCTGCCCCAAAGTAAGTATTTTGGGGGGTGAACAATAAATGCCCTAGTGAGTCATAAGACGATGACAGTCAAACCGGGTTTTGATATTCCATACTGTTTACCTGTAATTAGCTTCCAAGATTTGTGGCTGGGACTGACATACAGTAGCCCTGCCTGCTATGCCATGAACACAGCCTGGGGAGCAGGCTTTGTGAACTATTTCATTACTGTAAGTAAAAAAAAAATGTGTAGGAGTAATATAATCATGTGTTGTTGCAAATTATAGGCACTATAATATGGTGCCATTGAAAAAATGTCAAGTGGCATTTCTTCCTCAGCCTTGAATGTGCATGCACAGTTTCACCGCAATTGACCTATAGCAAAGCCCCTCTCCAAACTGCTATGGTCACAGCTAAGCATAACATGGGTTAGACCAGAGTAATCTCGTAAGAGAGTGGCGAAACGCTTTGATCTCGCCGCAAAGTGTGTGCTTATGGGCTATAGTTCCAAACATTGCTCATATGGCTGGAACTATCCCATTGAGATAGAATGAGCACTTCCGCATTCCATTGTTAAAATGGGAGTCAACACTAGTGTCGCTACTAGATTACTCTGGGTTAGACAAACCTCTCCACCAATAGTTTTCCTATGATAAAACATTGTTTTAAAAAACAAATGTCACGCACATATTTTTCCAGTGCATACGGCAGGCCTTGTTGACGGATTTGGAAGAGATTTTGAAGGTCTGGTTCCAAAAATGAACCAGTATTCAATGTGTAAAATCCATGATATTTACATTGGAATGAATGAGCCTGGCTGAAAGTGTCTAAGTGGGAGAGGGCGGGGCTTATAGCTAAAGGTGAATTGGACATGATTTGAGGAAACTTTAGATTTCAATAGTAGCCAATCAAGATAGAATATGAAAAATCAAACAGTTTCTGTGTTGATCACATGACTATAAAGATGGCTACCGATTTGTGTGAAATTTGGTTGAAAACCACATTTTCCCAATGCAATCTACGGAAGCAGTGGAGGGGGGTTGACTGGCCACATGCATGCTGAAATAGTACATACTATAGGTTCGGAATTGGCATCCAGGGAGTTTATGTGCACAGTGTGGCAGCGACTGACAACGGTGCCGGAGATTAGCTGTACACTGACTGGCGGACACACGGACAGACAGACGGGGTGTAAAACATACACCTCTCCCCATGCCTTTGGCCTGGTGGAGACAAAAAGGTTGGCTGCGGCCGGGTGTAGCCTATGGGTGTGAACGCATAGGGATCCTATGTCTTTTCTTGCATGAAAGTTCAGAAATAAGATGCCTTGTATGGGCTATACCTTTAAAGGAGAATTCCATACTAAAAGGCTTTCTTACCTTTCTTTGTATAGTTGTTACGTCCCCACCAAAGAGGTCCAGGTGTTATTTTGTGCAAAAGCTCCTTATTGGCTATTTCCCCTACCATAAGCCCTAAATGAATTGAATGGGAATTGAATGGGGCTATGGGGTGTTGTGCTAATTTGCTTATTTCCATTGCTCAAAATTATAATTTCTTTGTATATATCCTCTCTTCATAATGTAAATAATATCCCAAGCGGAACACTTTACTACTTCTTTCGATGGAAATAAGCGAACTAGCATAACACCCCATAGCCCCATTCAATTCCCATTCAATGCAATGCAATTCATTGAGGGCTTATGGTAGGGAAAATAGCCAATAAGGAGTTGCACAAAAGAACACCTGGACCTCTTTGGTGGGGACGTAACAACTACAAAGAAAGATAAGAAAGCATTCTAGCATGGAATTCTCCTTTAAGAAACTTAAAACTGTAACTGTAACTCAACCCCCCTGAGCAAATAATAACTCACTTTATGGTGATAATATAACAATCTTACAGACAGCTGTTTTGTATATTTCCGACCTGCCATTGCTTCCTGAAAGCATTAGGCTACACTCAAACGAGCTTCCATCAGATCCGTAGGCCTGTGCAGTTCTGGGAATCCAACCTGTAACTCTACCCTCTTCAGAATCAGCATAGAAACACATTGGATTCAGTGCTACGTACACTTCCCAGCCCACCACATGCAAGTGAAGCCTTGTGAGTATAGTGACATTAACAGCACTGCATGTCCCTCCTTTGACATGCAATTCTGCAGTGACAAAAGATCAAGTAGCCTATAGTATGCTGCAGAAATTTACATTGAAAGATTTGAAAGGATAAGAATAGGTGTATGGACACGGTATGTTTAATATGGTGAGGCCACAGTGGTAATCAAATTGATAATTTAATTTAATCTGATGTCTTCATTTTTATCTGATGTCTGTATAGGGGCCCAGGGCCCAATTGAGAAGTCACGAGTTCCCTCTACAAACGAAGGTGTTACCAATTAGTAAGTAGCACTTCACACTTACTCCCCTCAGTGAATCGGAGAACACACATTTTATTGAATTCATGAATAAATGTGAACATAATTGCAAGTCAAAGTGCAATCATCCTCTTTAGCCAAATCCCTGAGCGCATTGTATTGCAGAGCGCATTATAAACTGTTCTCCATTATAAATAATTGTTGCAGAGCTCTCCGGGTCAACTCTCCAATCAGGTAAATCGCTTCAAAACAGCTTGTATGAAGACTACGATGTCACGTGGTGCTTAATTACTGCCAGTACCGTCATGTATAGAGCGTGGCCGTGGAGTGGACATGTTTTTCAAACTCTGCTCCAACAACTATAGGCTATGAATTGGATTTGCAAGAGCAAGCGCGTATGACCAGGACGTGATAAAGGCAGGCAAACCTCAATAACAATTTGGCGACAGGTTTTTTTCTTCCTTTTTTTGCATGAGCAAAATAACCTGTGGACCCGCTGTCTCCTTGACTCGTGGATGCTGTTGTGCGTTTACATGCAAAAACTAAGCCTTTACGCACAATGATGGAGAGCCAGGATCGAGAGGCGACAGTTTGACTTATCTGCCCAAAAAGCTATTGTAACATATTTGAGATCAAGTAAAATGTCTGCAGACTGCAGCTAATTAATCGTTGGTAATAGTCTACTGACTCTACTCTACGCCATAGGTAGACAGAATCGCGAATGAACTCTCACCTGATCGGATCAGAGGACCTCCTCGGGCGCAGTGAGGACGCTAGTGGTTCGCTCCTCATGGAGAATCTCATCAGTTGTCATCTTGTCATTTGTTGAACGCCGGTGAAACATCCATTCAGAGATCACAAGGAATGTGGGGATTGCAGAAAACAGGGCCATTTGACGTCCTTTCATTTCCGCTCATTGTGGCAGTAATGTGCTGTGCCCAGAGGTAAGTGCTTACAGGAGACGAGACGGACGCTAAACGAGAGATGCGCGTTGCTTCTGAGCTCTCAACCGTTCTCTTTCTCTTTTGCTTCACAGCGTCAACGAGCCGGGGAACATGTCTTTCGTGAAAGAGACTGTGGATAGACTGCTGAAAGGATATGATATTCGCCTTCGTCCAGACTTTGGAGGTATGTATGCACCGGGGTTAATCATATGCCACATATATCCCCATAGTTTGTGCTGTAGCCTATATGTGTTGTTAATCATGTTATGATTAACTTATATCTTAAAGGTACACCGGTTGCTGTTGGCATGAGTATAGACGTGGCAAGTATAGACATGGTCTCAGAAGTCAACATGGTAAGTTTTACACATACATGATTTATTTATGATAATAATTAATAATTTATGAATTATTAATGAAAACGAATTAATTGCGTGAATTACTTTTACCATGTAGCATTATTGCCCAATAGCTGGGACATTAATTCAAGTGGCAGGAGGAGGGGACGTCCCGGACGTGCATGTTAAAGAATTAATGGTTATTCTACATTGAAGCTTATTGCTCATGGCCAGTTGGGAATAATATGCAAATGAAAGAGTATAGGCCTATTTCATTGTATTATGTGCTGAGGTCTGGTTGTCTGTAGGCCTACAGCCTTAAGGTTCCAAAATGGTTGTTGTTGGTCAAAGTAGGCTATACTAAATGTTTTGTACAGTTTCCATTCTTATTATACCTGTCTTGAATACAGTACATTTACTCGAGTACTGCACTGACTGTAAGTCAATTTATTTTGTCTGTACTTTACTCAAGTAGCCTATCTGTATTTTTAGATACGACTTTCACTCCAGTATTGTTATTTTGACTCCACTACATTACTAAGATTTTTTTACACAATTCAAAAAGTTGTATTATTATTATTATTATTAGCCTACAGTATATACAGGCACACTCATGGACAGACAGGTGTATTCACTATAGACACAGCATTAGTCCAGAGCTATATCTTTAGTCAGAATTGCTGACAGCGCTTGGCACTTGCGTCACATGTTACCAGGAGGACACTATGTATTAAATAATACCCATGGCACATAAAGGAGTAGCCTAATCACTGCAATAACCACACAAGACATGAACATGGCCCGCCAGGAGTCATCCAGTCTGATATACTACAAAATCTAGAGTGTTCATTTAACTCTTGAGATCGTACAGCTTAGACTTTCAGAGTTACAGTAACTCTCAGGATATTGCATTGTAGAGTTAGACCTAATAAATAAAACAGATGGTCTCTGTCGGGTGGAAACTTCATATGTCTTTTAAACTTTTAATTTTCTGTATTCAAATAAAAAATTAATAGTAGATGCAATCATGCACAAGCTCAAAACGATATTTTTTATGCTTTTGTGTGACGCCATGATCAAGTACTCTAGGGCTTAAGGGTTAATTTACGAAAAGTGTAAATATGGAGATTAGAGCAATGAGATAGTAAAGGCAGCAATTGTGTGATTGATTGGTTGATTGATTGGTTGATTGATTGGAGAATTTATTAACAGTTTTGGAGAATTACAGTACATGTCAAGCACGACTCAATACAAGACCGTTAACTGTGGACGACACCATAAGCATTACACTTGTTTATAATAGGGTCCACCATGTTCAATTCATCATAACATTTAGAGACGTACAAATATACAAAAAATAGGAAATCATCAAAGAGGAGGTAAAAAGAGGGGAAAAAGCATAGGGGAAAAAGGGGTGGGTGGGTGATTCAGATTTTACGGGGGCCAGTTTCGAATTGCAGCCGTCCGTGGGTGACCTTTGAGAGAGGTTTTGGAGGAGTCAAGGGATTCAGATGTCTTAATGACTGTTGGTATAGGGTATTCCACATTTTGGTGGCATAGGAGCGAAATTAATTTAGTCCCTTGTTTGTGCCGAATCTGGGTTGTGGATCGATGCATTGCTACTGTAAAAAAAAATCACAATTTGGTTTTATGAACAAAAGTACAGGTCTGATTTATCATACTATTGGAGAATATAATATTTAACTTTTTTAAATTCTCGCATGGTTTAAAAAAAAGTTCACAGTGCATGATGCGTGTTCTACCTTTTAGTAATCATATACCAATGCATTGCTCTAGCCAATTAATCAGGCCCAATAAGAGATTTTATGAATGAGGACACCCAGTTCTCTCGTTTGATATCATTGAAGATGTGCTAGGACGTGTACGCACGTCAAAGCACCGGATTGTTTATGATGTGTGGGCATGTCGGATGGACGGAACCTGTTAACACCGTCTAACACAGGATCTTTTCTTAGAATTGGACGGGATGATTTAGATTGAGAGTTAACGTTTTAAGATTATCGTTTTTCGATGACGTCCTACTGTTGTGTAACATCGAGGATTGTGCAACAGGCGTTTCCTGTTGTGAAACTATTAGAATTGCAATCAGAATCAATTATATTTGTCACATCACAGTTTTTTAGGTGTAAAGCAGTGTGTGAAATAATTTTAGTTTTGCGTTCTCCATCGTTAAATTGCGACCGCAAGTCGCAATTAAATATGGGATCTCAAGTAACATCAGGGATCTCCATATATGGGAATGCCCATATGGCCAATCAATATTGGCCAGCAACTCTACATCTGACCACAAACCTCAAACCTTTAGATCTCTATATGGAGCGGACCTGTTCTGACATTCCATATGTTGTTCCTTCCCCATCCGTCCTTTCTCTTCGATGTCTCCCTTTTGACTGATACCTGTGCATTCAAACTGTAGACGGGCCTGCCCCAAAATTATTAGTGCAGCCACGCCCGGCAGCCGGCAAAAACTAGACACTCAAGACACTGCCCCCGCTGCCACCCTTAGATCTGGAGCTGACCTGTTCTGACATTCCATATGTTGATCTGACCTCATCAAACCCTGTACACTCAAGACACGCTCCATATATGACCAGTACAGAATTCATTCCATGTTGATCTGACCCCCCATGCAAAAGCGCCAGCGCTCGCCAAGCAGTACCTTGCGTTGTCCCGCAGGGTGGGCGGGGCGGGGCACCCCCTCCCCCCTCCCCCAGAAAAAGGAGGGGAAAAAAAATCCTGTACCTGGTCTCCTGTCTTTACTCCTCCCGCTGAAATCATCAGCTTGTTCTGTTGTTCATCAATGTGTTGCTTATGAAAGGGGACGTTTAGCCAGATGGGTATGTCATGTCAGTTGTCACGTTCCATGTATGTGTATACATTTTGTACTGTTCATTCAATTTGTTACGACTCACGCAGGAGAGGGACCATCACACCTCTCTCTCTTTCTCTCTCTCTCTCTCTCTCTCTCTCTCTCTCTCTCTCTCTCTCTCTCTCTCTCTCTCTCTCTCTCTCTCCCTCCCTCTGTCAGTCCAGTGTCCTTTCACAATTTTCACACAAACTTTCTGACTGACAGCCACTTCTAGGCAATCAAGCAAACGCGATTATGCCATACTTAATATTAATAACAATAAAGAAAGCAACTGCTTTTCAATTTTACTTTGATAACCAGTAATTTGGGGTGCAGGGCAGACTGGTTGGGTAATTCCCTAGTGTTTAAAATTAGATATTCCTCTAAATCTGGGTAGAAATGTAAAATTAAAATAAAGGTGCCTTTTCAAATTCCAGCCCCTGCCCTTCAAATTCCCTCTGCACGTCCCTGCCCCCTCCCTCTCTCTCTCTCGAAAGCAAGTAAATGGACTGGACTTGTTGGGTGTTGAAAAGCCGGTCGTCAGGCTACTTTTTATTTTTGCTGGCGGTTGGGTGTTGAAAAGCTGGTCGTCAGGCTACTTTTTATTTTTGCTGGCCGCGGGGTGGGCGGGTCGTTGATTAATATATTTTGTTGCGGGTTGGTGCGGGCTGGCTCTTGTGGCGGGACGGGACTAATGTGCATACAGATAGAGAAAGTATGTGGAAGCAGATGTATACGATGCTTCATTTGATGAATTGAGTACATGAGGACCCAAATGGATTCATCCTTTTAGCAGACCTTATTGTACTGTACTCCCCTGTGCTTGTCCATTCAAACTGTTAAAAAGTAAAAGTAATGTATTAAATAAATCAAAACCTGCAGATAAGGTGCAGGAAATGTACTGGTCGAAACAAATAAAAAAACTAGCCCATTCCAGTCAGTGGCCATTGACCCCATGTGTGTGCATGACTTGACAAACTGAAACTTGACACTTGCAAATGATTAGCCAATGAAGTGATTCATTCATAAAACCCAAACAGCCCAACTAAACTATTACTCTAAAAATGAGTTGGGCAATTTTACTTTATCATTTTGTTTCTTACTGTATGAATTTCTGCTCCACCCAGATTGAGTCAAAGTATAGATACTACTGCTTTTAAGTGCATGCTTTAAAAAACGTACATACCAATACATCACTGTATTTATATTTTGACATTTTCCGACATTTTCAACAAATCTGCTATTTTCATTACATTTGAAATACAGCTTAACGCTGCTATAAGCAATAATATGTCAACATTATAATTACCTTTTTATTCTTCTTTTTTTGGTATTCAGACAGCCAGCAATGGGCGGAATGCTCGCAAAAAACATTTAGTCTCTGTGACACGTCTAGGGGCCACAATCTGCATTCAAATATGTTCCTAGAAGCTTTGTCATTGGTCGATTTGCCTGTCTACTTCCTAATTGGTTAGTCATTGACCCAGGTTTTTTTTTCGACCAATGACAAAGCTTCTAGGAACATCTTTGAATGCAGATTGCGGCACCTAGATGTATCACAGAGACCAAACCTTTTTAGGAGCGGTCTAACCATTGCTGGCTGTCTGAATACCAAAAAAGAAAACACAAACAAAAGCTCATTAAAATGTTCACATATTATTGCTTATAGCGGTCACACCTTCAGTGGTTTCAGGCGATAAACGCAGGTTGTGCGCAACCGCCTGCTTCGTGGCAGCAACAGTCTTGAGCTGCTTAAAATAGACTTATTTTTCTACTTGGGGCAACCTGGCGCATATAGAGCACATAAACATGGTGTGCGCAAGACGTGGAAAGCTGCGCAATACCAACAAACGCTCCATTCCCATTGAAAACCATTGTAAAAATTGGCTACATAGACAGCCACAAAGTTAGTGATTCATTCATAATTACCCTTTCCCTTTCTAGTAATGTAGTGGAATCAAAATAACAATATTTGTCTTAGAAATGTAGTGGAGTGAAAGTCATATGCATCCAAAGATATTGATACAATTGAGTAAAGTACAGACATAAAAAATGGACTTACAGTAAGTACAGTACTCAAGTAAATGTAGGTTACTGTCCCTGAATATTAAATGAGGTTTCTTTGATTAGATGGAATGGCTGTATGCCTGGGTGGTCATAGTGCTGTAGCTTTCTTGGCGTTCTTGCTCAGCTCAAAAAATGGTTCACATTCCATGGTTCATATGGAAATATAATGCCACTAATATGAACACTGTTCACTGATCAGGTTGCATGAACTATGCAACCTGAACTATGCAATCAGTTTATGCCAGCGGAAGTGTGTGCCCTTGAACCAGATCAAGTACACACTGTAAGCTATCCATGGTCCTGAAATTACAGTACACTCTTCCTTCTTCAGTCAGAGGAGCAAAGCAAAGTTACCATTTAGGCCCCATTTTAAAAATAGTGAAACTATAGCTGATCTACAAGCTTGACAACGCGTCACGAACGATGTGTCACATTGTGAGCTTGTAGAACTGATATTTTCACTATTAATAAAAAAATAGTGGTGCTGGGTTGAAAGCAGTTAATGAATCAATGTATGGTTGCGTTGCAGACAAGAAAACGTGTCATATGTAGATGGACAGGCGTGCAATCTAAAAATCTAAAATCAGATCAGAAATCCGAAATTAGTCGGAGAAAGTATGCAACCGAACTTGAGGTAATTGATATCTCCTGGGACCCTAAATGATACCCCTGTTTTCAGTTCAGATACAATTCATACCATGATACCTGTATCGCTTTAGCACAGTTGAATGAGATCGGAGCTGACAAGTGAAAGTTGTGAAAAAAGTATACCCATTTGTTGTTTCTGTCATGGTCAGGGCATGGAAAACTCCAAATGTCTCTATCCTGCACAATGAGAACCGCTGGGCAGATAGACAGTGCAGCAATGGTACAACATGCAAACAGAATGACATAAAGGCACACGAACCATGGCGAAATCCTAACAAGCCTGTGGACTGGGTCCAACATGTTTTGTAGAGTTCGAAGATATCAAGGTTTTGGGGGAATTGTGTGATTTTCTTTCTACTTACCAAGACAGACAAACTCATGGAAACCTTTTTTTGTCTGATTGCTGTTTGAAGGTATGTTGAGTTTAGCTCATTTCACTCATGTTTATGGGATCAATTAGCAGCTTCTCAAATAGGGAATAAGTTCTCCAATGCTGTGGGTTTAATGCTTTCTATAATCCTAACAATTACATTATAGCCGCTCCAAAATTTACATAAAAAATATATATTCTTTACATTTGACTACTGTTCTTGTTGTAAAACAAAAATGAGTCCAGCTGTTGAGAGCAGATGTTTTAATGTTTCATAATAATAAAAATAATTACTGTGATGAATTTATCTATAATCAAAAGTTTAAGGTACTGTGATATTATTATAAAAAAAATTTTTTAAGGTAAAGCTCGTGTTAAATAATTATATATTCACATAGTAACCATTGCTATGGAGTAGGTGTTTGTTCAGTAGCTGTTCTCCGGGTCTCTCCAGCTCTTTTAATAAACAGAAGATATATATTTAATATATTTTCATTTCAGGATCCCAATTTCATCCAATCAGTCAAGAGAACTGGAAGTGATGAAACAAAAAGACAAAATTGGAACTGGAACACAATATGCGCGCGTGCGTGCGTGCGCGCGTCTAATACGGTAACAGGCTTTAGTTATGACATACTATTAGACGGACAACCTAGTTTCAAGGATGTTTAATAAATCCAGGCAAAGGTACAAGGGGAAAAGGCAAAAGTCGTAGTCAAAAGCAAAGTTAGATTCACCAAGAAACACAGACAAAAGCTATAAACGGACGGGACCATGTGGAGTGGCTAGTGTCTTGTGCAGGCAAACAATACTGACTGAAGTGGAGTGGCAGAGGGGGTGATTATATAGGTGTGGACTAATGAGGAGCTGGTGTGTAGAGTTAGTAGGTTGGAGATGATGATCTCTGGAATGAGTGCGTGAGCGTGGTCCTGACACGTCCATTTGTTAGCGTGATCTTTATCAGTGTTTTTCTCAGATTGAGGTGATTGAACGGAACGGCGATGTTAGGAGCTCAATAAAAATCTGCGCTACCTCGGGTTACAACAATCCGCAGCATAGTTATGGCAGATGTTTACTTCCGGGTTCTTCCTTTGTGAATTTTAGGGTTTAAAAGACACCTATTCTATGGACGGAGAGTATCGTATCGTATTGCATCGTATCGTAATATAATAATAATATAACTCATGGTTTTAAGAGGTTCAAATGGGACTGTCTGTGTGTGTCTCTCTCTCTCTCCCCCCCTCCCTCTGGTTCTCTCTTTGTCTCTCGATCACTTGCTCTTCAAGTATAGTGAAAAGGCATAATAATTATGTGTTGGCTGCAATCTTTGAAACAGCTGGAGTCACACAAGGTATCGGCCCATACCCTGTGTGGGTGAGCTGCAGAGGGCCCGTTGTCAAGGAGATGAGATTATTAATATATTTCTTCTTTTCCTTGCGTAGGTCTTTTAAAAAAATACGATGGCTCCCTCCCGGTAAAATCCAATTTGTTGATATTAAACAATATACTTATACTACTTGTATACAGGCCTATACTTATAAACAGCCTATGTTTCAGCCTAAAACAGCCTAAGTGCACTCCAAAAATAGGCTAAATGCACAGTAAAATCCAGAGTGTTAATTTACTGTAACACTGAATTAGCTACTGTCACACATAGTGGTTGCAGGCTGATGGTGGCCGCCTGTTTTGTGCAGCCAGTGCACCCTAAAAAAAGTAGGCTGTAGTTTGCAGGACCTTCTGTCTTGATGTTTCCAGGCTGGTCCGTCTTCAACTCATCCGATTGGACAAAGGAGGAAAAGCAGCAATGGCCTCGAGCAATTATCTGCTTCAAATACACTTTTTATCTATTGAATATATATATATATATATATATATATATATATATATATATATATATATATATATATATATATACATACATACATACATACATACATATATATATATATATATATATATATATATATATATATATATATATATATATATATATATATATATATACATACATACATACATACATACATACATAGAGTGTATAGTGCACATAAACACACCTATTGAAAACTATTGCAAAAAGATGGCCAAATAGGGGCGCCCACTGGCCAAGTGGTCCAGGTGAATGCCACATATAGGCTTTGGCCTGACAGCGTGTTGCGTGTTCGAGTTCCGTTCATGAGAACCTTTGCTGCATGTGTCTCCCCTTCTCTCTCTCTCCCTCTTTCCTGTCTATCTTCACTTGATACTATCAATAAAGGCAGAAAAGCCTAAACCAAATCGTAAAAAAAAGATGGCCACATAGGCAGAATCACAGTTAGGTGTGACCATACCCTTAATCACTTTAATTGTGAAAATAGCAACACAAAAATATTAATTAATCTCTTTTTACCTTTGAGATTTAAATACACTGGTGTGTTTTTTTGTTGTTGTTTTTTCCTAATAACTATATACGTAGTCCCAATGTTCGATAGTAGCTGTGTTGTTATACTGTGCTCTGTCAGTAGCTATGAGTCAGAGAGAAGAAAACCCTTTCATTTTACTATCTACCTCTGTGTCTGGAGGAAGTGTTGCTGTTAAGAGGCTCAGGGCCCCATTTGAACCAAATTATATGACATATAATAAACAGAATAAAAACAGAATTTAAGAGGTGGAGGCGTGGCAAATGTCATTTTACAATTATGCGCTTTATTGCGCTCTCCGACACCCGTGGAGTGCGCAAAACGGCCTTGAATGTTGGTGTGTTTAGGCCTTGAGTTGTCACCTCCTGCAACCCAACCAGCGTGGCAGGTGCCATTCCCTTTAATAATCAGTTGGTACGATAATATCGTCAAAAGAGTTAACTATTGAGAGTGTAAAGGGTCTATTTGGTTTTATTTAATGCTCTGAAGAGTAAAATTATTGTTACACATCTGCATTACTTAATTTACAAGAAGTCTACACAATTAGTGAATGTAGAAGAATTGTTATTTTGATCAAGGTTTGCCTGTTATCTCTCCTAATGGTACCAACATCAATACAGCATGGAATTGCGGATGGAACTTTTCTACACAGTTAAATCCTGTTAATTTAGCTCTGAGAGTGTAAAAACAGCTGTTGCGTGAGTGAGGTTTTTCCTTCTGTAGATGTGTAGCAGAGTAATGTTGCCGTCAGCGTGATACAGTAGCGTGATATTACACCAGATAAGGTAATTGCACTCTTGACTCTTGAGAGTTTCAGAGGAAAAGAGGCGAAGAACCATTGATTTAACTGTTCTTTGGAAGGCAGCAGCCATTGTTTTCCATAAGTTGAGGCATTGAGGTTGGGAAAATGCAAAAATGCCTTATAGTCTTACTGTATAAGCTGAAGTTATTTATTTTGCAGGGCTGCATTTGAATATTTAGCAGGTATTAAAAGCAGAATCCTGGTGATTTGGACATATGAGTCTATGGTCATGTAGGCCATGGCTTGTTTAATATGAAACTCATCTTTTGTTTTATTTTATTGATATGTTTTATAGCTGCTATTTTGTACTGATACTTGTTGTAGGCTTCAGGTGTGTCTCAAAATGAAGCATAAAGATTCCTAACCTGCTATGCAAGTATGCTAAAGAAAGAGTGTGGGTGTACTTACGGTTTATGGTGATTAGAAAGGTTTGGAGGTTTGCCATTGTTGTAACAACATTTGCTGTATAGTGGGGGATATTACTGAAACGATCGTTCACTTGATGGTACAAGCACCAAATTTGGTACACAAGTGCTTCACTTGTAGTTTGTCACTTGTAGTTTGAAATAATATGCAAGCTTCTTTATGTTCATGCCTTTGAGCATATAACTACGGTATATGCCATCGGACAATCTGACCACATGATTTGACATTATCCTACCTGTAAGTTCAAATGGTTTTCATTCGATTGCACCTTTACAATGTGTCATAAAGCCCCAAAGTGGAAAAAGCGTACTCCAAAATAAAAGATTTATGACTGGTTCAGATGCATTTTTATTGAGAAAGCTTACGCATTTGGCAATCAGCCTTCCTCTTTTTAATCTACTCTGAGGAAGGCTGATTGCCGAAACGCATAAACATTCTCAATGAAATGAGAAATTCTATCTGAGCCAGTCTTGCTCTTGCATCTTTTATTTTGGAGTGCCGCTTTTTCCACTTTGGTGGTATTTGATTTAAATTGTATTTATAGCTGAGCACCCACTGCCTCAAAACCAAGGGCAGCATCCAGAGGAAGCGCATCTGTTTTTCTTTCTTTACTTTACAATGTGTGTTACATGCATACATTAAAGAAGCTCCTCTGTATTTGTATTGTGTCATCAACATTTCTATATATTTGATCTTCATCAGGACATTATGTCTTTTTGCTTGTGTTGCACCTGGGCCACGGATGCGCAGTACTATCTCCTTCATACATTCACACACCAGCCATGACCAACCTGCTCATCTGGAGCAGATAACGGTTCAGTCTTGCTCAAGGACACTTCGCCATGAGCACCGAAACCATAAACTGATCCTCGGTTCATTCCATCTGCAACCCTGTTCTGGCTGCATCTTGAATTTCACCATAAAAATAGGTCCTACCTAGATCCCCACCGCCCACAATATCCGTTCCTTTTTCACGAGAATACTCCGTAAACATCACATCGGTTTCAAGTAGCACCTTTTGTTTCCAAGCCTAGCAGAGGATCATGGCTGTCAAGAATGCAAGAATCAGTGAATGTGATACAACACGTATTGGGAGCACTTAAAGTAGGAGCCTTAAATAGTGTTGGCAAGCCCCCCCGACTGCTCACATGGAGAAAAGAGTCTTTGACTGCTATTCCTGTACTCCCAGCAGACTCGCTGGTGTTACTGTTAAGTTGACATAAACGATGTTTGACTGGCACACAGTAAGCATGTCTACGTGTGAGAGCATGAGCTGAAGACGGCACAACTGGGACTCATTTAGTCACCAGTGCTGGAAACTTGCTGTCTACATATCTGAGGAAAAAACACTTTTCCCACATTCGGTTCTTGCAAAAAGTGGAAGAAAATGTCACATGCACTAAAAAGCAGCATCACCTAAATTGATGATGGTATCTATGCTGAAACGTCTATGATTGGACCAGTGGTTGATTGTGACTACGAGTGGTGGACAGTAACAAGTATTTTGGGTACTTCCACTATGTTTCAAAGACAAATATTATACTTTTGATGCCACTTCATTTCTAGGAAGGGAAAAGGTATATTATGATTATGACTGAGTTGTAACTACTCACCGAGTCCAACACAGATCCCTAGCAGACGCACAGGCCTACGGCCGTAACATGAGTATACTCTAGTACTGATGTTGAGTACTTTATCCCACCAATGCTGACTAACACCGGTTATCACATTGCCATCTGGATGTTCTTTGAATGCATTGGTGTTTTCAGACATGATCTACGAGGGTAATGTGATGTCCATATGCCAGGGATTGCCACAAATTACACATTTGTTTATGCCAGTGAGTGGCGGGTCGTGTTATGCCTAAACTTGTCACAATTCTACACTTTTCTTGTCATTTCTCAGTGAACATCCTTCCTTTGAGAAGAGAACAGGGTTTCAGGCTTGTATAAGTATGCAACTATGCATTTCAGCATTCTGCACCCAGGGTCAAGTTCATTGTAGGTTCTGTTGCTTTTCTTTAAAAAGAAAAAAGATTATCAGCTGTACTGCCTCCATGTGAGGTTCAGTTTGAATAAAACGGCATACAGAGATTCAGTATCAACTTAGTTTGAATGTCTGATTTTGCATTTCAGCATTCTGCGCCCAAGGTCAAGCTCACTTTTATTCTCACAGAAGTCAAACCAAAACGAAGTACATATTTCAGTAACACGTGCTGATACTTGTGTCAACCAAATGAAAGGCAATTAAATGCTAGATGGGTGTCATTTCCAATGTGATTTTGCCATAATGGTTCAGTGCAAGTCTGTTTAATTAATCCGATTTCCCGAACTTCCGTTTTCGCTGGATACCGTTTCATAGAGAGGCAGTACACTCGCAATCTATATACCAAATGAAAGACCGAAGTTTACAGATTACACAGCACTTTGGATTTTAAAAAATGAGCTGTGAGTAAATGAAATGACGTGTGTTTTTGGTGCATTTATGTGCGGTGGAGAGAGAAAAAAGGGGGGAGGGGGAGCAGCACAACTTGGCTTTGTTGGTTGCGGAGTGGATGGCAGATAGTCAAATACTGGACACACAAAACAACACTCTGTAGCTAATATATACATGTATTCTAAGGCAGCACGCATTGCTCTTCCATATGGAAAGATCCAGGGCATAATGGATTGTGGATAACAGATCTCTTAACACAATCAGTCCCCGGGATTCCTTCAAAATAGGAGCTCTGGGGTGCCGGGAAAACATGGTGTCTACTAGTGTTGCGCGGGTCAGGGTTTTTCATGCATGTGATAATAATGTGATAATAATCTGACTCTGCCCAGCCCGCCCCACAGCACCACATCAATTTTCACAACTCGACCTGGCCTGCAACCCGCCATCATTAAATGCACGTCAAATATGTCTTTGAACGTGGCTTTTATTTGTCAAAAATGGTGCTTATAATCTGTCTTAAAGGCTAATAATATCACTGGCAAGCATGCATAGTTCTGGGTGTTCCGACCAGCGCATTGCATCGCATCGATGCTATTCATTTGTCACACACGTGTGCGACATGGCAGATTGAGAGGAGACAGAGAGGTTGAAGGGAGAGAAGAAAGACTCACCCGTGCGTCGCAGACATAGCCTACAGTATAACAACAGGACTGTCACTGCACAGACGCTGAAAGAAAACGGCACTAAAGACCTGAGAAAAACTATTTGAAAACGTTAGTGTTGTCTAACTTGTCCTCCTTGCACTTATACACTCCAGTCCACACACGTGCGCACAAACACACACACACACACACACACACATACACAGTCACACACACATGCGCGCACGCACACACACACACACACACACGTACGCGCGCGCGCTGAAGGAAAGGACTGCGCAACACTAGTGTCTACTAACATATCCCACATTGGTTTATATTCAACTATCCTAGGGGAATTTTTGACAGCTGCTGAAAGTTGGGGTACCATCAACAACCATTATAAGGCAAAATGTTCTACATTTCATTATGCTTTAAGTAGCATGCGATGTGTCAAACTAGGGTGATTCTGAATCCATTCCAAGCATTAGTTTTGTACACTCCTTGGGCTAAAAATGGCCATAGCTGTCATCACAAATGTGATGAGGTCAGCACATTTGAGCACATTAGGGCACATTTGGGCAAGTGTATGGCCACATTTAGCCCAAGGAGTATTCTTCGTGCAAAACGAATGCTTGGAATGGGTTCAGAATCATGAAGACCCCCTAGTTTGACCCCTAGTTTGGTCATAGACCCCCTAGTTTGGCCATAGCCACTTGTGCCCAAATGTGCTGACCTCAACACATTTGTAATGACGGCTATGTCCATTTTTAGCCCAAGGAGTGTTTTTCGTGCAAAACTAATGCTTGGAATGGATTCAGAATCATGAAAACACCCTAGTTTGACACGTCACGCGCTACTTAAAGCATAATGAAATGTAGAACATTTTGCCTTATAATGGTTGTTGATGGTACCCCAACTTTCAGCAGCTGTCAAAGATTCCCCTAGGGTTGTTGAATAGAAACCAATGTGGGATATGTTAGTAGACACCTTTACAAACACATTGGTGAAGAAAAATATTGGTAAAGTTATTCCCAGATTTATTATACTGATAATATTCCCTGACTACTGGCACACTGATTGGTTTAAGTTGCGTAACACCCAAACCTATGCATAATGTAATGGGTAGTGGAGGTGTTTTAAGGATTTAGGTGGTGGCACAAGACAGCATTTTATACGGGGGAACGCCTCTTACACTCCCCAAATTAAGGAAAAAGGGCCCCTGCCGCAAGATGGAGCCCCATGGAGTTTTGTGCCAGAGAGAAAGTGAAAAAGAATGATGGCAAAACTTGTCACAGAGCCAGAGCCTTTCACCAGACACATCTCTTCTCATTATCTGATGCTCAGCCTCGAATCCCTGCAGAACCAACTTTCACCTTGCTTCACAACGTTTTCTTAGAATTATTTTTTGAATTTCAGTCAGCTCTAAAGACTTTGATCTGTTAGGAAACTGGACATAATACAGGTGCTTTCTTATCTAGCAAAGGGTCAGTATTGTCACACGTCCCTATCATTGTCGTATAACCAAAGGATATTCACTTACAGTTCACAAGCTCTGACATGTCCATTGTTGTGCTATAATAGGGCAGCGGTCTCGAGTGGGTTCCAGCCAAGGGGTCCATAGCTAAATTATTTAACGTAATAAAGCAGCAGTTTAACCACTTTAAGGAAAGTCTAGATCTGTCACCTCCTGCTTGTACAATGACTGATCATTGTGGGATATCCGTCCCGCTACTACTTTCTTTTTTCTTCAATTTACTGAAAATTACTGATTTACAAGATCATAATGCGATGTGATTTGTTGTGAGCTTGTAGATAAATAAAATAAAAAATATATTTTCAGATTGTGGTTCGCGGTCGAATACACATTCTTTACCCATTCCTAAATACTGTACTTAAGTGCAATGAGCAGCCATAGTGCATATCCAGGGGCCAACTCCAGTACGCATGCTCCACCTAGCATGCATGTCTTTTGGTATGGAAGGAAATGGAAGTACCCAGAGTAGAGGAAACCCGTGCAAATACAGGGAGAACATGCAAACTCCACAAAGAAAGACCCCTTAATTGGGCCTCATTTCATATGCACTCTGGACCAAAACATACATGAAATGGGTGCACTGGCCTGGAAATGCAGTGTGCTTTGTCATTCTGGCACACCTTGCTTATAATAATCCAATTGCATTATGTGCCGCTCCCCTTTATGTATAATGCATCTAAGGTAAGATTACACAAGTAATGGAAGGATATATGCATTTAAGTGAATATTGCACAAATAATGGGAGTGCATATGCATATGGGAGGATCACAAATAATGGGAGGAGTTCTAGGCCTAACCCATAGAACTATATAGACCTATATATAGATTGTATAGTATCTACGAGTAAGGAGTAATAACGCAATTCAAATCAGAGATTACATTGAAACCTCCCTGGCGCAACACCAGCAATAGTCAAACTCCTTGCAACTCAAGCCTACACTACATGTCATCTGAGTTATTTTGATTTTGTTATCAGCACTGCAGTTGGAATGTCACATTGCTTGTTTTGACAATCAATGCTCAGCACAGTTTCTTTTTTTCCCCACTTACAGAAACAGAAAACGCAATGTTCATCTGAAATGTTCATTTGTTCATCTGTTCAGGAGCTCATTTTATGACTCCTAATTAATAATAATACTCCCAATAGTCACCCAAATTCTATTTTTGTCAGTTGCAATGCGCCCCGCACAATGTTTCTGTAATTAATCAATGACTTAATCAGTATTGAATGTAGCTTTTTACTTTGATTAACCCATTAAAACTGAGAACGCATCTGTGTTATTTTAGATTTCTTTGGCTTTTCAAAAATAAAATTGTATCTGAAACCGCTGTTTCAGATACAATAGTTTAAGGAGGCGGTCCCATTCACAGATTGCTTAATTAGCTGCTACCCTAGTAAATCAGACGTTCAGTTGATGCTGATAACCAGCACAATTTGCCCTGAACCTTAGATCTATATAAATCTAGTCGTCAATGATTGAGTAGAGGTAGAGGCTATGAGATTCTCTGAGGCAATAAGTGTTGTTTGACTTTGACCAGTCAAATCAGCCTGCCCTACAGCCAACTTGCTGTCCCCATGCATGACGCATTGGCCCCTCTGACAAAACAAACTTCTGTATGTGATTTAATGAGGGCTCAAAATTAACACCTGCCAACTGCAGGTCAAAATGCACTGGTGGGTAACACTGTCAAGTTACTAGCTAACTTGGCACGTGAACGTGATGACTCAACTTCCAAACAAGCTAGATGGATGGAGTCATAATTCTCCTTGACAAACTATGACCGCCATAATGGTTCTCTCGCACAAACACATTGAGGATGGTGTAATACAGTAGGCTTGCTTTTGACCAATGGTCTCTACACATTGTACGATGGTGTCATGACTCATGAGGTAAAAATCTATAAGCCAGTCAGTGTGTCACAATGCAACACGTTTTGAGCTTATAGATCTGCAATTTAGCCTATTTATGAAAACGAAAAGGGGTACCAAGTTGAAAGTAGTTAAAGCAGTGTTGAGAGGACATTCAAAGGAAAAGTGAGGTACTTTAACACTTGTCATGAGTGTGCTACTGTGCCCGTGGATTCAAATGCAGGCATTCTCAGTATTGCCAACTTTGTGTTTATTTCCTGAGTCCTCCTTATTTATTTAAGAGAGCATTAGTCAGCAGAACAAAGCCAAGTGGGCTAGTAAAGAGCTCCATTAAAGCCGCAGGAGAAAGCTTTTCTGTTTGATGGCTACACCTGTGGAAGCGGTTGGAAATCAAAAGAATGTCCTCTGAATTATTGACAGGCTTATTTCACAACATGCATGGTGATGTGTGTACTACTCAGGGTTCATGTTGTTAAATATTTAGATTGGGTATTATGGTATTATTATTGTCATGCCACTCATGCTCCAGTTTTGGGTTGTTGTTGGGTTAATCAGCCTTCAGAGCTGAGCCATGGTATCAATGCTGTGGCTGCAGAAATGGAAATCTATAATCTGAGGGCTAGTGCCACAATTCTGAGCAGAAGGGCTGAGGAGGGTTTCTTCTCTAGACAGCTCTTGAAAAATGGCCGCCCGGGGCCGGTTGTTGAGAATCAGAGTTGTTTGACAATTCTATAAATATCACCTTGACTACAGAAAATCCATCCTGAGCTTCGGGGCTGCAGACACGTAGCTATGACCTATGTGGTAGCCTTAACTCACTGTGAGTAAGTGACCCCTGAACCCTTACAGTTATGACGGCACTAGTACATTACATTACCCCAGAGAGAGTCCCACAGATCTGGGAAACAATACTGCATTTTTTATACTGTATCTGCCATGTAATAGCATCAATATGACAGGTCTAAATGACCCATATGTTCTCCTTTGGTCCATAGGATTACACGCTGACTATGTACTTCCAGCAGTACTGGAGAGATAAGAGGTTGTCCTATACTGGGATCCCTCTCAACCTGACGCTAGACAACAGGGTGGCAGACCAGCTCTGGGTCCCTGACACCTACTTCCTCAATGACAAGAAGTCCTTTGTGCATGGCGTTACAGTTAAGAACCGCATGATCCGACTCCACCCGGACGGTACCGTTCTCTACGGACTACGGTGAGTACAACTGCTGCAGCTAGACTCCCACTGATGCTCTTCCTGTTGAAACCACTATATATTTGGATTGTTGTGATTTTCTCTCTGGGAAATGTCCCTTGTATGGCTATGAGTAGGCACGTTCCGGGGATCCCCCGGGGACCCCCACACTCACTTCACATGGGTGTGATTTTTATTACAAAACATAGCCTCCATTAACCATAGCCCTTTATATATTCCGGCCATTTGAAAATAGTCGGTCGCGACACATTGTGAACTTGTAGATCTGCTATTTTCAAAAGATTTGTATACATTTAATATACATTTGAAAACTTGTGAAATGGGACCTTCAACACAATGAGCACTTTCTACTTTTGGTACCAATACTTTTGTATTTTTACTCAAGTCAATTCTGGACTTTTACTTTACTTTACTACAGAGCATTTCTACATACTTTTACTTCCCTGGTCTAGGGTTGAGTGTTTGCCTCCCCAATGTGTTCTTACAGTCACTTTTACTATTGTCTGCATTAAAACTAAAACACGATAGCAGTGGAGCCAGCGCCCATGCTCCTTTCAAAATGATAGTCATGGGATCAGAAACCAGAAGCCTTATCCTGCAGGAATGATATTTCTGCTGCCGCAGTACCTCTGAGCAACATCTTGTATCAAATTATTCTGTGTGTATATCATATTAACCACAAGAACCGCAGTGCAATAACGTATATAGAAGGAATGACAGAGCTATCGATTGCAAAAAGTCAGTGTTTTATTTGCCCCTCTTCTAGAAGCATTAAGGACATAATTCTCATGATTTTATGGTAATGTACTGCGGCTCAGCCATGTGTGTGCAGAAACTACCGCTTGGCTTCTGAGTACAATAAGAACTCAAACCCAATTAAGTTTAATTTGCAGACTATCTGCTTTTCAATCTTCAATGCCACTGCATTGCCAAAATGTGCATTTAAAAGTACAATACATAGCAGAGAATTTTCCCATTTGAAGTAATTGTAATGTGTTAATGTTTGAATTTTCTTTATTTAGGAATACCCCATTGAGATACAGTATCTCGTTTTCGAGAGGGTCCTAACTACAATCTAAATAATAATTCTAACAATGTCTGTCTGTCTGAATATCTGAATGTCACTGACAGCGCGTTATCTCATCATTAACTGCACGAATCACTCCCACTTTTCACACAGGCATGGACCATAATTATATGGAGGTCTTAACGGAGCCCTTTTTCCCATTTGACACATTAATGATTAATAATCAATTTATTAGTGAATTAACCTCGCACCTCCGTCCCTTAGCGACACCTGCATCACAGGCCACCGTTATCACCGTTACCCCACTGCCATGCTTCCTCTAGCTACCGCTGCAACACAACAAAATGTGCCCTATACAATTTGGCGCCGCGTGTGTGTGTGTGTGTGTCTCCTAATAGACAGCACAGCCGTTTACCCCCGTTTATCCGTCTGTCGTCTATCTCCGACCGAGCCACACTATTAGCACACATCTCTCCATGGCAAAAAAAATCTGCACGCTCCCAGAATCCAGCTAGGCTACATTTTACCGATGTACTTCACTGTACAAATATTGTTTTTACATCACTCCAACCCCCTCAGGCCAGGAGGCGGTGTGTGTGTGTGTGTGTGTGTGTGTGTGTGTGTGTGTGTGTGTGTGTGTGTGTGTGTGTGTGTGTGTGTGTGTGTGTGTGTGTGTGTGTGTGTGTGTGTGTGTGTGTGTGTGTGTGTGTGTGTGTGTGTGTGTGTGTGTGTGTGTGTGCGCGCGCGCGGACGCTAAACACTCAGCAACACGTTAAATTTCTACTTCTACTAAAGAAAGAGCCATAAGTCCATATCCATACATTCGGGGACATAAATTGCGCAAAATACTTTTAAACATGACGCCAGAAGGCTGCTACATCATCCTAGCTGTTGTGTGCTAAGCTACATTAGCAACACAGCAATGACCAGGGTTGCCACATTGACTGAGAGGGAAACAAGCAACAAGCAGGTCTATGAAAATGTTAACAGGCCAGATAAAGTCACAAAATCCGAAAATACATCTAGAATAAGCAACAATATTGCTGACTGTCAAACATCAGAACGGGTAAGGACTAGTCAATACAAATAAATACACAAAAAAAGGAGAAAAACAAAACACAAAACAAACAAACAAACACAAAACACAAACCGGGTATTATAATATGCAAGCATAATAGCAAAGATATGAATCATTTGTTCTTAATGTTAATACAATTTTGTGCAATAATTTTGTAATTATGTTAGTTCACTATAACCTGTGGATGGCTGTGCTCTAAGTCTAAAATGATGATCATGCAGTCTTGAGAACTAGTAAGCTACAGACAGAATCACTTAAACTCTACTGTGCAGATAAGGAGGCTAGACATTGGGTCAGTAACACTTACATCTCCAATAACATTTCTCACAATAGTACTGTAAACCAAGAGTAAGCGTAGTTTATTTTTGAGTGGTGCAACCACTCCTACAACCAGCAATGTCCGTGTTCATCCGCCTATGTGTATCTGAGCACCAGTATGCACCTATGTGGCCATGGCCCATGAGCACGAGTATATGACTATTTAGTACCAGTAGGGACGCTGTTTGTGCTGCCTGTTGCCTGCTAATGAGAGAGAGAGAGGGAGAGGGGGGGGGGGGGGGAGAGAGAGAGAGAGGAGTTGCACCACTCAGTTCACACGGGTGTGATTTCTTATTATTTATTTGCTTTACTACAAAATACATTAACATAGAAACATTACAATGTGCTGGTATATAAAAACAAGGTTAGCTTTAATAATGCTAAGGACACTATTGCTGTGAGATAATTGTTTTACTAGGCTGTAGCCCTATCACAGTGACACCTAATCTAGGTATGCCAGAAGTGAAGGGGCAGGTGGAAGTGTTGAACATTCAATATATGTGGTGTTAGGGCTGGGCAATAAAAGGGTAGGTGAATTCAGTGATATATTTTGGTTCAAACTTCAAATAAAATATATTTTGTTAAAAGGTTAAAGCACTATATTATGATAGCAATCATTGCTATAGTTTGTTATTGTTAAGTAGCAGGGGTCTCTCTGTGTCTCTCCAGCAGAAAACACATTTCCAGGTAGGTGGCTAATTGTCAGCCAATCAAGAGAATTTTATATTGTTTAAGTTCCAATTCCCCTTGTTTATCCTTTGCCCTGTGTGAATTCTCCCTCCTGATTGGATCAAATTGGTATCCCGACCTGAAAATGTATTTTCTGTTTAAGAGCTGGAGGTACGGGTAGACCCCTGTTACAGAATATAAATAAATGTAGGGGCACGGTGGCGCCTCACAGCTAGAAGGTCCTCCTGGGTTCGATTCCCGCTGTGGGCGCTGGGGGGCGTGTTCTCTCCTCTGCGTCATAAAAACATGCAGTAATCCTGGTCTCTAAACTGCCTCCCCCTGGCCAGCTGGGGCGCCTGATGGAGGGGAAAGGAACTATTTGGAATAATGTGTTCCTTTCACGCACTACGTACAACTGAGGAAACTCCCCCCTGTCAGGTGTAAAGAAGCGGCTTGGACTCTTCATGCATAGAAGGAAGCATGAGGTCTGTTGCTCTCCGCAGGTTGGCAGAGGAAGTGTAGCGCCCAGGATTACATTAGATAATTGACACTGGGTGAAAAGATGGGTTGCAAAATCGTGGGAATAATAATAAATGTAATAATAATAATGGATTGCATTTTGATAGCGCTTTTCTATTTGTTTATTTAGGCGGGACAATGCATATTAATGGACATTACATAAAAGCAATGTAAATACACAGAATTTTGAAAAAATGAAAAATGTCATCCCTTACTCAAATCACTTATAATCCTTTTCATTTTACAAGGGGGTTTGTTCCCGCAGTGTGATGTAAATCAAATTGTAAAGCAATAATTTCCTCCAGATGATGCGACTTTCTCTCTTGGTCTCTTGTTTGTCTATAATTCAGAATCACAACCACAGCAGCCTGCATGATGGATCTTAGGAGATACCCACTGGATGAGCAGAACTGCACTTTGGAAATCGAGAGCTGTAAGTTAAAAGCCCAGTTTATGACTCAAAATCAAATTAAATAAATAAATAAAACGTATGATATACTTTGCCCTGTGTGAAGGGCGTGATAAAAGAGTTGGACATTGAGGCTGATTAATGTTATCAGCCCTTGGGGTGATATGGCAGTATACTGTAGTTGACCAGTCAGTGCCAGCCAAAGTGCCACCGTCTGCTGAACTGTCACCTTGAGTGACCTGACTGCAGAAGGAACTCAGCATGTCAAACATCGCTGCCACAGTTTACCGCATTTCTCAGATGCTATTTTCTCATTGTATCTGTGAGTGACTAAATAGGTAGGTGATGAACAGTACAGCTAGGGCCTCATAGCAATGACAAATGCCTAGGGCAATGACAAATCCTGGGTGATAATCTACAGTAGAATCTGTGGTTGTTTTATTCAGAGGACAATGCAGACATTACAGCTATTGTGCCAATGAAGAGTGATTTTAGCTAGACAGTAAGCACAACGCACAAGGACGGAGTCACTGGTCTTGGTTTTATGATTTTTAATATCTTCTTTGGCCATCCTTGTTCTCAACACACTTGCCCTCATAAAGCTGTCGTTGGTCATGGAATCCTCGAAAGTGGTGTTTGTCAGCTTGTGTGCCAGCGAGGACACAGCGACAACATTTTGACACTGTGTTCCAATAAATCCAATGAAGTTATTTAGTCACAAGCTCTTGTTAATACTTTTCATTGGTTAAATATTCTACTTTAACCACATTCAACTCTCACTTTTACAAAATGTTACAATTAAAAAATATATAAAAGCAAATAGCCAAGCAAAATAAATGCTCGGAACGTGTCACATCGTGACGTATTGTGGGCTTGTAGATCCGCTATTTCTGACACTGTCATAAAAAACATAAATAATGTGGAGATACAGGAGATACAAGGTTTTTAACCGACAGTGACGCTTGTACCTTTTAGCATTTGTGATTCATGAGACTTAATCACATTGATTGAAGTATTTTTTAACAGTTTGCAGAATTACAGTATATTTCAAGCACAACTCAATACAAAAACTGTTAACTGTGGACGACACCATAAAGCATTACACTTGTTTACAATAGGGTCCACCATTTTCAATTCATCAGAACATTTAGAACCATACAAATTTACACATCTATATAACCAAAAACAGGTAATCATAAAAGGAGGTAAACTGGGAATAAACATAAACAGTGAGGGGAAGAGGGGTGGGGGGGGATTCAGAAGGAGTCAAGGGATGTCTTAAGGACTGTTGGTAGGGCGTTCCACATTTTGGTGGCATAGGAGCGTGACATGAAATGTCACTCCAGCATTGGTGTGAATGACAACACATTTGTCCTGTTATCTTCTTGGTAACAAAATGACAGGACAGTGCTTATTACCCTATAAACATGAATCATGTCTTTGACTGGGATGTGTGTCACCCTCACCCACAGACGGCTACACTACGGATGACATTGAGTTCTACTGGAAAGGAGGGGACAACGCGGTGACGGGGGTGACCCGCATTGAGCTCCCACAGTTCTCCATAGTGGACTACAAGCTGGTCTCCAAGAACGTGGTCTTCTCAACTGGTATGTTGAAGGAAGAGAGACGATCATTTGCAGTATTGAATCAATTGTTTAAAGCTGAAATCCATCACTTTTTTTAGTGAATACAAATGTTATGGTAGTGTGTTAATAACAATAATAATAACACAAATGCAGAAGTTGTAGTTGGTCTACAACTCTACATGTTCTTATATTGACGCTTATAGATAGATAGATAGATAGATAGATAGAGGTTTGATTCCTGCTCGGGACGCTGTGGGTGCTGGCGGCGTGTTTCCTCATCCGCGTCATCAATGCCCATACCCGAGGCAGGGTTGGCGAAAGGGCCTTTCTGTGTGGAGTTTGCATGTTCTCCCCGTGTCCCCTAGGGTAGGTACCCTCACAAAAAACTTGCAGTAATCCTGGTCTCTAAACTGCCTTCCCCTGGCCAGCCGGGGCGCCTGATGGAGGGAAAGGAACTGGTTGGAATAACGTGTACCTTCCACGCGCTACGTCCAACTAGGGAAACTCCCCCCTGTCAGGTGTAAAGGAGCAACTTGGACACTCAGGCATGAAGGAAGCATGAGTTCAAGTCCGTTGCTCTCCCCATGTCACCCGTATATGGGGACTAGGTTGGCGGGTGTGCAGAGCCCAGGATCACATTAGATAATTGACACAGGGGTGAAAAATGGGTTACAAAATCGTGGGATAAAAAGTATAAAAAAAAAAAAGATAGACAGACAGACAGACAGACAGATAACCAACTCTGCTGTGGAACCTCCACACTCCCAACAGTTGCACGTGAGGGAGGTGCTCGAATGTAATGAATTTTGCCAAGGCCAAGATCATATAGCTGTGTGCTGCTTTGCCTGTTTCCCCATGAGGGCCTTCTTGTAATTTATTTCAAAAGGCTCATCTCATTACACAATTTGTGTCCTCCTCCAGGCTCTCACTGCAACACTAGAACTGGGAATATGAATGGAGAGGCAATTATCCGTCTGTTTATTCAAACTGTTGGGAAGAAAAGGAGGTAGTGGTAGCAGGGGGATTGGGTGTACTTGATAAAGGATTATATTCATATCAGAGAAGAGCCAAAGCATAAATGATTCCCTTTTGATGCTCGACTCAGAGGCATCACAGTGATGATTATTCCCAGTGCTAATGATGTATGTCAAATGGATTTTGGGCTTGAACGCGACGTTGTGTTCAAGTGACCTGAGAGGGCAGTATTGGAGTTTCAAAGGAGGAGACTTTCAAATGCCTTGACATTGTGTTTCTGAGGTGTCAAAAGACACAGAGGTGGGAGTGAGTACTCGGTCACATTATACTGTAGAATATGCTTCCCAGGATTGTACTTCAAAAGCCAAGACAAACTTTTTGTAAGTTTAATGAAAAGGGCATCCTTAATGTGTTTTCTTTTTTTTCTTTAAACAGGGGCTTTAAGATTTTGCTCTGTAAGAAAGTTGGGGCATTCAAATTAAGACATTTTGTAAAAATATACTTGAAACTAGAATGCACTTGCAAAGCTTAAAGGGATATTTCACCACTGGAAGAAACTTCAGTCACTCAATATTAATAGTATTTATAGTAGATAACAGCACAAGTTGAAATTTGCACCATATGGCCAGAAAAATAAGTCTCTGTGTTTGACAATAGGGTTTGACTGGATTGCTGAATTCCTACAATGCCCATAATGCTTTAGTGCACTCTGTGTGGAGGTGACTTTGTAGTCCAGGAAGGAAGTGAGACCACATTTTCATGACAGGTTTTTAGTCATGAACATAACAAAAATAGGCCTGTATTTAAAATAAACCCAAGGAAAGTGTTTCTTGTGTCTTAAATATCATTAAAATAAGCACTGTTTGTAAAATGGGTGAAGTGTCCCTTTAAGGACTACCGGTATATAATGTTTTAGCTAAGAATCTGACACCATTCATTTTTCTACTAGGGTACATTCAATTCTTTGCATTGAAAAAAAGTAGCTTTACGTTTAATTTTCAGCGTAAAAAACATGGTCTTTATCCCAGCAAGCCCTGGTGCAACATTTGTGTTTAAATTTCAGTCAACAACAACCCTTACTGTGCATATACAATAATACACTATTATATAGCACTGTTCCTAACAAGGTTACAAAGTGCTTCACAGAAGAAAATAAATGAACAGCACAAATAAAAGAAAACAGATGAAGAAAAGCACATAAAAATAAACAAATGAAAACCAACACAGGGAATAGAAGATTAAAATGAAACATTAAACAATAAAAGCTTGGGAATAGGAATAACTAGCTGCGCTGGTTAGCCGATCACAGTCAGTACTTTAAAGTGAGACCATTTAAAGCTTTAAAGGCGATCAGTATAATTTTAAAATCAATACGAAATAATACTGGCAGGCAGCCAGTATAAATTGGCTAAAGCAGGATTAATGTGTTTGTATTTCTTTGTGTCTGCTCAAATGTGGGCTGCAGCATTCTGCACTAGTTGGAGTTGGTGAAGGGAGCTCTGACTCTGCATTAAGTGCATTATAGTAGTCCAGGTGGGAAATGTCCTTTAGCTGAAAGCACAGGACAAAATTCACACGGGACAATATCAGCATAGAAAAAACGTCGGCATCAAAAATCTACTGTTAACAGTAGGTCATTACAGAGCTTCATATCTCTGTGCTGTGGCGAGCAAAACATTCGATTGAACATTATTATTTAAAAAGATGTTATTGTTCATAAAAATCGATTAATTGGGTTAAATGACTTCATTGTACCTGAGATATGAAAGATAATATATTGGTTTGTAATTATTGAGTGATTAAATAATTACAATAATTGCATCTGTTGTGTGTCAGTGGATTAGTATCATTAGTAACACCACTGGCACTGAAGGAAGTATAACTACTTATGTCAATTTGGGTGCCGAAAAACGGCCAATGTAACAGTCTTTCTGGTTCATCATGCCGGTATAGTTATCTGGATCATGACGCTTTAGAAGTACCATGTAAAAATGTGCATGTTAAATTTGATACAGTATGGTGTGTCTTTTGATGCAATGTGCTTTTAGTGCCAACTCTTACCTCAAGCTGCATGGGCATTACCAATAACCACTGAGTGGGTGTGTGGGTGGGTTACGTGGGTGGGTGAGCTTGAGTGAGTGATGCATGGTCATGTGGGGCTGCTCCTTTCAGCATCACATTGTGTACTCTGGGACATTTTGTATACTTGTTGTCATCGCTCCCTCAAGGCTAAGTTATTGCAATTTGGACCCCTCTTACTTGTTTCCATGGCAATGAAGCCAGTTCACGTGGCCATTGCCCTAGGAGCTGAAAGAAAAAGCAAGATAGCTCTGTGTTTCTCTCAAAGTAAATATATAAGGCTGCTTTCCGCCTGTCTCTCTCCTGGGTGCATATCTTTGGTCCGACGTACTACCAGTCTGACAGGCAATAGTCTGACACCCTACCCCTTGCTTCTCCGCAGGTTCCTATCCACGATTGTCTTTGAGCTTCAAGCTCAAGCGAAACATAGGATACTTCATCCTCCAGACCTACATGCCATCCATCCTGATCACCATCCTATCCTGGGTATCCTTCTGGATCAACTATGATGCCTCTGCTGCCAGGGTGGCATTAGGTATGAAATGATCCTGGACCAGTGGTTCTCAAAGTGGGTGCCGTGATGCAAGTCCACAGGTGATGCAGAATACTTTGATAATATTTGGAATTCATAAATATTTGTCTTAAATAGGTCTTAAAACCAATATACTTAGTAAGACGGACGACCAAAACATAACTGATCTACAAGCTCACGGTGCATTGATCCGCTGTAAGAAGTTTGAGAACCACAAAGAAGTTTGAGAACCACTGGCATAGGGTGACCATTTTCACACAACACCCAAAATGTACGGTTGAAATGAACATCAGGATGCCTATCTATCTCCCAGACTCTCTCCCCAGGAATGAATGTACAATTATGTTCAGGATGTAATTTGTAGATGTGAGTGTAAGTGGAGTATGTACTGTAAGTGGAGTATGTAACGGACAACTTTTTGGGAATATGTCATTGTAAAAGATCATACAGTACGTGTCTGTCTCACACTTATGCCAGCGTGCCAGTAATCACCCTCCCCTGTGCCAATGTTGGCACCCGTGCCTAAGGTTCTGAGAGCGTGGCACGGCAGGGGCACTAAGAGCGTGAGACACGTCACATGACGGACCCATAGATAGTATGACCCATAGAGTAGGACCCATAGATAGTATGACCCATAGATAGTAGGACCCATAGATAGTATGACCCATAGATAGTATGACCCATAGAGTAGGACCCATAGATAGTATGACCCATAGAGTAGGACCCATAGATAGTATGACCCATAGAGTAGGACCCATAGATAGTATGACCCATAGCTAGTATGACCCATAGAGTAGGACCCATAGATAGTATGACCCATAGAGTAGGACCCATAGAGTAGGACCCATAGATAGTATGACCCATAGAGTAGGACCCATAGATAGTATGACCCATAGATAGTAGGACCCATAGATAGTATGACCCATAGAGTAGGACCCATAGATAGTATGACCCATAGATAGTAGGACCCATAGATAGTATGACCCATAGAGTAGGACCCATAGATAGTATGACCCATAGATAGTAGGACCCATAGATAGTATGACCCATAGATAGTATGACCCATAGAGTAGGACCCATAGATAGTATGACCCATAGAGTAGGACCCATAGATAGTATGACCCATAGAGTAGGACCCATAGATAGTATGACCCATAGCTAGTATGACCCATAGAGTAGGACCCATAGATAGTATGACCCATAGAGTAGGACCCATAGAGTAGGACCCATAGATAGTATGACCCATAGAGTAGGACCCATAGATAGTATGACCCATAGATAGTAGGACCCATAGATAGTATGACCCATAGAGTAGGACCCATAGATAGTATGACCCATAGATAGTAGGACCCATAGATAGTATGACCCATAGAGTAGGACCCATAGATAGTATGACCCATAGATAGTAGGACCCATAGATAGTATGACCCATAGAGTAGGACCCATAGATAGTATGACCCATAGATAGTAGGACCCATAGATAGTATGACCCATAGAGTAGGACCCATAGATAGTATGACCCATAGAGTATGACCCATAGAGTAGGACCCATAGATAGTACTGTATGACCCATAGATAGTATGACCCATAGATAGTAGGACCCATAGATAGTATGACCCATAGAGTAGGACCCATAGATAGTATGACCCATAGATAGTAGGACCCATAGATAGTATGACCCATAGAGTAGGACCCATAGATAGTATGACCCATAGAGTATGACCCATAGAGTAGGACCCATAGATAGTACTGTATGACCCATAGATAGTACTGTATGACCCATAGATAGTACTGTATGACCCATAGATAGTATGACCCATAGATAGTATGACCCATAGAGTAGGACCCATAGATAGTATGCACATGTCGGAGCTGCTGCTCCTTCTGCTCTCCCGACGTGCCCTATACATCTCCTTACAACAGTGAATTACGTTGGCGTGTGTGTGTGTGTGTGTGTGTGTGTGTGTATGTGTGTGTGTTGTCCCCAAACATTCAAGGTTCGAATGTTCGCTCATTAGGGTTGGCACTCTAATCTTAATTAATGGGCTTGAACCATTCATTTTTTTTATATTATTTTAATTTAAAAAATATATATATTTTTTGTATTAATTTATAATCAAAACCTTGTCACTTATTCTATAGATTTATATAGAGTTTATATTTAATTATATTTTAGTTATGAATTTAAAAAAGAATTTAATCAAAATCTACAAAGTAATTTTAACTAGTGAACAAGTGTTCAAATAATTGTAGTGGAGTAAAAGTACAATATTTGGTTCCGAGATGTTGTGGCGTAGAAGTATTGGAAATTGGAAATACTCAAGTAAAGTAAAAGTACCTCAAAATTGTATAGGCCTACTATTGTAAGTACTTGAGTAAATGTACTACACCACTGTGTAGTACATTTAGGCCTCACTCACACCTTTCGATCTAGAATACAACATTGATGCATGCTAGATGTAAGCAAGATGTACAGTAAGTGTCATGGCTGCCCCAATGCATTTCCAATGGAAGTCACATGGTTTGATACAACATTTTGGACTACAAGCTGTTGCGAGCTTGCATCAGCTATACATCTCATACAACAAGCATACATCAGTCTGTTGTAAAGGTATGAGTGAGGCCTTAGAGAGATCTATAGAAGATAGGGAGGCCCCTTCACAAGTCTACACAAGTCCTCTCTGGGGGGGGGGGGGGGGGGGCATGCGGTGGACTCTGATTTACAAGCTCTAATGTATCACCACTCACTGAGACACACAGAGATCAATGCAGTTAGAATGCAATTCCACTTACTGTAGTCTCCAAATTTAATCACAGGGGAGGCTATTCCTCAATTGCTATACTGCCCCTCTGCATGTATTCACTAGGTCTATTCCCTACAGCAGGGTCCCCAAACCTTAGAGAGACCCAAAAAGATAAGTGTATAAGTCTGACATAATTTGTTTTCTCCGACCCAGTCTGATTTCTGAATTCACATAGACTATTTTTATATTGCGTCAAATAACAACTTTGTTCGAAAAATAAATAAATAAATTCAATATCAACAACATAATATACTTGATGAATTTAATGAATTGCATTTTTTATAGCACTTTTCCAAGTGTTTGAGCGCTTTACAATGGTTCATTCATTCATACATTGGGCAAACAGTCAACGCCAGCATCCGCACTTCCCACATTCACACACCAATGGTGGCGAGCTCACACCGACCAACTCATTGGAGGAAATGTGGGGTTCAGTGTCTTGCCCAAGGACACTTGGACATGTGGACAGGAGGAGCCGGGATTGATAGCCATTAGACAAATCAAATCTTTCAGTCCTATACTGTAGGCCTACTTATTTTGTAATGGCAGCATTTATTATCAGTTTTATGTGAGAGTTGTCCCTATTATGTGTAAGATCTCTTTACAGAAATTGTCACTGACAAGATCTTTTTCTTTTGAGTAACCCATTCTCCTCTTAACTCAGAAAGAGCTCTTGCTTTTGTTATGGAGAAATCAATGCCACGTAGTGTACAGCACTCCTGTGCTCTTCACACCCACACGCACGCACGCACGCAGTGCAACACTTTAGGTTTATGTAAGTGAGAATGGACAGAACTACAGTAAACAGGCTGTGAGCAATGATGGAGCCATGTACTGTAAATACAGTTTGTGTTGTCAAATGGTATTTGGGGCTGAGCACTGAAGATACATACACCTAAGACCTAATGTAATTGTAGTTCTTTATACCAGGTATGGTTCTATGCATGACAAAATCCTAATTCGTGTTTGGAATGTCATGGAATTTCAATTTGCTGTTCAGATTATTGCTCCCAGCTGGATGTAGATAAAGTCCAGACAATGCAGATGCACTAGGGCCTGTGGAGTCAAGGAGCCCATAGAAAAATAAGAATTTGTGTTAAATTATACACTAAATTGGTGTCATTTGCTATACTACATGCCCTCCAAAAGGCAAGCCCATATCTGTCAATATCATTGTTTGTTTGTTTGTTTATTTGTTTATTATTTTCACAATACAAAACGACATTTGTGTAATATAAGCAATACAATTGCTGGGTAATATGTGTGTTTTCTGTTTTGATATAGTCTAGGCTCAAAATGTGAACATTAAGACTGACCTGCCTTTCAAACATAAAAGCAGCAATAAGACAAGACAAGAGAGAATAGAACAGGAGGAGAAAGAAGCAAAGCTCCCCAAATTGGATTCCTTTTTTATATATAGCAGCAATGCAGTAGTTCAGCTGGCATCAGCATTACTGCCCTCAGTTATGTGGCACCAACCATACAGCAGGTAACTTAAGGAAAGCAAGCTAGACAGAACATCATGTTGGATGCATTTCATCATTGTCGGGCAGACAATTTGTATATCAATTTTTTTGTTTGTTTTGTTTTTGAAATTGAATACCCTGCTTTGTCGTACAACCATGGCACGCAAAAAAGTAGCGAAAATAGCTGATCTGGGCTTGAAAAATGAGCTTGTGAGTAGTAGAATAACCACTGTACATGGTTTCCACCCGACAGAAACAATTTGATCAAGTTAGCTCTGTATCTCTTTAGTAAAATGTTTGAATTGATTGTGTGTGTGATTGTGTGTGAGAGCGCTATCCATGGTTCTGATTCAGTAGCTTTCTCTTTGGCCTCTCTTCCTTTACAATAGCCTGATCAACTCGACTATAAAATCCAGCACATGGTTGGTCAAATATGTATACACCTAATGGTGTGTCGTGTGTGTGTGTGTGTGTGTGTGTGTGTGTGTGTGTGTGTGTGTGTGTGTGTGTGTGTGTGTGTGTGTGTGTGTGTGTGTGTGTGTGTGTGTGTGTGTGTGTGTGTGTGTGTGTGTGTGTGTGTGTGTGTGTGTGTGTGTGTGTGTGTGTGCACTTCATAACTAATTTGTGTGCACTGGGTATGGGCTCAGATCCACGCCAATATTATCTGTGTGTTCGTAAAAGAAAATGCGTAAAAAAACAATCTGTAAAAGAAAAATGCGTAAAAAAACAATCTGTAAAAGAAAAATGCGTAAAAAAACAATCTGTAAAAGAAAAATGCGTAAAAAAACAATCTGTAAAAGAAAAATGCGTAAAAAAACAATCTGTAAAAGAAAAATGCGTAAAAGTTACAGATGCTTTTTTTGGTTCCCCAGTGATATCACTGCCAAAAATCACATGACGGCTGAGAGCCAATCACTTACGAACAGAAAAAAAAACAAGCTAAGTTACAGATGGTTTTTTTGGTTCCCCAGTGATATCACTGCCAAAAATCACATGACGGCTGAGAGCCAATCACGTGAGGCCTTTTCCTCTACCCAATCAAAAAGCTCCATAAGTCTGCCTGGCAACTGAGGTTGCCATGTTTGTCTGGGGCTACGTTATAAGTATAAGTATAAGTTTATGAGTTACAAGTTTAGCTATATTATATCCATATCTTGTCTTAAAACAACCACTTAATGGCATTATTGACTAATTCATTATTTTATAATGATATATATATATGATATATATATATATATATATATATATATATATATATATATATATATATATATATATATATAAGTTTATGATTTACAAGTTTAGCTATATATCCATATCTTGTCCTAAAACAACCACTCAATGGCCAATTGACTAATTCATTATTTTAGTAGCCAATATTAAATAGGGGGGTCTCAAGATTCGGGGACCCCCAGGGACCCCCCAGGGACCCCAAATGGTAACTAATTTTTCAACCGTTTTTTGACGGGGGTTGGCTTGTTGTGATTGTGTCGCCCCCCTGGGGGCGTCTTTGGGGGTCTCAAGGTTCAGGGACCCCCAGGGACCCCCCAGGGACCCCCAAATGGTAACTGTAATTTCTCAACCGTTTTTGACGGGGGTGGGCTCGTTGTGATTGTGTCGCCCCCCTGGGGGCGTCTTTGGTGGTCTCAAGGTTCGGGGACCCCTGGGGACCCCCCAGGGACCCCCAAATGGTAACTCTGTCATTTCTCAACTGTTTTGGACGGGGGTGGGCTCGTTGGAATCGTGTCTTTGGGGTCTCAAGGTTCAGGGACCCCCAGGGACCCCCCAGGGACCCCCAAATGGTAACTGTCATTTCTCAACTGTTTTGGACGGGGGTGGGCTCGTTGGAATCGTGTCGCCCCCCTGGGGGCGTCTTTGGGGGTCTCAAGGTTCAGGGACCCCCAGGGACCCCCAAATGGTAACTCTGTCATTTCTCAACTGTTTTGGACGGGGGTGGGCTCGTTGGAATCGTGTCGCCCCGCTGGGGGGGGTCTTTGGGGGTCTCAAGGTTCGGGGACCCCTGGGGACCCCCCAGGGACCCCCAAATGGTAACTGTCATTTCTCAACTGTTTTGGACGGGGGTGGGCTCGTTGGAATCGTGTCACCCCCCTGGGGGCGTCTTTGGGGGTCTCAAGGTTCAGGGACCCAAATGGTAACTCTGTCATTTCTCAACCGTTTTGGACGGGGGTGGGCTCGTTGGAATTGTGTCGCCTCTCTGGGCGCATTATCAGGGTTTTGGAGGTTCGGGGACCCCTGGGGGCTCCCACATGGTAACTCATTTTATGATAGATCTTTATTGATGGGAGGGAGAGACAGAGAGAACTATTTATATTCATCTGCATATTCTTCTTACTATAGCTCTCTCTCTCTCACACACACTTTTCAGATATCACTTGATATGGACATTTAACCAAGCGATTCGCCCTAGAGAACTTTGGTTCCTACCTAAATAAATAACTGAAAAATACTGCACTGACTGACACAGAGGCAGTTACATTATTGTTAGAGCTTTGTAACATGATGGGTAATTTGTATATGCAGGTGTGATTTATTGGCGTGGGTGTACATAGGCTATAGCTGTTGGGATTTATATTTAAGTGTAGGAAGGAGGAATATGCATTCAACTGGGTACTGTAGATGTGCCCAGAGAGGCAACACGATTCCAACACGGGCTCTGTGCTGGCACCGATGTTATTCAACATCTACATCCACGACCTACCCCTAACAACATCAAGGAAGTACGGCTACGCAGATGACCTGGCAATTTTGCTCAGCAAACCAACCTGGGAAGCAATAGAGGAAGGCCTCTCTGAGGACATGAACATCCTGTCTTCATACCTGAAGGACTGGCGCCTGAAGCTCAGTGTTGAGAAGACTGTGGCAACAATGTTCCACCTCTACAACAGGGAAGCAACCCGTTGACAATGGTTGACAACGCCCGGCTAGAGCACCAGTCCTCCCCGACATACCTTGGAGTGAAGCTCGACAGAACTCTGTCCTTTAAGCAACACCTGGACGGCGTCAAGGGAAAGACCACCGCCCGTGCAGCACTGATAAGGCGTGTAGCTGGCACGACATGGGGAGCGTCCACGAAGACGCTGCGCATCTCCACCGAGGCCCTGGTGTTCCCCACCGCTGAGTACTGTGCCCCAGTCTGGAGCCGTAGCCCTCATGTCCAAAAACTGGACTGTCTCTGGATGCCTACGAGCCACTCCAACCAACCAACTGCCAGTCCTTGCTGGAATCGCCCCCGCAGAGGTCAGGCGAGAAGCAGCCACACTGGCCCTTGCTCGCAGGGCTCAGCTGAGCGAGGCCCACCTCCTCCACGGGGTCGTCACAGAGACACCACAGCGCATGCGTCTCAAGTCCCGGCGGCCCTTTGCCACACAGGCCCAGGAACTGCTCCATACAACACCAGCCGACACCTCCAAGGCTTCCTGGGTGAAGGCAAGATGGAGGGACCAGTGGAAGGCAGCAGAACCATCCAGGCTTCACCACTACATTGAGGATCCCACAGATGTTCCTGGCCAGCACCTCCCCCGCAAGGAGTGGACAACCCTAAACCGCCTGAGGACGGGTGTCGGACGCTTTGGTGCATCTATGCAGAAGTGGGGTCTCACAGACAGTGCCCACTGCGAATGTGGGGACCCATCACAGACTGTTGAACATGTGCTGACCAGCTGCCCTATATACCGGCCACCGAATGGTGACCGTGGGCTAATTGACCTAGACAATGACACACTGGACTGGCTTGCTGCAACGGAGCTAAAGGTCTAAGGACATACGACAGAAGACCCCCGTCCAAAACGGTTGAGAAATGACAGAGTTACCATTTGGGGGTCCCCAGGGGTCCCCGAACCTTGAGACCCCCAAAGACGCCCCCAGGGGGGCGACACAATCACAACGAGCCCACCCCCGTCAAAAACGGTTGAGAAATGACAGTTACCATTTGGGGGTCCCTGGGGGTCCCTGCACCTTGAGACCCCCAAAGACGCCCCCAGGGGGGCGACACGATTCCAACGAGCCCACCCCCGTCCAAAACAGTTGAGAAATGACAGAGTTATCATTTGGGGGTCCCTGGGGGTCCCTGCACCTTGAGACCCCCAAAGACGCCCCCAGGGGGGCGACACGATTCCAACGAGCCCACCCCCGTCCAAAACAGTTGAGAAATGACAGAGTTACCATTTGGGGGTCCCTGGGGGGTCCCCGAACCTTGAGACCCCCAAAGACGCCCCCAGGGGGGCGACACAATCACAACGAGCCCACCCCCGTCAAAAACGTTTGAGAAATGACAGTTACCATTTGGGGGTCCCTGGGGGGTCCCTGAACCTTGAGACCCCCAAAGACGCCCCCAGGGGGGCGACATTATTTTATAATGATATATATATGATATATATATATATATATATACAAGCCAACCCCCGTCAAAAACGGTTGAAAAATGAGTTACCATTTGGGGGTCCCTGGGGGGTCCCGGGGGTCCCTGGGGGTCCCCGAACCTTGAGACCCCCCTATTTAATATAGGCTACTAAAATAATGAATTAGTCAATTGGCCATTGAGTGGTTGTTTTATGACAAGATATGGATATATAGCTAAACTTGTAAATCATAAACTTATATATATATATATATATATATATATATATATATATCATTATAAAATAATGAATTAGTCAATAATGCCATTGAGTGGTTGTTTTAAGACGAGATATGGATATAATATAGCTAAACTTGTAATTCATAAACTTATACTTATACTTATAACGTAGCCCCAGACAAACATGGCAACCTCAGTTGCCAGGCAGACTTATGGAGCTTTTTGATTGGGTAGAGGAAAAGGCCTCACGTGATTGGCTCTCAGCCGTCATGTGATTTTTGGCAGTGATATCACTGGGGAACCAAAAAAAACATCTGTAACTTAGCTTGTTTTTTTTTCTGTTCGTAAGTGATTGGCTCTCAGCCGTCATGTGATTTTTGGCAGTGATATCACTGGGGAACCAAAAAAAGCATCTGTAACTTTTACGCATTTTTCTTTTACAGATTGTTTTTTTACGCATTTTTCTTTTACAGATTGTTTTTTTACGCATTTTTCTTTTACAGATTGTTTTTTTACGCATTTTTCTTTTACAGATTGTTTTTTTACGCATTTTCTTTTACGAACACACAGATAATATTGGCGTGGATCTGAGCCCATAACTGGGGCCCATCGTAATAGAATGCATTGGGCCCTGTCATAACTAGTTTACGCAACTGAAGGTTACACATCTGCTGATGACAATCACTTAACTTATCACTTAGACTTTTGTTTATCCGATTTTCACAACAATTGTTGTGTGGCAGCTAAGGGAGGCGCTCTTTATACATTATGTACATACAGTACTTTTGGTCATACCCTACGGCTGAAAATGGGAAATATGTGGTATGATTAGTGGCAGTACGTACTGTACACACATGCTTATCAGAACTGTCATCCAAACATAAAACAGCCTTTAATAGATTTATATGGAATCAACAAAACAGCAATGTGTATCATAAACAACCTTATTGCCACATCATATGATAACAGGTGTAAAAAGAGTGAGTGCAAGCTCTCAATATTGCAGTTATAGGAAGAGTTATAATATGGAATGATAGAGATAGAATAGAGGCATATCATCGCAACAACGCTATTTGAACTATATGACAAAGTATACATACCATTAATTTATGAAAAAACTAAAAGATGAAATATGGAGATACAAGGTTTCTGCCCACCAGCAACTATATCCTAACAGTTGATGAAAGCGGCCCATGGTTTAGCCTTTGGACATTGAAGTGCGGTGTTCTCTGCTAATGAGGCGAGGGAATTCAAAAGGAGATGACTTCATATTAGAGACAGGGTCTTTGGCAAACCATTCTATGCCTGCAATGTTATACTGTACCAATTGCTTTTTAATTAAAGTTGCAATTAAAGAGACACGTTTTGTTTAGCACAGCAAGATAGATCTCCGCTACACGTTCTAGCATGGAGGAATGTGACCTCTCATTTCACCCAATAATATTCACTCCACGCTTGAGTGGTGTGACTCATTGGCTGGTAAATAATTTGAATTCAAACCTTGGGACGTGACACACAGCATGACACACAGTGTTCATTCAACTCTGAGATGCTGACTTAGATTTGATTGTGCAGCCAACCTTATGCATGGAGTTACATACAGTATCAGCAGAATGACCCTGTATATCAAGGTTCAGCATACTGTATAGCCATGTGTCATGGTCTGTATCATGGTCTGCTCCTCTGCCCCTTCTTGCCATGTTCTTTAGCTCTGGACATTTGCTTTCTCTCAGTTTGGGCTATGTTCTTCAGTCTTTGGACTTTTAGTTTTAGCGTCCTCTGTTCTTGTCTTTAGTCTTGTTTCCTTTGTTGTTTTTGTATTGTAAAAAGAAGGTACGAACATCTACGTAATTTCCGCTATCCAGCTATTCACAGATTCGTCACATTGGGACACTGGCACCGTTTGTTTTACATCACCATTACATCACCTAATCAACATGAGTTAGACTTTAATATATTAGCGCCCCTCACTTCACACGGGTGTGATTCTTATTATAAGCCAGACACTATGGCTATTTGGGGGTCCTTGGCATACCGGTAGATACGTTTGGGAACCTGCCTTAGGGAAACATGTCTTGGACATGCTGGCTACCACAAGGAGAGGATATGACATCTAGCGCCAGAGATCTACTGTATACTATGTATCAGGTGGTATCACTTCTACTTTTGTGGCCAGTTTCATGCATGGAAGAGTTTTAATTGTGTCCTACAACAATCAAAGTAAATATTGTCTCGGGTGGCGTATAAGGTTCAATGAGAACAAACCGTCAAACCCTATAAAAGGGGATGTTAACTTCAAGCTGTGACATTTATTCTTCATGGGAAATGTGTTAATTAGAGAGGTGTCGGTGAACAGCTGAATATTTGGCTTACACTGAAAGGCAATGCAACTTACCACGCATCAAATGAGGTTTCACATTCCGTGCTGTAAAATCCTTATGGTGACACTTTACATTCTGCCGTTGTTTCTTTCAGGGATCACCACCGTGCTCACGATGACCACCATTAACACTCATCTGAGAGAGACCCTTCCAAAGATTCCCTACGTCAAAGCTATAGACATGTATCTGATGGGATGCTTCGTCTTCGTCTTCTTGGCACTGCTGGAGTATGCGTTTGTCAACTATATCTTCTTCGGAAGAGGCCCGCAGATGCAGAAGAAACTTGCTGAGAAGGCTCTCAAACTAAACATGGAACGGGACAAATTAGATGGGCCCAGGGTAAGAATTATAGGCACGGTCAAAGTGACCATGTTTTGCTGTAAATGGAGTTTAGCTATACTTATTATTATTATCACATGTAATCATGTCTTATTCATTATAGCTTCATTATAAAATGCTAGCCAGATTTGCAAGCCTCAGATTCAGCACAGAACTAGTAGAGTATGTAGTTGAAGTCATTCTTTACTATCAGCTATTATGATTGTCTGCCTCCTGATACTGATGGCCTTGTTGCGACTGAAGTTCAGATGAAGGGCTTTGTGTTTGTCTCTCCTGGCTAGTCTTTTCTGGATGGAGGCAATTGCAAGGCATCGTCTGTTAGATCCAATCAGGTACGCAGGCGTCATCACTGCCGCATGTGTGAACTAACTTCCTGTAACTCTTGCAACTTTGCTGCCATACAAAGTTCCGCCTCCCTGTGTATCAACATGTCATACATTCTATTCATTTTTGTCATAACACCCCATCACATCACCCCATTAAGCCTGTGTCTTCCATTATATCGCCTCTTCTTGGATGTTGGAATATCTGTATGGATATTGCTGCAGCAGCACAAGATACATTGAATTATTTATCAAGGCTGCACAATACCAAAAATTATATTAGTACTTTTATTGCTGAATAGGCTATGAATTGTGATTCACTGGGACATGATTTTTCTACCGATTTTCTGATAGCTGTCAAATATTGTTGTTATAAAAATGTGATGTTAAACTGTTTTAACCTTACTGTTTTACCTTTATCCAATGTGCCGTTTGATGTGCCATTGAGAATCCTGCATCGAAGCAAAAAATCATGTTTCGGACATTCTCTGATAAGAAAACTGATAAGGCTTCTCCATATCTGGTCGGACATTGCAATAGGTCAGGATATTGCAATGTTGTGCAGACTCACAGGATCTTAGATAAGATTAAGACAGGTACTGTATGTACAGTATGTCCCATGGAACACTTTTTTCTGATTTAGATGTACTTACAGGGGTTAGTGATGATATCTTCCACAATTTCAGCAAGTGCAATACTCACACTGATCACAGAATCACATTAACTCATATATTATCAAATGAGAGCGGCTGTTATCAGATGCTTTTCCCCATGCATGCCTCTTCAGCTTGACATCGCGATCATGTCTTGTAAATCTTTAGTTTTTGCCTATACACCACCTTGACAATGATTTATATGCATTTTGTCTGAGACATTGGAGCTGCCATGAATAATGGAACCATTCAATCCAACCAGGGCTGATTTGTTAGAACAGTTTTTTGGGCCAGGAGGCCTGTCCTTGAAGGCCACTCTCTATTTGCCGAGGATTTAATCTGTCAGATCTGTGGAAGATGCTTGGCCGGTCCTGATGTATGTTGTATGTGTCCGTGTCATTACTCACCGAGCGCCCCCACCACCAGTGATGTGCCGGGTCGTCTTTAACACCACTATCTGTCTCTTCTGCTCAGGTCCAGGTCGACTCCCAGGGGAACATTCTACTGACGACCTTGGAGATCCATAACGAGGTGGCAGGAAATGAAATCACGACCAGTCTGAGCGAGTCGCGCAACTCCTCCATGTTGTTCGACCACACGGGGGTCCAGTACAGGAAGCAGAGCGTGTCGGTTGGGGCGAGCCGGCAAAGCCTGGACAGGGCTCCGCCTCTAAAGAAGACACGTCTGCGTAGACGATCGTCACAGCTCAAAATCAAAATCCCGGACCTGACCGATGTAAACGCCATCGACAGATGGTCACGGATAATATTTCCTTCCGTTTTCTCCCTCTTCAACTTAATCTACTGGCTTTATTACGTGAATTAACGTTGACTCGTGAATCGTGGCTAACGTTCGTTTTTCTACCCCTTCACAAGCCCCACCGTTTCTCATTTGTTTGTGAATGAGAAAGTACAAGTTATTTGTCAGGAGGGCATGGCACGGTGAAATCCTTACTGACATTTCTTTTGTTTGTTTTTTCAGAAGAGTTAAAAGAGCACAGACCTTGACACACGGACAACACAAACCCGGTAGTGTGCAGATGTGCATGTACGCTAATAAGGATGACGCCTACCTTACAGAGACAGTCATGTAAATGACTGCCCTCTACTCTGTTCTAATGAAGGTCCATGGACATTTTCACTCATGGAGTTAAAAACCCAGCGTGTTCAGAAGATTCTTTGTTTAACAATGGTATACAGTTGTATATCAAAAAGATTATTTACAGTGCTTTATGCCATATATTACGTTTATATCCATAATTCGAATAGAAACTGGGATCATAGTGATACAAGTTATCGCTATAGGTTAACACAGGGGAACTAAAAACAAATGAGTTATAATATTTATTTAGGTCCAGAATACATGTTTTTAGATCCGCTGTGTTCATTTAAGTATCTCTTTGAAGCTAAATTAACACTGAGGATTTTACTGAGCATATTCAAGCAATGAATCATACCCATTGATTATTTCCTTGTCCCTGAAATATTTTTTCAGGGACAGGAAAAATAATTTAATTTGCCTTGGGGTTGCTGCCACAAGCGATACACTGGTTCTTTCAAAGTGCTTAATTACTGTGATGTTTCTCTTACACTTCACAGGTTCAGTTTAATGCTGTGTTAGCGACTCAAGAAATAACTTTGGTCTGACATAATCCTACAGGTTTTGACTCATAGACAGACACTGAATCCATACCAGCATTTTGTACAACCCTTTGTATTGTAGTATTTCTCACTTTCAATTTGCATGTATTTGGACAGGGCAATTCCCTGTCAATTTGACTTTGTTCACTGCAATTTCTAAGTTGATTTAATTTACTTGTTATCATCTGGTACAGTACGCCAATTGACATATACGTACAGTAGGGATGCATGGCCAATAACCAATTATTTCTAGTCATATTGACCAATATTGTATTGTTTGCGATCTTGCAACACTCGTTTCCACCAGTTGGGTTTGGTGTACACCTGTTGTGACTGATGCTGGATACAGATTTCTAAAAACTACTTTATGACCTGATGTATTAGGCCTACTGGTCTGTCCAATACCAATAATTAGCAGCCATTAATGATGATATGATGACCTCATACACAAATTATTTGATGACCGATATTCAATATATCGTGCATTCCTAAAGTAGGGCCTACAGTGCGGTCAAACTATCTCTTAATATCGGACTGCTATCCCATTAGACCCTGGATCTTTTTATTTAATCTTTCACGCTCATACAACACATGTACACGATGTGTCCTCATTTAACTTGGGTTGGATTGTCCCTGCATGGTATAAGTGGTGAGTGGGTGAGCCATTTCTGCAGTCCTGTGTTAGTTCTGCACTGAAGCCCTCAAATGGAGATGTCTGTGATTGTTTTGAAATGTAATGTACATACTGTTAACACTACACAATGTCAGCTCTGCCATACATATACACATTACATAAGTATGCTGTGAACGATGTTTTTGCTTGATGAAATGCTTGGTTGGTGTTTTTGTTTTTGTTTTAGCCTCTTACATGACATTATGTTTGGTCATCTTATTTCCCAACGTGTTGTAAATATAATACACAATATCAGAACGTGACCATTTTCATTCTTCTTTCTTTAATGGGTTGACAAGACGAGGGCACGAAATACCACGAGAGAGCAAGGATTAGAGAGTATAGGACGTGCAAAAGCGACAACTGAGGGCTCAGCTCACACCGCACCATCTGCACTGCTCGCTTGAGGGACTTGTATCGCGTAGGAGTGACACCACCTGTCAGACGACCACGCAGCATGGCAGACATTTTTTTTCCCCAGATTGACGTTGTTCAGTATACCATAACAAATGCACTGGCCCCTAGAGAATGGATTGCATTGCATAAAACTAAAGTCTTTGTTCAAAGGGCTGAGGTTTTCAATGAGGGTTGTGAATGGAACGCTCTTGTCAGCACTCTCCCTGCTTCTTTCAAGAGGGAAATGTTTACATGTAATAGGTGCAGACTGTACATAAAATTGTGATATCAGCACGTGTTTAAAAGATTTGACTCAGAATTAATTCATGAGTAGTTACAATATGCATATGAGTTAGATTAGATACAATGGAAACATGCTCTTGTAATTTTTGCATTCATACAGACATTTTGTATTTAATTTTTTTGCTGCTGCCATGTTTGTATAGTCTCTGCCACGGACACCCCTATGGGTGGTCTGGGGAGAGTGTAGACAACCACATTTGTCTCCACCGATAAACATGAAGTCGTCAGTTTATTTTTTTCACCTGATCCACAGGGAGGACATAACGCGTGCAGAGCAACATGATATCACTCCTTTCCTCTCGACTCTGAACACGCGCTCTAGTGCAGCAACAGAAAACGCCAATCCCTGCCAGATTATACCCCCCGTGAAGATTATACCCCCCGTGAAGATTCTGTTCGTTGGCACATTGGAATAATCTTTTTTTTTCTCCGAATGTCTATTTTTTGCAGGTTTGCTTAATTGGGACAGGACAGTGTAGTAGAGAGAGATGGAGCCAAGGACAGAGAGAGGACAAGAACAACAGCCAGAATCAAACCAGGGACATTGTGATCACATCAATCATATTAATGAGCCTACAGGTAAACACACTCACATCAGGGAGCTTCCCAAGGCAACCACTGTCATCACAGTTAAGACTGATTTATACTAAAAAAAATTGTTGTGCGCTGTGAGCTTGTAGATCTGCTATTTTCGCCTTGACGGATGTTTGATGTTTGGGCTAGTGACCTTGATTACAGCATCATTTTCATACTTTTAGGACACCATTTTCATTTCCTATACTTTTGTAATATTTCTAAGTATACAGTACTTCTTCAACATGTTCAGTTTTTGTTACATTTGAACATGAAATGCTTGCAGTCATCTTTCTCAATTCATTTATCACCATCTGCAAATTTGACGGGAAAACAAAATCCTAAATTGGCCATCCTGCCCCATGTTGTTGTTGTTTTTATGCTGTTTTGATATTAAAAGTGTTAAATCATAAATGCTTTGCTTTTTGCATCAACATGCAAACCATTATCCTTCCCACACCTCGTAAGGTCGACACCATCCGATGTAATGTGTTAAACATTTGTGAGTCATCATCTACAATCTTCATTATTTCTACAATTCCTTTTCCTGTTGTATCACATTGCAACAACTGTTAGTCATAACCGTAATGTAATATATGTGTCATCATGCCGGGTTACTGTTGTTTTTTCTCATTACATTGCTTCAATTAATGTGTTGGCTTTTTGTGTAGCGTGGGAGACTCCATTGTGTGGTCTACACTACACACTCCAACAGAGCTGATCTGGCTCTGCCGCCATCATTCACTTCAGAAATTACACTTCAGATAGATGAACAGCAGGTGAGTTCTGCTTTGTATGCAGTATATCATCATGTGTTCTGCTCTGTATGCAGTATATCATCATGATCATGTGAGCGTTAGCTATCTTCTACCAGTCCTTCTTGCTCCTCTCTCTTTGTCTCTTTTGTCATTTTGTTGAACCTTTGGCACAAGTGGTGGCTTAAGGATCAACCATTCTCTAAACACCTGAGGATCTATAAGGCCAGTGCATTTTGTCAGCATGTCCCTAGCCTCGGAAACTCAGACGTTTTATTTAGCATGTCCCTAACGTGTATGTATTTCAGTGTGGGATTAAACCCACAGGAGGGAAAGGACAATAACATACAGAAGAGGCCCCAGTAGGCGTCGAACCAGCACCTTTATGTGCCACTGAGGAATGAAGGAAATCAAGAAATATGGACTCAAGGAGCAATGGCCTTCTTTTGCCTCCAGACTAGGGGCTCTATTTTCGTCCATGCTAAACCGCTTATCCCTAAACTTCTTTGCCTTTTTTTTTTACTATTTTGAAAAACATTTTTAAATCGTTAAAATAGCCAATCTACAAGCTCACAATGTGACGATGTACAGTAGATCGGCTAGTTTAACTATTCAAAAATATAGTAAAAATATAGTAAAAAAGGCAAAGAAGTTTAGGTATAAGGGGTTTAGCATGGGCGACAACAGAGCCCTAGGGGCTCTATTTTCACATTGTGAGCTTGTAGATTGGCTGTTTAACTATTCAAAAATGTTTTTCAAAATAGTTTAAAAAAGAAAAAAAGAAAGGCAAATAAGTTTAGAGATAGGGCTGTATTTTGCGTATCTTAAGTACCAGGTCTTATTACTTAACTTAAGACCTGGAGGTGTGATCAATGCCATTTGGCTATTCTGAGTGGCCAAAGAACATTGACCACGCCTCCAGGTCTTAAGTTAAGTAATAAGACCTGGTACTTAAGACACGCAAAATACAGCCCCCAAGGGGTTTAGCATGGATGTTAAAATTATAGGAAAACAGCAGCTTCGCAAAACAAAATAAAGATTAAATTATGTGTGTCACAGTCAGCTATAAGTGCCCATAACACTCTAAAATCTTGATAAAAGGCAAACCAAGTCCACTGCAACCACTGGCACTCCATCTAAATACTCTATGCGCTACTCAATGTGCATGCTTCTGACTGAGCATAGGAATAGTGTATCAATTGGTGCATGAAGGGACAGGATGATAAGACTTTGATGAATAAAAGGAGAAGCCGGCTTTTATAAAAGCTACATTTCCATTCTCACTGAATTCTCTTGAGGGAAAATAACTTTCGGTCACAAAACCAAATAAACCCTTGGGGACTGGCAGACTGCACACCTTCCTCAGGAAAAGTACTTTGTGTTTTGATTGTATAATGAGGTTATTTAGAGACAAATTATCACATGAGGTGAGGTAAAAATCACTTATCTCCCCTCTCTCTCCCCCTCTCTCTCTCTCCCTCTCTCTCTCTCTGTACAGTATATCTGTCTTTGTATCTCTCTATCTCTGTCTCTCTTTTAATATAGCCTACTCTATCTCTGTCTCTCTTTTAATATAGCCTACGCCAATAAAACATATGAAGAAACGAAGCCATTTGATTGGGCCCCTTCCAGAAAATAAGCTTGCGAGGGAGATAATTATAGCAAAGCAATAAGGCGTTCTTCAACCTAATGAGACAAGCCGTTTGAGTGTTTGTATTGTACATTCACGCAGTATAATTAATCTGAACAGGGCATACATAAAACGTGGGGGCGGAGTGGCATTGTAACACAGCAGAGAAGGAGACGGACCAATGAGTAAGACTTGTGCCTAATTTATGCTCCGTCGTACAATAGAGCGTTGCAGTCTCGCCCCCTTTCAGAACAACGAGGCACCAGGCTATAATTCCCCATTCCCATAGGCGTTTCTAAAAGTATTTATTTAAAGATCTGTAAGCCTCAGACAAAACCAACAGCCCAATTGACAAATCAACACATTGTTTTGGGCCGAACAAATAATTAGAAAAAAGAAGTAAAGTGTTGTACCCTGCCCTTTAAATGTTTTCTTCTTTTTAATTAAATTTGTTCAGCCCCAAAAAGAATTGTCATTCATTATTGTCATGATTTGTCAACTCGGCTGTTTAGTTGGCTTTGTCCGAGGCTTTAAATGTCTTTAAATAAAGACATTGTTATTCATTGCTATTCATTGTACTTCCGGAAGACTGCCGGAAGTACAATTATAACTCAATGGCTCGAGCGAGCGCAAGTATTAGCCTAGCCTAACCCGGACGCGAGTCCAGGACTTGTCCCAGTTGGTTGTACCCATTCTCAATAGAAGTCTATGTAGGAGAGCCGCCATTAGACCGGCCACATGAACTGAACGGAGTTTGTGCAACTCTGTCTATACTCTACGGCTCTGGGTGTGAGGGCCACGTAGCAGCCATCGAATTATCGATTGTTGCATTTTTTGAGCGGTACTACTAGCCTCTCCTATGCACAGCTTTGTGTGTCTGTCTGTCTGTTCATGGAATGTGCTCGACTGATTGGCTGAGGGTCCAGAAAATTTTGTAAATTTGCCATGAAAATGCTTCAATCTGGTGCACTTTGAGATCAAAATTAAGAAGCTAGGTGGGGGCCACATGTGGCCAGTAGCCCATGTAAGGGATAGGGGATACATGAAAAAAAAAAAAATCTTCTCCCTGTGACGAGGCCCCCTCAGTGGTTGAGGCCCTAGGCGACCGCCTAGTTCGCCTATGCCTAGAACCGGCCCTGCCTATATACACACAGAATATGTGATTGTTTATTCATGTGGTCATTGTCAGAATCCGTCGTATTCACTCTGATTTGCTGTGTATTTATTTATAGATTTTCCATCAAGCAAACGTTCACCTCCTGCAATCGGGCATGGTATTGTGTACATCAGCATGCTGTACAAAACATGCTTATCATCCTGGAAAACTAAAGTGAGTGAAATGGTGTGGAATAAAAAGCTAATGTGCAATGCAGCAAAGTATTTTTTTGCGGAGTTGGTGTTTGTGAGCACTCAGAGCACAAAAGTGTGTGTGTGTGTGTGTGTGTGTGTGTGTGTGTGTGTGTGTGTGTGTGTGTGTGTGTGTGTGTGTGTGTGTGTGTGTGTCTGTCTGTTCTAGTCAACTTCGAACATTGTTGGGTTGGGACAGGCTGGCTAAGCAGTAAAGCACGCTCCAGGAAGCTTGCCATTAGTTCAAGGTCAATAACTAGCATAGGATTTGCACTGTATTGGTAGATTTTATTTTACAATTCTTGCTCTGAATTTCACACACAATTAAACAGCAGTGGTGGTGCTGGTGTTTCGAGGTGTACACTTGAGGTTATAGCCATGCTGGGCTAAGGGCTCTCAAATATTTTCATGTCAAGGGCCACTACATTTTTATTTAACTGACCACACACTAGCTCTGTTCCATAGCCCTAATGCTGGACCAGAGCTATGTAACCCAGGTTTATAATTGTATCTCTGTATTTGTATGGTCACTCACGGTACCATCTACATCTGTTCGCAGCTCATCACACCGCTCAGTCACTCAGTCACACCAGTTTGGAATCGATCACCACCACACCCGAGTATAAAGCTGTGGCAGGTCTGTATCCCATCAACTTAAACCATTTTCTTCATTACAAAACATTATAATATTATTATTTAACACTGATACTGATGATGGTTTTATAGACCTCCAAACTACGCTGGTGAACTAAACTGATGAGCTGGATGAGCTGTAGATGATGATTTGAATTGGTGAGTTTATTGTTTGAACTGTTTGTTTGATTTTGGTTATTTTCATTTGATGGCAGTATGATTGTTTGAAACAATTCTATCAGTCGAACGGCCACATTTTACAATTATATCAGTCGAACGGGCGTGTTTTACAATTCTATCAGTCGAATGGCCCTATCGGTCGAACGGCCACGTTTTACAATATTCTATCAGCCGGACGGCCGCGTTTTACAATTCTGTCAGTCGAACGGCTGCGTTTTACAATTCTGTCAGTCGAACGGCCTAGTTTTACAATTCTGTCAGTCGAACGGCCGCGTTTTACAATTCTATCAGTCGAACGGCCTAGTTTTACAATTCTGTCAGTCGAACGGCTGCGTTTTACAATTCTGTCAGTCGAACGGCTGCGTTTTACAATTCTATCAGTCGAACGGCTGCGTTTTACAATTCTATCAGTCGGACGGCGGCGTTTTACAATTCTGTCAGTTGAACGGCCTAGTTTTACAATTCTGTCAGTCGAACGGCTGCGTTTAACAACTATATCAGTGGAACGGGCGGCCACGTTTTACAATTCTATCAGTTGAATGGCCGCATTTTACGCTTGTGAACTCTCAACGCTGGTAGGCGGTTCAACTCTGATAGAAATGCCCCACAGTATTGTACACTACGTATAATCAGTTGCACGTGGATGACTTCACACTTGGAACGAACAACCACATCACGTCATTGTTTAGCGAGGTGAGCACATCACTCATGTGAGGAGTTATATGATTCGTAATACTTAAAGTCAGCGGTGGAAAGTAACTTAAGCACTTAAGTACATTTACTTAAGTGCTGTACTTAAGTACATTTTTTAGGTTTTTGTACTTTACTTGAGTATTTCCAATTTTCAGTACTTTTACTTGTACTAATGTGATTACTTTTTCCACCTCTGGTCATTGTTTAGCGAGGTGAGCACGTCACTCATGTGGAAGCGAGGCTGTGTCATATGATTCACAATACTTAAAGTAGCCTACTTGATTGACACCAGCTCACACACACACACACACACACACACACACACACACACACACACACACACACACACACACACACACACACACACACACACACACAACCAACCCTGATTTTATCCTGGTTGGCTGTCCCTCTGTGGAACTTTCTGAGACCATATAATGCATTCTGAGCAGAACAGTGAACACGATGCATCAGCTTCTCACTGCATCCATTACAGTCCCAGACACCACTAATGATGCAGTCATTATTAACAATAGCCAATAATACTGCTCAGGTCTCCCAGATTGAGGGCTTTTTTGGCAAGACACTCTGGGTGTTACCTACAGTATGTGCCAGCGTGAGTGTGTGCGTTTGCACTTATTTTACTATACCTTTGAGAGCCTTGTCCCCACAAGTATAGTAGAATTTGAGAAATGGACTTTGAGGACAATGTTCCTGTTCTCACAAGAAAAATATGGTTATTATATGGTTGAAAAAGATATTAAGACTTAGAAAAGGATTAAGGTTAGAACTAGGCGTTTACAGGTTGGTTTAGGGGTGTGGTTTATAGTTATGTCTGAGTGGTTTATACTAAGAGTTAGGTTCAGTTGTGCACTATAGTGTCACGCACCAATTCAAGATTGTGTGCGTGTTCACAGCGTGTTGGGTGACACCAACACGCAGCAATATAGTTGTCAGGTTTTTTATTACAAAACATAGCTAAAAATGACATTCATAAAATTGCCCTCATAACTTGCCCACGTGCATGCTTGCGTGCGTGTATCCACCCGCGCGCGCGTGGCATGATGTAGCAGATAGATAGATTCATCAGAATGACCAATATTGTGCAGATGGGAATTCAGAGTTTTTCCACACCCCATGTCCTGCCCACGTGCCTACAATTTAACACGGATTCCAATTAGGCCTACTCACAGTGTGCTCACCAACCGTCCACTGCAGTTAGATTGGACTTCACTCACATTACAAAATAAATAATGTATGAAGCAGTGAAGAACTTAAAACTAGCCTCTTGTAACATCTGTTACAAGTTTGTTTGTTTGTTTTATTCCTTCAATTGTTCCTGGTATTAAAGAGCATAATGAATGTCCTCCTCACTAGGATTATAAAGATTTGTTAAGGGGCAAATTATGTGACTGCATCTCAGGCGATTTTCTGGAGTAACGCAAAAGTAATGTAACGAGTAGTGTAACTAGTGTATTACTTTTTTGAGTAACGGACCCCAACTCTAATAGATAGCTAGATACAGTAGATAGATAGATAGATAGATAGATAGATAGATAGATAGAAACTTTTATTGAGCCGGCTGGGAAATTCAGGAGCCAGAGACAGATAGACCCTTGGGCAACCGCTGTCAACAAAGTATATAGGGTTTAAGTGGTTAATTATTTAGTTATTGCCAATTCCCCACGTGTCCTGCAGTCGCCGTCACTGCCAACCCTCACAGTTGGCCCGGGGAGGGTGTAGACAACCATGTGTCTCCTCTAATATATATATAGTCACCAGCCGCTTAATTCTTTCCATAGACTGTATGACAGCATGATGTGTTCAATAGTTCATGGCATGCTATCACCCCAAGAACTTGAGTTGCAGCAATAAAGACGCAATCCCCTGACAATCAATCAATCCATTCAAAAATTGACAAAACACAGTCACAGTGAAAACTTCCATCTATCCATCCATCCATCTTCAAACGCAATCCGTAGTCGGGTCGCGGGGGCAACAGCTAGCTAGCTCCATCAGAGACCTTCAGATTTCCCTCTCCAGACATTAGTAACTTCCTCCTCCTTCCTCATAAACTTTATGCACTTAATTGGACGTTGTTGATCTATTGTGGGCTCAAGTGGTGAGCCCATTGACCTTTTTTGGCATTACTTCCACATACTGTATGCTAGAAATCAAGTTAAATTTTTAACATGTTCAGATTCATGCAGGTGTGTATTTTCTTTTTGTAATCTTTTCTTTTGTAAAGGTTATTGCATGAAGACAGGCCAACCATATAGCATTGCTATAACAACACATTCAAACCTGGACTGGACTGCATCAGGGAATGTTCTACTGATCATTGTACAGTATACTGTAATGTACATTGTATACATTGCAGGTTTTGAGTTTACTTTCCCGCCAACTTCCACATACTTTGTGATAGAATTCTAGTTGTGGACTCGTTTTCATTGGCTACTGGGCTGTGACGTCATGCGAGTACAATACATGGTCATAGATTAGAGCTACTCGAGCCCACACTTTCTTCAGGAACAATATTTTCTAGTTTTTCATTTGAGGGGCTTCTCATTGTCCATTGTCCAGCTTTTGGTGTATGTGCACAAACTTTGTCCTAACACAAACATTAAATCCCATTAGCAATGAATGGACAATTTGAGTGTTCGTGTAAACACAAACATTGCGTATCACAAACATTAAAGACGAAGGTGAGGACACAAATTCTGATTAGACGGAAGGAGATGATGTATGATGACGTACGATGATAAGATCACCCCTTACTTCACACTGGTGTGATTTTTTTTAATTATTTTTGTATTTTATTGATTTCTGGTTGATGTCATAACCATGGTCGCTTCATCACCTCCTTGCCTCATGTGTGCAACGGAAAATAAATGGGTTAAACGGAACTCAGTTGTCCCACATTCTTGCAGATCTGATGATCAATACCCTGTGACAAGTGGTCCTTTGAGCCCAACAAGTGAACAACAAAAAAACCTGAGGTTAGAATAACAAAGAAAGTTAAGGTATGTATTAGGTTCCCTTACACCATGGATGTGATGTTTCCATGGTACACAGACACAAGGTGGGCATAGAGGGGCTAGCTCATTATATAAACAACTGGCACACATGTCAGTGTATCAGGTCATAAAAGTCAAGTGAACAAGAAAAAACACTCACAGGGAGTTGTAATATTTAGAGGCGCAAGGCATACAGTCTTGTTTAGTTAGTAACAGGTTTGTGTCTGCTAAGGGCATAGTGAGCAAGAGCTTATTGTACGTTACATGTGCATCTCTGTGTGCTCGTCATGGCCCTCCATCTCGTCATACTTCGGCTCTGTGTCTTCTGCATCCAAAGATGACAACTCTCCCGGTGTGAAAATACGAGGGAGGACGAACATCCTAACAGGAACTGTGAGAATGAGGAAGAAGGGGAAGGCCAGTGATGCACGGGTAGACATGACAGCCCACAGCACAGCCGTACACACCACCTGGATGATCGTGAACATGTGCATCCGCAGTGTACGCACCTTGCGGACGTAGGTGTGTTCGGGGTGATACTTGGTAGGCATGAGCATCAGCACCATACGCTCTGCCATCTGGTTTCCGTTGAGGGACATCACACCCATGTAGAGGAAGATGCCAAACAGCACCGCTACAGGGATCAGACTCAATTGGTCACCTATCACAACAGACAGGCCAACCAAAATGGCAACCAGCAGCCCCGTGACCCTCTGCTCTTTCACTTCCTTGATACGCGGCTTGTCGCCCGGCGCGACGGCCTTACTCATGATGGTGAGGGCATTAGCGTGGGTCACGGAGCGGACCGTGGTGGCAGCCATCCAAGGCAGACCAAACAGGGCAGAGGTTCCCCCCAACACCACAATAAGCAGCAGATCTAAATGAAAACCTGAACCCTTCACCAGCATCCTTTCCTTCTTACTCACTATTAGCGTGGTGATCTGGGTCTCCATGAAGATGAGAATGAACACCAGTAAAGCAGGCAGCACGGAACCAAACATCATCCAGATGGGAAAATCTTCATCAGACCCCACTGGACTGATTAGCCAGCCACGTTTATCCGGGCGTGTCAGAGAGAGGCCACTAGGAACATTCAATTTCGTTGTATGTACGTTTATGTTATAGTCTAACAGCACCATGATGAGTATAGCAATAGGTACTCCAAAATCACCAATCATTCTGCGGAACCTTCCGGGGAAGAATGCACTGTCCTTGAACTTGCGTAAGTAGAAGGCGATGAAGAATGTTCCAGCCATGAGCAGCAAGGAGAGCAGCGCGGTGTTGGGCTCCCCACTGTCCTGAGTGTTGCTGAACCCCAGTGGGTGCTCACTGAAGATACTGAACAGCTTGCTGAAGGTCTCCCAGATGAAGATGAGGGAGATGAGGAAAGAGAAGATCTCCTGGGTGAAGGACGAGATGTAGCATACAAGGAAACTGCCCTCAAAGGCCACCGTGATGACCACAATGATGATGAGCCAGAAGCCAATCCACACACGACCCGTTAAGTACTCGATCTTGTTCGAATTGCAAAACAGGAAGAAGGCCTCCTCAAACACTAGCAGTGGCCCAGACATTCCTACAATAAGCAGCGGTTGGGCTCCCAGTAGGCAGAAGACCATGCCTTGCATGGCCGTTGACATAATCAACTCAGACACACCAATGAGACCCCCTGTCTTCTCAGCCAGCAGACCTCCGAATGTGATGGCTGGGGAGAGCGCGGCAAAGTAGATAAAGATGAAAGCAGCCATGCACTGGCCGTTAAGGGCATCCTTGAAGTCACTGACATACTTAGGGTATCGGCGGCGTATATCTCTGATGAGTCCTCCGAAGGGGTGTCCAGTCCTCTCCAGGGGGTCATCTGGTTTTTTTGAAGGCTCAGTAACCGCCTCCTCTGGCGATAGTTTTGCGTGTTCCTCCTCCCTCTTGTGGAGCATTTCTCTCTGGAAGCGAGCCACCGAATGGAGGAGTTCGTCCCCTCCCTGCATCTCAGAGGGTGGGAGCACGATGCTGCAGTCCAAGAAGCTGTTGATGGCATTGAGTAGGTCCTGTCTTTTGTCTGCCATGTAGGCTGCCTCATGGAAGTGCTTGTCAGACATGAGCGTGGCGATGGTGCGTCCGATCTGGTGGTAGTCCATGCTAGTGTCGGGGGGTCCCAGCAGGACGAAAAGGAACCTGACGGGCACGGGGACTTCCAAGACAGAGCCCAACTGCACTGCTTCCTCTAGTCGGACGAATGCCATGGTGGGCTTCTCCAGGAAGTCCAGATTACCCACAAGGACAAGTGTGGACTCTGTATTATCCGGGATCTTCTCGAGTAGTCTCAGCTTATGTTTGGATATGCCCCCACTATGTAGTTTAAGATTCTCGATATCGATGTGTACATCGGTGTCAATCGTGGTGTCAGAGTCTTTCGTATCACTTGGGTGACTGTGTTTTAGCAGCAGCGCCTTCACAAAGTTATCCCGGTCCTCAGACTTTATCTGGTCGGAGATGATCATCTGTTCCACAACTTGGTGGGCAATACCAGGCAGGCTCTTCTGGTCCAAGTCTAACAGCACCGCCCCATGTGACATGGTCTTGCGGAGTTCCAGCAAGCTGCGGAAGGACAGTGAGGCCACGTGAGGCTTACCCCAACGGTCTGTCTCCTCTTCCACATCCTCCTCAAATTTGATCCAGCGAGCTGTCTCCTTCCACTGCAGCTCCTTGTTCTTATCCATGATCAGCTCATTCAGCTCCACGAACACCTCATTGGGGATGCGGTCCTGCTTGCGACTGCTGGGCTCTTTGTGGTGTTTGCCGTAGTGGACGACTTGGCCCTTGCTACTCCTTCGGACCAGGTGTCTCCGCACACCAGGAACGTCTTCAAAACGATGGCTTTTGATTCCGTCCAGGTCGGCTGAGGCCAGGGTCTGCGCCTCGCTCTCATCAGTGGCAATGCGTTTGTACATGTCCTGCTCTGTCTCTTCCTCTTCCTCCCCTTCCTCCTCTCCCTCCTCTGTGGGGCCCCCGCTGTGACCTAGGTTGTCTTTTCTTCTCTTCTTGCCATTCTTCTTTCTTCGTCCCTCAGAGGGCAGTTTGGACAGGGGCTGGTGGGTGTGATGAGAGGAGTGACGATGGTACTCAATGTCCTCCTCATGGTAGTTGTGGTCGTCAGGGATTACATCGGCAGGGGTGAGGATCTGCTGGAAACGCTGGACCCCAAAGGTTTTGTTCAGGTCCCCAGTGTCCTCATCTGACTGTGGCATTCCCCGCAAGGATGAGGCAGCAGGAACCTCTGGATTGTGGATGACTGATGCATCGGTGACCAGGTTGGGAGAGCTAGGCTTGCTCATGGCTCGCACTGTTGGAGATGTTCAGAAACGGACTGATTGGAAGAGGTGTCTGTTAACCCTTCTCTTCCAACTGGAACTCTTTTGGGGAACAGCATAGCTTTTGTGTGCTTGCCGCTGAAGAAGCACCAATGATATGGCAGAGGAATTCTGACTCGATTTCTCTCAGGCGGCCAACGTGCACAGTCTGCAAAAACACCAGCGTACTGTACATCAAGCTGAATGTGCTGTCGACGCAACAATAAATTCTTTCACCTGGGTGATGTCATGTGACGTGACATGACAACGCCTCTCAAATTTTATATAGAACTTTCCTGTCAACTGTTTTGCTGCAATAGCAGCATTAACATAAATGATAAAGATGCAGTCCTGCATGGGGAATTGCCTATCTATTACATAATTGTGACGTCACCATATAGCCTATTGTCCAATCGTACGAGGGCAAAACGATTCCTTCAATTAGGTAGGGCGTGTAATCGTTGTCCAATCAGAGGACAGAAAACAAATCACACTGTGTGAAATGAGGGGCGCTCTTATCATATCATCATACATCACATTCCGTGCTCAGCCAATCAAATCATTTCCGTGGTACGTACACACACACACACACACACACACACACACACACACACACACACAGAAACACAAAGTTGGGCATAGGAGGGGCTATAGCGCCCTTCAAAAAGACCAATAGCAATAGTCTGTTTGCCTATCCGCAACCACACTAAAAAAAAACATAGTATAGAGAGACCACTGAAGTCTGACGTCACTGCCACTAGAGGGCGCTGTTCCCCTGGTTATTGTTTTTGCTAGCACCTCCAATGCATGGCAGCCAAGTCTATGGACTTTTAATGTTTGTTTAGAGCACTTTTAACAAAAATCACACTTGTGTGAAGTGCAACATTTTTCAATCGTACTGTCACTGTGACATAGGCTACAAGCTTTTGTTAATACAATATTTACAGAACCCACAAACAAACTTAGCAACTTTCAACCAGGGGGGCAGTCAGACGGATATTTTGTGAAGCCACTAAGGAAATGAAAGTTCATATAATGGCCTGTTGTGGCGCTGTCACTGGACCCAGAAAAACCCATAGCCCCATAGAAGTCCATGTATTTGGGCCCTCATGAATACTTTTTACTTCCAGTCACTAGTTTAAAGTCTCATTTCTAATGCCATAATATTCTTTTTGGAAAATTATGGTCCCATTTATTAAAAAAATGACCATAAAGTCGCGCATGTTCTGAGGGGCGTGGCTACCGTTACAGTCTATGAACGGGATCCCCCACCCACTCGAGTCAAAATAAAAACCAACGAAAAAGAAGGGGGAAGTCCCGCCTCGTTGTCTGGGCCAGCCAATGGGCCAGCTGGCCTGAACTGGGCCAAAACGGATCTAGAAAGATGGCGACTTCCATTGCAAGGACTGACAGGCGCTTTGTCCATATTTTTTACAGTCTATGCTTTCAACCCTATTTTTTTTTGGAAATAGCCCACAACGCATTTCATCGTGAGTAGTCTCGCATAGCCAGACGATCGGATAACTCCTATCAGTACAGATGAACACAAGACTACATCGCAAGATACAAACGTTCCTGCCCAACAGCAACAATGTTGAGCTTTTTTCATCTAACAAGAAAAGACTTGGTCTGCTTGTTGCTAAATGAACCTTGTATTTGGACTGTTTTACCAGAGGACGTACGATCAGATGGTGTGTATACTTCATTATTTAAAGTGTTTGTGGGCATCTTTCCAGATCCAATAGGGCATATGTTAAGGCCCTGAAGCATGGAGCTAATGTTATTTAGAAATATTGCGATAGTTCATTGTGTATTACATGCAGGGTTCAGGGACATTCCTTAGTGAGTGGTCATTTGTCTTTAAAATGCACCGTCAAACTTACGCAAAGCCTTTTGTTTGATTATACTGGGGGACAAACAGACTTACTTTTAGTGGTGGAAAGTAACTAAGTACATGTACTAAAGTACTTTACTTAAGTACAATTTTGAGGTAGGCCTATTTTTTTCAACCCGAACCAAATATAGGGATTGATTGTCATACAGTATGTCATATAACCCAACGTGCTAGTCGGATATGTCGTATAGCCCGACGTCCTAGTCGAATATCCCCATATATGGAGACTAAATATCCAATGGCCAACTCTCCCAGATCCTGATATGAATAGAAGTGAGAGTCTTCGTTACAGTGAGGTTAGTATCATATGAGGTTCAGGAAAATGTCAACAATGAGAGCAGAGAAAGGGAAGAATGAGGACCAGGTATGCTCAATTGCTCATAGTCATACACATGAATTACTATTAGTTTATGACTTCAGTTCATGTCAATACTATTTAAAGTGATTATTTTTTACTTAACAATATGAAAAGATTAAGATGGTATACATTTGGATATTATTTTCTGGATAGCATTTCTAATACGTTCTACCATTGTACAAGAGAAACTACATCATGACTGCGTACATTTCATGTTGTGGAAAGGAAATTGAGGAACATTGGATGTAGGAATTTGAAATGCAGTCAACTGGGCGTGATCTGAATATTCGTGGATTCACATTTTCTCACCACAGATTTGCAGCACATACTGTAGGTGAGAAACTGATTTACATGTTAGATGTGCTCATATTGTCATAAAGCCTCCTCAGTATAACAAAACTAGGGAAAAACCTAGAAGCACATGGCTGAACAGTGTATTTGTATACACCCTCTCCCCCTCTCATGCAAGTATCTGACAATATGAAAATATGAGGTTTTCTTAATTTATTTATATGTGGAGTTAGCTGGTTTCTAGCAGAGATATATGGCATCCTTTTTCATTTAATCTAAGTTCTTCTCTTTGAACACAGGCATGTATGCCTGTCAGGCATACATACTTCTGAATCATTAACAAGGGCCAACACATTGTTGAAGAAGCCTTTCTGTCTCATCCCCAGGGCCCCATATTGCCTGCAAGAAAACTATACAGTATAGGTTGCAGATAGGTACTGTTTATGTCAGTCTAGTGAGTCTACTGAAGGTCACATTGCAAAAATAGCACAATAACAGCACATACAGTAGTAAAACATGTTAAAGATGAGTGAAAACATGATCATCAGGTACGATATTTCTTTAGTGTAGGCTACAGAAAGTGTTAAAATGATGTTTTTATGTGGCTACACCCACCAGTTCATTAAGTATGCCTGGTTTGCCTGGGTGGGTGGTGATGGGTGGTGATCCACCTTAACTGAAGCTGCACTCACAGCTGATTGTATGATAAAGGTGGAGGAGTTAGGGAGGGGATAATATAGTGATGTCACTATATCACTGTCATTTCGATTGGGCCTTTTGATCTGGGCCTCGATTGGGCCTTTTGAGAAACCAAAAATACACAGAGAAGACATATTTCAATATTCTAACCACACCTGGGGGTCTATTAGAGTTAATGTTAACTCCGCAGACACATACAAACAGAAAAAGTACAAAAATCACGGCCTCCATCTTTAAATACGAGACGGAGAGAAAGTGTGTATGCAATGCAAGGTTATCTTCGTAGAATTATTGAGGAGAAAGACACTTGACCTTGTGTCTCTGCATAAAGTTTCAATTCTGAGGATATTCCACAGAGACATGTGATCATAATGAGTCGACTGTGGGAGGGAGAGGGAGAGGTGTGGGTGGTGGAGAAAACAAAATGTTAATTTATTTATTTCAGCTGGACACAGCATTAAAAGCATTGCGGAATCCATCCACATCCACAGTGGAAATAAATCCCACCAGCTTGCAAAACCCACTTACATTATAATTTCACCACACACAGCGAGACTGACTGGGCGTGATTCAAAATGATCTGTAACCGATCAATTGTTGATTGATGACCATATGACCACCTCAGTTATGGCTGGACGTTCAGTGTGTTAGTGATGAATAGTGACTTTTTCCCCATTTTCTATACCCTCTGGGTCAGATGATGAGCTAGTTCTGGACTTACGTGGATGAAACGCCTCTCGATGTCTCTGAGCATTAGCCTGGAATAAGAATGTTGGTATACAATGAATGCTTCCAATTTATCCCCCGTCTCACACCCAGTCATAGAAAAGCTTTGGTCAACATAACAGCAAAAAACATTTTTAATGATTTATGTGCAATAACTCTTCCTCTGAGACTATAGGATCAATACCTATATGGGGCCTTGTGGGCACAAGATGAGGTTGATTTGGAATTAAATAATAATTTTGGTGATTTATAACAATGCTGTGGAGATCAATTCCCCTCCCCAACGGTTCTTACATTAATTTTAAAACAGAAAAGGTTTTTTTGCAGCCTACCATTCCTGGAAAGCTATGCCATTCATTCAAGTGCATTTAGCTGGAAACTCAGTGACTATTATTAATGTACCTGTGGACAAAACATGATTTTTTTATTGTAGACAGAAGCAGGTGTGTACACATTTTTTGCGACTGCAGGTCGCATTTACTATGAAATCGTTCATTTCCCATCAGTCACTCATTATCCCCATACATGCATGGAATGATTCGATTGGCTGAGCACGGAATGTGATGATGTATGATGATAAGAACGTCCCTCACTTTACACAAGTGTGATTTTTTTTGAGGGGCGCTAGCCCCTCCTATATACAGGTTTAATGTTTGTTTTTCCTTAAACAAACATTAAAAACGCCATTGACAATGGACAGAGTTTAATGTTTGTTTTGTCTGTGTTTGTTTTGTCCTCAATGTTGTAAGATGATAAGAGCGCCCCTCACTTCTCAGCAGATCTACAAGGTCATAGCGCGCCACCGAGTGGCACGCTACGAGCTTGTAGGTCTGCTATTTTTGAAAAATCGAAGAACGACTGACATAGAAACATAGCTTTTTCAGAAAACTGTCAGGATGTAGAAGACATTTTTAGAATCTGATCTCAGGTCAAAATGGAAGGAGACCTGTGTCTTCATTAGCTCATCTGACCAGTGTGTTAGCTGGCATGTATCCACCACTGAATCATTGATTAAAGGGTCATATAATGGCTCTAGATTCCTGTGTGGTGTAATTAACAGTGACTTTCCCTCTGGCAGAACGTGTCAATTGTTTATGCAAGATTTTTCTCCAAATGACTCCCTTGAGTAACCCACGGCTGCATATGCTTCTGCAGATTGAGCAAAAACCGCTCCATTTAGGGAGAAACTGTATCAAATCAATTATTGAGTTAATTACGATGATTTATTTGGGCTGATCTTCACAGAGAACTTTAAATGCATAATACATTCAGGATGCAGTCAGCTGAATCCTTTGATAAGTAGCAGATCATGCACAGCTGAGAGAATGATTGTTGTTTATCAAGTGCTATACGGATCAACAGTAATAACAAAACACAAGCATTGTGAATAAATAACCAGAAATGGGTTTAATCACAACTAGACTGCATGGGTCCAGTAACTACATGGGTACATGGTGATCTTGGACTTAATGTGGCCAGTCGTCTGTTGCCAGACATCTGACGTATCTTTTGATTGATTCATTGATTGATTCATTGATTGAATACTTTATTAACAAGCGTGTTAACAGTTCATGTAGTACAGTCAAAGGTTATGCTAAAGAGACAACAAACAACAAACGACAGACAACAGACAACAAACTCTTAATTGTGAAAAACAGCTCTGTCCTTCAATTGGGTCCTACCTCTCTGACATGAATAGTGCTCTTGCATAGATTCTGTTTTACCTATATGAACAAATTTCCCCAAATAAAACAACTTTGATGGATGTTAGAATCTTCAAATGTCTTGATTTAAATGTCAATTTGAACTGTATAGCATGCACATGCATGGACTGATATGGTACAGGGACATCAGAACAAAGGGATATTAAAAGATGTACCATGTATTAATAGTTATGTTTGATGTTTTTATGATTTATTGCGTCAGCTGGCTTGAGTTCTTGATATACTGTATATCATAAAGAAAATGTTAAATTGAATACACAAATACGACACAGACATGAAAGACAGAAGCATAAACAGTTGGAGTTGAGACACGTTTACTTACTTTCTAATGTTACTTAACATCAAGACAATAATATGCTGCAATTGAGTGCAATCAAATAGGCTCATCTAAGATTGCATCAAAGGATTTACCCTCTTGTATCATGGTCATGGATCACCCCTACACACACACACACACACACACACACACACACACACACACACACACACACACTTTTTGTTGTTATCCAACTGCTAGCTAGATCCTAGAATCATCCCTGCACAAGTCCTATGAGAGATACTAATTTTAAACACATCTTATCTAAAAGGCTGGATGGTTCTGTAATTAAGCAGAGCAGTATCCACTTCATAAACTCCTGTGAGAAATGCTCACTTGGTGGGCTTTCTCATTAATATGTACCAGTCACAGTGCAAGTATACTGGCTTCTGTGCACAGGTGGAAGGTAACTATAAGTACATTTACCCGAGTTAAAAGTAAAACTTTTAGGTACTTCTCCGGTACTTCTAGTTACAAACGTTTCATCAGTGTGTGAAGGCTGGATATCCGAAACGTTTGTCCCCTGTTCAAAATGAGATAAATGTTTTGAACTGCAGTCTTGGTGTGTGCGACCCACTACCATTATGTATTTGATCACTAATACAAAACATAATACAAATTTTGTATTTGGCTCTTCGAAAATAGCCAATCTTCAAGCTCACAACACATCATGTTGTGAAGAGCTTGTGAGCTTGTAGATCTGCTATTTTTTAACCCATTTAGGCCTAAGGCCGATTCTAAAAACTCCTTCTAAAGCCTGACCTAAGTTTTCTGAAAAACTTCAAATATTTATATAGCAGCATCAATATTTGGTAATTTTTGAATACTGTACATACTGTACAGAACCCAAAAGGGGTTCCCGCTCAGAATGGGTTTTAAAGATTTATTTTGAATGGAGAAAAAAAAGTGAAATGGGACCTTCTGCATTATGAGTAAGCTACTTTTACTTTAGGTACTATACCTGTATATATTTTGACGACAGAACTTTTGCACTTTCAAAGTACATTTCTGAATACAGGCCTTTCACTTATAACAGTTCAGAGTTCTACATTGTAGTATTGTACTGCTTACTTAAAACTGTACTTCTTCCACTACCGCTGGCTTCTGTGTAGGGATGAACACTTTATAAATGATTTGCCAAGCAGGCCACCTGACCCCTCAGAAGTACCCTTCAGTTTCCTCCGGGTTCATGCCAGGCTATTAATCAAGAACCTCTCTGCTGCCATTTCCAATAAATCATTGGGTCTTCTTGGTTGCATTCCCATGATGTGCTGTCTGTGGCTCCTGTTTCAATCGGCCTGTGGCTTTGGAATAACCTGTTTGAGTAGGTAGCAAAACGAACATTTTGTTTGAAATAATTATTTTTAGCCCATTAAGACCCGATTCTATAATTGTCTTTCGATGTTGCTATATCAGTGGTGCTCAAATGTTGTGGTACTCATGTCAAAGACCCCCAAATTTTAAATGTATTTGCAGACCCCCTTATAAAATTATAATTATTCTACAAATACCTTAATCAGTAGTTTTTGTACCAAGGATCACAAAATGATATGTATTCGCTGGCCATGGACCCCCATCTAAAAATGTTCAGGGACACCCAGAAAAGAAGATTTGTGTTTAAAAAAAGAATATTCAAAAGCTTTCAAACACTTTCAAGATTTAATTTAATAACAGCGGGTACAACAAGCTTGCAGCACTGCACAGTGATGCGCTGTGAGCTTGTAGATCTGCTATTTTTGAAAGGCCAACGCTAAAATCTAAAATGACACAGATGCTATTTTAATGAGCTATGGAACAGCTTTCCCCATAACAATTTAACATCAAATCTACATTTTGCCCTGGTATAGTGCCAAATCCTGCAAGTCTTTGATGAAGATGCTGTGTCAGACCGTGGCATTTATTTTCATAGCTTGATGGATGGTTTCATTCAAATGTGTTATTTATTATTTGTGGACCAACGTGGTACCCATAGGCCTAGAGGAGGCTGGCCCCATTTCTCTGGTGTGTCCAACAGGCATCTGTGTCCTAATTTGATTGTCACTATTTCCCTTGGGACTGGCATCTCTAATATGGTTTCATAACTATAATGCAGAGGCTAGAATTCAATCAACCCAAGAAAATAATCTAGGTTAAAAATAATCGCACTTCTCACCTGTATGGCTTACAATAAAGTATTTGACCCGATACAGTTAAATCAAATTAAATGTGTAAATGTGTTCATTTACACTATAAGAGTCAGTGGACGACACCCTTTCTAATTAGAATGTGGCGACCCCTGGTTTGCATATCTCCATGCAGGGTGGCCTACACGGCTGTGTAAGCTATAGGGTTAAGTTTAGAGTTTCTATATGACATATAGTTCAACTTGTTGCATTTGTAGTGCCTCATATGATAAAAGGTGAAGAGTCGTATCATGATGCAAGGAATCTAGGGAATCTTGATAGAATCCTTGATTATATGACCAATGAACACCTGTTAAAGATTAGTTTATTTTGTCATTGTATTAGGCCATTAACCTCCTTATAAAATATTACTTCTGTCTGTGTTTCTTGAAATTCTTGAAAAGGTATGTTATTGAACTGCATGATTTCCCCTGCTGGAAAAGACCCATCCCTGTGCTTTGCACGAGGGATCATCTTTGCATCAGTGAAGCTCACCCACTGCAGCACCTGAGCTGCAGCTTGCTTGGGGAGTGGCCCTGCACAGAAGCAATGCCGACTGCCGTTATACAGTGGTGGAAGTAGTCAGATGTTTTACTAAAAGTAGCAATATCACAGTAAAGAAGTCCTGTATTCAAAATATAAAGCGTACAAAGGGCACCCCAGTGGCATAGAGTCATCACTGCAGCTGGCCCGGGTTTTAATCTGACCTGAGACTCCATGCTGCATCCCCCTTCTCTCTCTCCCCTTTCCTGTCTTTCAGAAATAAAGCAGCAATGCAGTATTATAATAGGCCTACTACTATACATTATTTACTAAATGTAATATATTTAATGGACCAACTTTCTTACAGAACAGAATCTTACTCCCTTTTCCTTTCTGGTGTTGATGAGAAAACACTGTCAGAGCTCACCTTTTAATGCAACAATAATTAAACGAAAGCCCCCCCTTTTCATGAATTTTACAAAAAGATTGAGAACGAGTAGTGAATAGTGAATAGCACAATTGTGTGTGCTATAGCTGTATGCACAGGCTAACATAGAACAATAATAACACCTCAATCTAAAGGGTGTTTCCGGCAGAATGTGACCATAGATTTCCTCTCAGGGTCAGTGTGTGACAAACGCGGTCCATAAATCAGAATGCAATCCATCTAGATTACTGTGACACCTAGTGGAACGCACTCAATACCACTGATAACACAGATAACCTGTCATGCTTATTTCTGTATTAAGAAAGGTCAGGAGACTCAGGATATCGTGAATCTCGAAGGCTTCACTTCTCACTGAGAGGCGTGCACTGCTAAGGGAGAGTGAGGTAATATGGTCTCCAGAATGCTCTCTATCAGATAATCAGAGAGCGAGAAAGCAGACACGTTTCACTGTCTACTTTGCAATGAATTCTGGAGTATTGATTTCCTCCTTTTGACCATATAGCTTTACTATATGGCCTTGATTTAATCTTGCCTTTATCCTTTAGGGGATGTGCCTGATAATGCTTCTACCTTTTATGCTTTGATAAGCTGATGTCTGGATCATTCTGCAGTCAGGTTTTGCCCTCAGTTTAGAACATAGTCAAGTATTTGTACACCAGCCTTTCTGAAAATGCTGAGGAAATGTAACTCCCCAGTGAAGTGGGGCTGAGATGCATTTCTATTTCAATGGTGTTTTAGCCACTTTGTCCAAAGAATGGAATCGCTTGTATGGCATTAAATAGACTGGTGAGGTTTGCATTATGTCTCAGGGGTGTGCAGACATCAGGGCAGAAGTATGAGCCTGCAACCTGTCATGCACACACATCTGTCCTCATTATTGTATAATTATAATTGTATATTCACTGAGGGGGGCATGGGGTCACAAATCAGTAGGGTTGATCTGCCACCTGCCTATTCTTCACAGAGAAGATTGTGTGCACATCTCAATGCCTATATTTAGACCAGGTGCTGGAAGAGAAAGAACATCCGCACACGTACTTTATTTAGAGGCAACAAATTCAAATTTGTTGCCAGTCTCGGAGCTCTAGAAACTAGAGTGCGGATGTTCTTTAATTTTCTTCCTTGATACCTGCCTATTCTTCCATCGTTTTTAGAGCCTGACATCTGATCCAAGCAATGGATGATGTATTTCCCATTACCTCAGTCCAATACTAAAACAATGAACCTAGGTATAGGAACAGTAAGAGGAATCTAATTTGGATGTGCTCTGATGCTATGCTACTGGAGTGAGTCAATGACCCAGATCTGCCGCTTGTCTTAAACTCTATTTCCCCCTCCTTTGTTCCATCACTAACTTCTGGTGAATTACTCTTCCTTGCTAGAAATCAGTGTACGTTTCAGGTGCCCTGATTAACTTAAGCCCCAAAAGTGTCCCACACAGTTAATCAGGGTGGGTTCACCCCTTTTTTCCTCTCTCTCCCGATCTCTGGCTCTTTCCCTAAAACATCTTGTCATGTTCCAGTTGCTGCCTGGTATTTTTTCTTATGCCTCTGTGACTCATATTTTGAACTGAAAGAAGAAAAAAAGAAAGAACAAACAACTTGTTCTTTCAGTTGAAAATATAGGTTCTTTTGTACACCTACTAGTCTGTATCTGTGCCCATGTTGGAGATTCTGACTGTTCTATTTTTTACCTTATTTGTTGTGAGCTGGGCGCTTGTCTGCTGTTGCTCCATGTTTCTGCTGTATTGATTGTTCCTTCTATTGTTGGGTTATCTATGTCCTACACAGTATTACTGGCTGCTTTAACAACCCAATTCCCCGCCTCTAGTCATAAATCTAATTTTGTCATAATGTCTAGGGCACAAACATTTTCATGCGAAAATGGGACCCCCAGATTGGGATCCCCAGATTCATGAAGTATTTGACCACGGACCCTCAACTGAAAATATTTTGTGTCAGGGACCCTCATAAGAGAACATTTTGTTTTGGTTAAACAATTTTTAAGTTATTACATTTTTTCTAGATTTTTTCAAAATAGCAGATGTACAAGCTCACAATGCTCACAATGCTCACATTGCGTTGTGGTGCGTTGTGGGATTGTGGATCGGCTATTTTACAATTCCGATAAATAAAACGTGGCTTAAGTTAACCTGTTGTGGTCTACAGAATATGCAGACTAAACATGAACAAATGTAATTATGTCTGGATTATCACAAAAGTCAGCATGTGTTTTGCCTCTATGGAAAAATTAAAGGAGAATTTCGGACTAGAAGGCTTTCTTACCTTTATTTGTACTTGTTACGTCCCCACCAAAGAGGTTCAGGTGTTATTTTGTGCAAAAGCCCATTATTGGCTATTTCCATTATTGGCTCTTTTTTTTAATTTATATATCCTCTCTTCATAATGTAAATAGTATCCCAAGTTGCACGCTTATTTTGATGGAAATAAGCGAATTAGCACTAAAACCCAACGTCCCAATGAGGGCTTAGAGTAGGGGAAATAGCCAGTAATGGGCTTTTGCACAAAATAACACCTGGGCCTCTTTGGTGGGGACGTAACAACTACAAAATAAAGGTAAGAAAGCCTTCATGTCCGAAATTCTCCTTTAACTTGTCTTTCACAGGTTTTCTTACATACAGCAATTATAAATACAGCATTGTTCAAAGTCACAATCCACATATTCCCCAGCCTGTTTGAGAAATGCACACACTCTGTTTCATTCCTCTATAGCTCTTTCCTCATGCACCAACCTAATAATACTTCTCAATTTGCTTTTACATGTGGGAGCATCACACCTATAGAGTTCCATCTGTGCCGTAAAGTGAGATTAACTACTGTATTATAGGCTAGGAGTCAACCATGGTACTGTATATTACAACCATCTGCCTCTACCATAAGGTACCAACATGATATGTTTGCACATTTCTGGGGTACTAAAGTTCTTGACATAATTTCTCTCATTTATGGGCCTTGTTTCCATAAAGTACACTCCATATGTTTCCATAATGTAGTGGAGCTTTCCGGGTTAAGATTTTTAAATACTGTATGTACCCAGCGTAGTGACAAATGAACTGAATCTAAATCACTACAGTGCCACGCCTTGATTATAAAAAGATGCATGGGAAGTATATCCAAAACCGTAAAACACTGGTTCTCAATGTCGAGTGGGGGGACCACCAGGGGTCCAAATGGACCCTTACTGCATGGTTTGTAATTCAGAGTGTGCACATTTTGTAGCCTCTTAGGGCCCTATAATGTGCATCTAACATTCAGGTGTTATGCCATATAATTATAGGTCATAACGCCACCATCGTATGCATTATCCATCTTATGCAAGTCGCTCTGAGCGCACATATGGCTTACGACTCGCAAGCTTATTTTAAGCAATGTGGGAGTGTTCATGTTAATTAAAGGGAAACTTCACCCCTTTTGCAAACAGATATTTTAAATGATGTTTGAGTCGGCCATAGATCAGTCATTTCTGAACCTTATTTTCTTTCATTAGAATTTCTCCATATTCCTTGGGAAGGCTGCACCAACATCGCACCATAGCTGAGTGCACAAACGAATCCATAATTTGGAGTCAAGACCACTGGCATTTAAGCCATAGATCGCTCACTTTTGTTTTGTAAGATTAAAAATGCTTAAATTTGCAATATCAGACATGATTCTATTGTCACCCATCAGTCAAACGATATCAAGCGAAAATGTATGTTCGGGGTTGGACGATGTTGGCAACAATTACGTACGGATAGACAGCCTAAATGCATGCATTTCCATCCCAATCTGAAAGAATTGGTGCCTTTTCAAATGCTTAGTTATTATGAATCCAATGAAATAAAATAAAGGTTTTCACAGTTTTCCCATGCTTAGAACAGAAACAAATGAAGTGTGTCTGCTCTGCTCATCTGATCATCCGTCAAAGTTAATTTAGTAGCCTATACATGTCGGCTCCGGTGCTGTACAGTAATGAACAATTTTACAGTGTAGTTTTGGGTGGGTCCCAGACAAAGCAAATGGTATCAAAGGTAAGACGTGATTTATTAGGCCACAGACCCCCAGTCTGTGTCCTAATAAAAAACTGGTCATTTTTAAATGAATGGTTGAGAATCACTGCCTTCAAACAAAAGCATTACTGTCATCATGCATTTGCCCGTACAACACAGACTTGAACGTGGAAATGGAGGACTCGTCGCATCACACACTGTCTGAACGCGTTTAACACCCGAGAGCTTTTTATAACACTGCAGTGCTTTGCCGGGGTCCTGAATGCCATCTGCAGTAACTGATTAGATGTCTGTCGCTTTGTTACGATGGTCTTGAGATGCCGTTCATCATTCCAGCAGATTGATCTGCGACTTCAACAGAATCAGCAGGTTTACTCCCGGCCCGCCGGAGAGATCCGTGGAGTCGGCAGTCATCCCTTATCTGTCTGACAAAGATAATATCCATCCCTCGGATTCATTATGAGCAGGGTGGGAATAAGGTGCCGAGCAGTCATTGAGAGGGATGCTAATTCATCCACTTTTGGCCCATGTGGTTTTTTTAACAATCCTTACATTTGATTTTGCTGGTAAAAGTATTTTTCTGTTTTTAGAATCGGCTGCACACTAAAATAACAAAGCAGCACCGGACACTGAATTACTGCCGATTACCTTTGAGAAATTGAAGGTATGTGTGCTACACGCTTGCTCCTGTCCCTGCCTGACCTGGTCTACATAGTTACAGGTCAAGGTCCAACAAGGATGTTGGTCTGAGGCTATTGATAAAACAGGGGTCTATTTATTCTAGACCTACTTTGACTACGTACAGCCTCTAGCCTATTCCTTTGAAAGGACAGTGAGAAGCACACTCTCAAGATTTAGACAACAGAGAGGCAAACGTATAGGCCGGGAAAGCAGAAAAGGAAGATACTGCATGGTAGATCCGGGATGGACCCTACAGTCAAAACATTGTCTGAATTTGTCTCTCAATACACGCACGTACACACACACGTGCACAGTGCACACACGCACGCACACAGCCACGCACGCACACACACAGCCACGCACACACACACACACACACACACACACACACACACACATACACAGTACACACACACACACACACACCACACACACTGATTCAGTAAAAGGAAGCAGAGACAATTGTGGAAATGAGTTTTGCAAAAAGAACAGGGCCGGAACAGGGCCTCTCTTCTTCCCCTATATCTCGACACATTTTGACATCCCAAACTAAATGAAGTGTCGACTGCATATGCACGAGTTCTATCTTTCGCCTTCAGATTTATGGATTTCCTTTTTCAGCGTTTCTTAGCACCTTCAGAGGTGCCAAACACATCTTACACAGTCTCCAGGCAACACGGGAACATTCTCGGCTTAATAGACTGATTTCCAGTCTTGGCAGTTGGATACCTCAGTTCTGAATCTCTTAATTTGTCAAAGCCAAACGTTCTGTGAATGAAAAACTGCGAATGACCTCTGAGGTAAGACGGCGGTGGTAGGTGGGTGGGAAGAAATGCCGACGTGTGAAAGCCTGTTGTGGCCTGAATTCCCCAATGCAAACATCTTCCCATTCACTGCTCAACTCAGACTGACAGAAAAGTGAGGAGGTCCTCTGATTCAATTCTATTGAGGTTTAACATAATATGCTCCAGGAGTGAAGAAATCTCATAATAACACAGAGCATAGAAGAAGTTGTCAGTGATGGAGGAGGTTATGCACCTGCAATCCAAACGATTAGTGCTCACACCTAAAGCCTGGGTTATAACTTATATTTAGTTGAGCACACCGAAAATATCTGATTTACAAGCAAAGCATTGTGAACTTGTATTGTGTAGCATTGTGTAGATCTGATATTTTCAGTGTGCGACACCGGCACACCTACATAATGTGTTAAAAGACATTCTTGTGATATACCCTCTGCACCCAAACACACATCCACACAATTGTATACGAAATGTACAGTCAGACATACACACACACACACACACACACACACACACAGAACCTTGGGGTGAATTGAGCTTTACAGCTAGTTTTGACCAGTGGTTCCTAAACTTTTTAGCCCGTGACCCAAAAGAGAAATGTAATGTCTCCCCATGCAGGACCCAAGGATCACCCCTAGATCTCCATATATGAAGCTGGCCTGTTCTGACATCACAATTATGTTCTGACATCTGCATAGACTCCATATTTGGGCATTCCTGATAAAGAACTCCATAATTATGGGCATAAAAGGGCATATGCATTTCCAAGTAGGCCAGTGCCCAACTGGCACCGCTATAGTAATAATTAAATACTGAATTTAGGAGCCAAAACATAAAGCGACCCATAAATGTTCCCAGTTTTTGGGAAACAGTGCATGGTTTAGACATTGCTAGTGGATTGGAGATGTCAGGAGTAGCTATACTGTACATACTGGTTTGAGTCTCATGCCCTCTTCTGGCAGTTTGCATGCTTTCTATGAAAAGAACCAAAGTGCATCTGTCATATGTCAACACCTCAAATGTGGCAAAATGTAGTTTGCATATAGATCTACATTTTCTGCAATGGCATTCAATCATGAGCCTATGTTTATACTACAATAACATTTTAACTCCTAGAGAGAGAAATTCAAACTTTATGCAACATTTATCCAAATAAGGCATGTAAAATAAAAATAAAACAGTTTAGCATTGTTGGTTACGGGGCGTGCTGTTTCTGTATGTACTGCAGTGAGATTACAACCAGGCACGTTTAGAAATGATGACACAAGTTTTTGCTACAGAAAAGTAAAGCTCATATCCGGAATGTTTGCTTGAAACACAGAGTGTGCTTTCCACATGAGACATTTTGGTTCTGTGCTCTGCAACTGCTTTGCGCACCTCTGTATTGGAGCACAGCATGGGTTACCTCACCTGTATGGTGTGCAACCTTGTCCTGTAAACCAGGGACACGTATGGCTCTGAGGCTTAGAAGCTGAGGGACATTCAGCAACAGCTGCTGCTGCATCACAAGTGTTGTTGATCATGGGCACTCACTGGACCCAGTGCTGTGTAGGATTTAGAGCAAACTGTGGTGCGTGTATCCCCTATGGTGCACAAGCGCTTTCTAGGGGGTGCGTGACATGAAAAGGCTAATGGTGGTTTTATTATTTAAAATATATGAACATATTACATATTCATTTGTATTTGTATTTTTTTTTTAACAGATTTAGTTTGTCCAATTTCGAATAATATGACATATGTCTGTGCGTGTGCATGTTGGTCTTTCTGTGGACAGCTAAGCTTTTTGCTAAACGCATTTTTGATTTTTCAGATCCCATTCCAAGAGGCTATATGACCAACGTTTGCGGGCCCTGGGTAGGCAACCTGGAGTGTGGTGAAGTGTTTCTAGACAATTTCTAGACAATTATTTTGTTCAGGATAATCGTGACATGAAGAGCACTGGTGGAAAGTAACTATTATTGCGAAAGCAGTGAGCACTTACTATGAGACCTAGCAGATCATGTCTGTCTGTCCGTGTGTCACGCTTTTGTGCCCATATATGGAGCTGCTTTGGGGACTCCTTATATGTTTATGGCTGAGTCATGGTGACATGAGTGTGATGGCGTGGTCCAACTTGGGCCCATATATGGAGCTGCTTTGGGGACTCCTTATATGGTTATGGCTGAGTCATGGTGACATGAGTGTGATGGCGTGCTATAAATCTTTAAAAAAACCAAATATGTACGAGCTGCGTTCGCTTCCCGCGTTTGCGCGTCTTACTGGTAGTCTATAAGTACATTTACTTACCGGTAAGTACATTGTACATTTACTTAAGTACAATGTTGAGTTATTTGTGCTTTACTGTACTTGTGTTTGTACTGTGTTTTTTTAACGTTTATTTAACAGGGACAATACAAAAAACAATGTATCAAGTTGTAAAACATGAAACCGTTACTTTGTACATATAGGCTAATTTGCAACCCCAGTCCCTGGTTAGGCCTTTCTATACAAATATGATCTACCTATACTAAAAACAATCGTTTACAAAACAGTATGCTAATGCATCTAATCTAATACATTAATATACTAACTATACAATTAATATTTTACAAAAAAATACCCAATACCCAAAAATACCCATTACTGATTGACCTATAAAACAAAAGATGCAAACATAATCACTCAGGTGAACAGTCAAAATAATTGTTACACCAGTTACATACAGTTACCACTTGTTGAGGATCGTGTAGTTGCTCTACCAGAGCTCAGAGAACAAAGGTGAAACAAAACATTTAGAGTAAACCACAACATTTTCAAACGTAAGGTTACGATGTGAGTGTCGATATTATAACGGGTCTCTTTTTAAGTGAGATATATACCATTGTCTATCTAACTCCAATATTGGTACACATTAAGTCTTGTCTTGGTCATCTTGCCAGTGGTCTGGCATGTTTAGTCCACTGGCTGCACTCTGACTATGATTTACAGTAGACGCTGCTACACATTTCCAGGGCCTAATGTGGTTTGGTTTTCGAAGAAGCCACTGATTTCCATTCATTTCAGTACAGTATGAGATGGTATACTCCAACACATTAGAGAAATGATTAATTTCACAAACAAATTTAAAATAGCCATGACTCAGTTATTCCAAATAAGTTCTGTAATATTTTAATAACTTTGAAGAAGAAGACAAGAAAGTGATAAAGTGATAAACAAGAAAATGCCTTATTTTTATGTATGATATGGCATTGAATAGGCAATCAGATCTTGACTCTAACACTGGTAGAATGTGCTGTCAGAAGGGACAGAGCATACAGACTGTTCTCCCTGAGGGGGCTCAGCTCGGGTCCTTTGATGTCAGCAGCAGCAGGCTACCAGTCTGTTCTTTGCTGTGGAAGGTTGGTGAGCTGCACAAGCTCAACAACGGAGGCAAGCCAGTGCTGTTGTTGGTCTAGCACTCTAGCTGGACAGTCTGGTTCCCAAACTTTTTAGCCTGTGACCCAAAAGGGAGATTAGATGTTTGCCCGGCCGGGACCCAAACTGGTGAAAATAGCAGATCTACAAGAACACAACGTGTCGCTTTGCACCATGTTGTGAACTTGTAGATCAGCTATTTTCACTACTTCTTAAAACTTTTATTTCTAATTTATGGATTTTAGTTGTTATTTTTTTTCTTTCTTTTTTATGAAATTACTTTATGAAAGTTATTGTTTTTTAGGAAATGTTTTTTGAAAATCTTTTGAATTAATAATAATTAAGAACTAAATGTGGCAAACAAAAAATAAAGGCGACCCATAAAAATGTGTCGGCGACCCATAAATGAGTGCCGACCCAGTGTTTGGGAACCAGTGGTCTGGACTCTGGAGGACGACACCCCCTTCCTTCCACCCCTGTCTATGAACCAGTGGTCTGGACTCTGGAGGACGACACCCCCTTCCTTCCACCCCTGTCTATGAACCAGTGGTCTGGACTCTGGAGGACGACACCCCCTTCCTTCCACCCCTGTCTATGATGAACCAGTGGTCTGGACTCTGGAGGACGACACCCCCTTCCTTCCACCCCTGTCTATGATGAACCAGTGGTCTGGACTCTGGAGGACGACACCCCCTTCCTTCCACCCCTGTCTATGATGAGCTGTATAGCAGATAGAGGGGGAGTACCTCCAGCCTGGGGCTCATTCTCCCCAGGTGAAAAACAGCAGCTGAGGCGTTCCTTTGTGCCAAGCAATAGCCATGCGAATTCACAATGGTCCCTGAGGCATTTCTTTAAGCCCACCTCTTCCAAATTCATGAATTGTTGTTTTGCAAACAAACACACACACACACACACACGCACACACACACGCACGCACCCCAACCAATCGGTTGCCGGGCACCCCTGAGTGTAGTTTATAGTTGTATTGTTATTGTGTTTGCGAGCGAGTGTGTGTGTGTGTGTGTCTTTGTGAATGAGTGTACTTTATTGCTCTACCTATTGTATGGTTTATTGCTGTATTTATTGTTCAGTTTTGTGTGCACGTTTTTGATCTTCGCTGCCGTTACACCCTGAATTTCCCCCCTGGGGGATTAATAAAGTGTTATCGCATCCTATCCTAGACAATGCAATGTTCCACACATTCCACAACATTTCTTATTTGCCTCCCGACCATCCTGGGTTATACCAGGTCAGTGACGTTGTTGTTAGAGTGTCCTGAGACTAGGGGGTTGGGGGTTCCAATCACCAGCCAGGTTATACCAAAGAAGACTATAGAAATGGTATCCAATGCCTCCCTTTGGCACTCATCATCAAGGCCTGGATTTGAGGAGTAACGTAAGCCCTTGCAACATGCTACCATCATGTCCAGCTGCCTCACACTACAGAAATAAGTCCATATGACCTATGGACCTCATGGCTCAGGAACCATTGGTTCCCAAGGGTACTTAATTATCCTGTGCTGTCACTCAGCTCTCCATTTGAACAGGGATGTATCTGTTTCATACAGTGTGACAACCATGGGAAGATCTCCTGTGTACATGTGGGATGCGGTAAGAACCTCGAGGATGCTCAAAAGTCACTAGAAAGCAAACTGAACCGAACTCGCTGTGTGATGTCAACTGATGTGCATGCCTGTTACGGCCAGCCATAATTAGGTTATTTTGTATTTGGTATTATCTGTTGTTTCCTTTGTTCTGAGGTGGAGAGTTGATGAGAAGTGGAGGAGACCTGCGTCATCATGAGACTGATTACTGGAGAGTGCTGTGGGGAACTAGTCCTCTCCATGGATTGGCCGGCTCTGATGAGCCCTATGACACCAGCAGTGGATTGGGTGGTGGCCACACCCGAACTATAAAGCTCAGTGACAAACAACTCAGAGGACTGTCAGCTTCAGGGCAGCAGGGGAATCGGTCCCCCTGTGACCCCTGTCCTCTCACCACAACCTGTGACCATCCTGTCCTGTCCAGTTTATTTGGGATAAGTTTTGAGTTCTGTTTTTGATTTGTGTTTGAAGTTGTGTTTTGTTAGTTTAGGTTTATTTGGGTTATTGTATATTGTTGTAAATATCCATGATTTTGGGGCTGTAAATAAATGCTCATTCTGTTTTATTGCACTTGTCTTTCTGCATTTATGTTGCTTCCCCTAACCCTAGACTAGGGGGTGTAACATGTGGGGGCTCATGTCCGGGCCAAAAGTTTAAACTTAAACTTTTGGGTCATTTTGATTGGGTTGGGTATGGTTCTGTTTTGTTTTAGGTTGGCAGATTTGTATTGTTGGTATCTGTGATAATTTTGTGCAGATACCCACTGCTACTATTAGCTCATGTGTTTCATTCAAGTGCCTTTGTTGCTGTTTGCTAATGTCTCAATCTCTGCACTGCAGGCGGAGAGAGAAGAATGGTGTTGCAACATTCTGAGAAGTGTATTCTGGTGGCCAATACCCACCCATCCCTGCAGGTGCCAACCGTGCCATTGCGCACACTCTTTCTCTATTCCTGGTAATAGGCTAGCTTGTGAAAATAATTGTGGCAACAACATTTCACCGACCGCATTGTGGATTGTAAGATAACAGTGCAGAAAATGCCACTATAGTAAAGGCTGGCCTGCTTGTAACTGCACAGAAGTGCAGCACTTGCCGTGACGCTGACGGTGACGGTGAAAGTGCTTTTCTGACAGCTGAACAGATCACTGGAGCCCACAGCTTTTGCAGAATGGAAATTATGCTCCTACCCAATGGTGTATTAACAGTAATAAAAGATGTCATAGCACAGAACATTACTGGCCTGTGTCATTCTAGGACTATAGGTCATGTAGAAGGTATTGTTGATATAAATGCTTTACCATAGAATATGGATAACATTTATTGTTAACACTGCCTCTGGTGGTCAGGAAAAATAAACTACAATCTTCATTATAATGTAGAGAAAGGGCTATGCATGCAAGCAATTTAATTAGTTAGAAATTATAATATTATATTTACACAGGCTCTCTGGTTACTTGTTGGGAACAGTGGACCTGCTGATTACTTTATTTTATTATTACAATGTCAATGTTGGAACATGGCTAACGTCCTGATACTACTAGGGCTAGGCTAACAAAAACAACATACAGATAGATGTATGTATTTTTACTGTTCATTTGTGTAAACTCAAGCAAATAGGCAGAGATGATTGAAGCATACATGATACATTGTAGTGCTACACTGGGCCCTCCCCTACTTACTGTATGACAGAAGGCGAAAACTAAATAAAACTAGGATAGAAGAGGGCAGCATCATAGCCAGCATGTCTGAAATGTTGTTCCAATCAGTGCCAAGTGTTACAGTATGTCTTCACAAAGAAGATGATGATGGTAAATTCTACCTCTGATCATGATAATGATCATGATCGTTTTTACAGGACAGATGATTCAAGGTCAAGCTAGGTCACAATCAGGGTCAATGTCTGAAATACATAACTGGTCTCATTAAATCAAGTGATGTAATCTTTTGCTGTCAGTAACATCACACTAACGTCATAAAGGACAGATTATTTCTGTGAAAACAATAGATAAAGACTCAGACTGGATGGGCTGATCTTCATGACTAAGTCCCCTGCTTTGAAGAGTTTATTCACTTTTGGGCTGACAAGGTCAAAGGCCAAGGTCACAATTATCAAGGTCTCCGGAATGTAGTGACATATATTTTTTTATAATACCAGTATGGAATTATTACTTATCCCTTTAACAATGTTATCTGCTATAATTTTGGTACAAAGACACAATATTACAATCAAGAATGAATCATTAGTCATCGTGAGGGATAATGAGCTAACATCATTAACAAGGACCAGAGAGTGATGGGTGGTCAACAGGAGAGACCCCTGGGGGACACTTGTATACGGCTAGAAGGGGCATGAAACTCTTGGTTAGCTTATTACTTGCGCAAGCAGAGCGCGCAAGTAATCATTTCGCTTGGTCTCTTCGAAGTGAAGCCAAGTTTTCTTCAACCGTAAGTCTGTGCCTGGTTTGCTGGGACTAGTTACAAGTTACAACATTACGTCATATACACACCATGTACTCTGGTCCCAGTTCTCAACGATGACGTAATGTTGTAACTGGTCCCAGCAAACCAGGCACAGACTTACGGTTGAAAAAAACTTGGCTTCACTTTTTGGAACCAAGTAACCACAGTATACTGCTAATCAAATTACAACTACATACTCTGTATATGTAGTTGTAATGTGATTTGTAATTTGTAAATCTGTGCCTGGTCTGCTGGGACCAGACTACACAGATGACCATATCTCTTACGTCATCACTGAGAGCTAGTCATACATATACACACTGTGTACTCTGGTCCCAGCTCTCAACGATGACGTAATGTGGTATCTGGTGGGACCAGATTACACAGATGACCATTTCTCTTACGTCATCACTGAGATACAAATCCAACTACAGATTTCGGAAGTATTTTAGATCATGTATATTTCAACAAATTTGAAAGTATTATTACAGAAATTGAAGTTAGAGACACATATTACTCTGATCATGATTTAGTATTAATATCACTATAGTACAAAATGAAATACATTTAAAACAATTGACAATTTACAATAAGTAATAAAATAATTATACTGTATAATATATTTTAGTTTATATACCAGTTTATATACCTTTTTTTTCATCACATATCAATGATTCATTTTTCTGTAAAAAAGTAGTTAGGTAGCAAATAGTTACACGTAATGATTATACATTTCAAACGTTCCTTCACAGAGATACTGAGATGTGATAGTTTCCAGCGGTCGAAAGTACTTGCGCGCTCTGCTTGCGCACTAGTAGGCCATTTATGGCCTACTAGTGTGCAACAAGCAAGTATGCACTCGGCAGAGTGCAGTTCTAGTTTTCTTTGTTTTCCAGTTCAGGTTAAAAACGACAGCAGATTAAAAACATGGCAGACTAGTAAAGAAATGCAGCTACAGCAGCTAATGACGCAATGAGATTAATCATAGGTGTGCCCAGAGCCATGGGTGTACCACTTGTCAATGCCTCTAATCTAGTACAATCATCATACACCTGCTTATATCTAATTATTCATCTCTTTAGCTATAGCTGTGTTGCTTACATCAAGGGTTCTCAAACTTTTAAAGGCTGCAACCCCCCAAAATAATCATATTTCAACGGGGGACCCCCCACCCTGACAAGCACTTGGAATTGTAGGCACTGCAAGCCGTTGTGAGCTTGTAGATCGGCTATTTTCACAATGTTTGCCTCTTTCTTACATAATATTTGACAATTTGGTATAAAATGTCTTAAAAGTAATTAAATTGTAACTCTAGAAATGTACAGATATACCCTATATACACACGTATACTGTATGTTGGTTTGTTTACTGCAATGTTGCACATTAAGCTAATCATCTGGGGAGTCTGGGACCCATTGGCTTATCACTATAGTGCAGTGGTTCCCAAAGTGGGGTCCGGGGACCCCCAGGGGTACCTGAGGGAGTTCCAGGGGGGACCCATCTATTTTGTTCATGTTCATAAAGTGCTAAAGTGTTTAAAGCAGTGGTTCCCAAACTTTTTCATGTCAAGGACCCCCAAATTGACACTACTTAGCCCGTGGACCCCCATTTGAAAAGATATGCCAGGGACCCCCATAAGAGAAGACGTACACATTTAGACGTCTACATTTATGATGAAAAATGATGAAAAACGGCGTGCCACCAGTTGTTATGCAACAGAGTTCGCTGTGACCGTTGTGAATTATGGGTGGCTCCCAGAGGTCCTTGATCCCCATGGGGTCCAACAGTGGTCATTGAAGCGTGCACACACAAATGCACATATGCACCTACACACGCACAGGCGCACATGCGTATGCACACCTGGACCTGTAAATGAACAACACAAAAACTAAGGCACTGGTGTCGGACTTCTGGTTTACCGGAACGGGGTTCAACTCCCTGCAGTGCCCTGCTCAATTTGTTGTATTTACATGGTTCATTGGAAATTGCGGAAATTGCGGAAATTGGAAATTGTGGAAATTGAAAATTGCGGAAATTGCGGAAATTGGGGAAATTGGAAATTGCGGAAATTGGAAATTGCGGAAATTGGAAATTGCGGAATAAATAAAATAAATAAGCCCCAAGTTTCATCTTTCTTTAAGCAGTAAAACTTCAAGCCTTGAGCAGTAGAAAAGCACATCACTTCCTCTCTGACTTTCATGAGCTAGTCTATAGTATCCTGGACATGAACACAGGACTTGCAATTCTGACATTTCAGCACTTCCAGGGACAGACCGGCCACTTAGCCAACAGAGGCCCCCAAGAAGATAAATCAAAGACCTATCCCATGGTCCACAGCAATTTGCTACAGGACTGTCCAGCTGTTGGGCTAAAAAATAATGGTTGATTGTACTCTGTGTGGCATCTTCATCTTGGCATAGGGAACAATTAAATGTATCTGTGATGAATTGTCCAAGTGAGCTGGATGTGAGGCAAGAGGCTGAATGAGCCTATATGCCCTCAAAAAGCCAGCAACAACACTGAGTAGGCTAAAAACAATAAGGCAAAACACATAGCACAGACATTAATTCTTAAGCTCTGCCTCTGCAGACAAATACAGTATTTGATCACTACACACTTTTTTAAACACATTTTTGGTGCTCTCGTGGCTCCTGCACAGCAACATTTTTTTTATTATTAAGCTCATGTCTTTTCAAATGGCTAACATTTAATATTTCATATATATGACAGTCATATTACAGTGCACCGGGGTTAACACTAGTGTTTGTTATCACCTAAATAGGCTACTAAATTGTATAATAAACTTAATATACACCATACTACAATACAGTGTAATAGTGTTGTGTGCTGTGCTGTCCTGACCAAACCAGTTAGCAGCAAATAAATGTCCATGACATTTTGGAAAGAATCAAGATACTGTACATGGATGGGAGAATACAGAAGATAAACGGACAAAGTTCATGTTTGTATTAGATAAACAAAACAAGTAATATGTAAGTGTTGTGGTACAATCTTCTTCGAAGTCAACATGTTTATATAAATACATCAGCTGTGTCATCATAAACGCTGCACTTATCATAAGGCATGATAAGGGACAGCGTGAACTCCAATGATAGTACCGCGTGGCACTTGGAGACACAAAAAACACACAGGTTGGATAGAGGAGGGGCCCCAGTGGGTCAGATTCCTCCCCCACGTTGACGAACCTCCCCGTTGTGCTGAAACTGCGCAGAATCGCAGCTTTACACGAGAAAAAGTTTACACGGCACCAGAGACGAGTCAATCCACATGTTGTACAAGTCTTCGATCGAGCTGTTGAAAGTCGAGAAGTTACGCTGGCCCTTAATATTTCAGCATCTTCCCAGCAGCAGTAGGAAAAAGGCGAAACGGCGAAAGTTTTCCTCTTGGCTGAAGAAAGAGGAGACGATATGGACGAAAACGAGAAACTCGATTGAAAAGAAAGAATGATCAGATCATTCTATCCACGTTAAAACCATGATTACATAGCACTTTCTTTTTTCCTTTGTTTTGTTTTTTTGCGAAACGGGGACGAAAGCAAAAACTTTGGGAAAGTTTGAGGCATGGCGCGACAGACCGAAGAAGAAGCCGGGATGGCCAAGGATTCTAAAGTAAAAAAACAAAGAAAGAAGAGAAACAAGGAGAACAAAACGAGGATTATCCACGCAAATATACTGTATGATCACGCAAAAGGAGAGGACAACCCGAACCGACACTATGCAAACAATAAGATAAAAACGACCAAATACACATTCCTTTCTTTTCTACCAAAGAATCTCTTCGAACAGTTCCACAGATTTGCCAATGTCTATTTTGTTTTCATCGCTTTGTTGAATTTCGTTCCGGTTGTCAATGCATTTCAACCTGAACTTGCACTGGCTCCTGTAGTGTTCATCTTATCTGTCACTGCAATCAAAGATCTCTGGGAGGATTATAGAAGACACAGATCTGATAAAGAAATAAATCATATGGACTGTCTGGTCTACAGCAGGTATGCTAAACAAACACTGTTATTTTGTGTAGCAACAGGTTTGCTGCCTACATTGTTACTAGTTGTGTGGCCTGTGTGAGTGATGTTCATTGTAGCATGGACACAAGAAAGATGAATGATTTTTGTTTTGTACTGTTGTTTATGTCTATGCACCGCCACCCTGATAGATATAGATCTCTTCAGCCAGCTCACCACAGTCAGATTGCTTTGATCAAAACACTTTATTACAGGACTATTTAGATTCCTCCAAAAGCACTACAGTACAAGCAGATGATCAATATTGCAACAAGTCCCATGTAGCCAGCTGTTCCATGATGGTAGTAAGTAAGGCCCGTTGGTTGTGGTTGGAGACATGGATAGCGATGGGATACCAGACTCTCAGTCTAGGAGGTGATAAAGAAGTCTAGGCTACTTACAGTATTCCTCTTCACATTATTTATCCCTTTTAATATGGAAATGCGGTCAGTTAGATGGAAGCTGTAGCCTACTGCCTATTTTTGTGGTACATGACCAGCCTGATCAAAGGATATTCCCTAAAAATTACTGTACTTTTCTATCAGATATGCTCTCCCCTGCAATACTGAGTTGACTAGTAAAAAGGTAGGCCTACCTATTTTCTGAGCTAGGAAGAGAGTATGACCCTAATGAAAAGCAGCACTGTCAGCCACGTACAGAGCATATTTCATGGTAATCAAAAGGCTCACTGTTTCGTGACTTCACTATTAGGTCTTGGCCAAAGCTGTTCTCAAAGTTGGTCATAATTGAATTTTCTTGTGCTGTGGTCAATATTGGGCAAAAACAATCTTATTTCGCAACTAGGCAACGCTCCACTGTTTACTACAACCTATAAACAGACTAAATTGAAAATTACATGATCCCCTTACTTTTTTCCTCCTAGTGTAAGTAAATCAAGATCTCAGCATTGACAGGAAAAGTAACCCAAGTTGGATGTTGGTTCATCTGTAGATGAACCAACATTTACTTTTCCTGGGCTGTTTTTTTCTTTCTTCCTTTTTGGTTGGGAGTCATTGTTTATGATATATATACACTTTTTTTAAAATCAAAAATGCTAATATTCATCTATTCATGAAGAATAGTCTGTGTACTTCTAACTGGTTAGTTCGTTATGACTGATTTACTGTACCTCCTTTCTACAGGGGTATAATAACTGGTCAAATGAAAATCTTGCTTGCAGGCATGGAATTATTGAGTTCCTCAGGTGCTTTATGTAAACATGTTAGCCTTGTCCATCGGCACATTCTGCCGCCCAAGAGCAGGTATAAGACTACAAGGTGGCAAGGCGCTCTTATGTAACTGGCTAACTAAACTGATTATCTTCACAATTCAACAGTTAATTAGTCAACATGCTCCTTATGGTTGTGATAAGTTATACAGTAGAGTAGCAGTTTTTATGTGCCTCTCAAGAAACATGATTAAGTTCTCTCAATTAAAGCAGCACTATGTATCCTCTTCTACCCCGGACTTGAACCTGGTTTCCTGCTTAAGTGCTGACATTTTTTAATAGAGCCGGTCTTGCTTGCTCAGGGGGTAAATCTTGTCAGATCCTGTGTCTAAGGTGAGACATGACATTTGAGTTGATCAAAATGTCCCAATAGAAGATGTGGGAGACAAAATACAGCCAGCCAAGTTATATTGTATTTACATACTGTAGTTACATAGTGAGGCTTAGTCTTTCCGAGCTGTATTTGACAGATCATTTATAAACCACATTGTGAGAGCGGTGCAGCAACAAAAGTTTATTCAAATTAAAAAATGTAGGCCAAGTTTTCTTGTGTTCTTCAGCTAGGTTTTTAGTTTTTTTTTAATTCACTGTCTGAAATCATCCAGTCCATGGCAAGAGTTTAGGAATTTCTAATGCCACAAGAACAAGAATGACTGTTGTATTTCCAATTTAGAACCATTGCACTGTTCACAGTAGAGGATTTAGGCTTATAGTAAAAACTGAGGGCATCAGTTTTTCATAGAATAGTCAACACAGGATGAATAATGATGGCACAGACAGCAATCTTATTAATGGGTAGATTATGGGTCTTGTTAGTGTCAATGTTGAATTAAATAGGCTGACAGGCAAAGATATCAGCTAACTAGAGACCTGCTTATCTGCATTCTTCTGGCTGCTGTATTATAATTCTTAACAAGAATCCATGTGCGTTCTTGGAAGTCACATGCTTCCAAGAACGCACATGGATTCAGGAAAACTGCATGTCAGTACTCAGTTCACATGGCTTTGTTTATGTTAGCTGTGCACATTTGTTTTAAACATACATTTGATTCTTTGCAAGGATTGTTCTTGTGTTAGTACCGGTAAGTCAGTTTTCCATGTGGTAATAGAATTAATGAGCTACTGCTGTCTTCAAATGTTCCTCCTATCCAACCTAGACCAAGACCATGCTTGTCAGGCTTAGAAATAGGTTCTGTGCTGTAGTAGCAGAAATGTACGTATACTGTACATCCTATTCAGAATGAATGTCAAATTGAAGGGAACGTGAAGGTAAAGGTACCCCTCCCCCTCCTTTTTTAATGAAGTGAGAGAAAGTATTCAGAAAGAAAGTCAAATTGAACCAAAAGTACAGATAACAGTAACCCTTTGTTTGAACACTAGCATCCTTATTCTGGGAATGTTTATAATAAATAGATGCAAATTTGACCAAGGTAGCAAAGCTACAAGCTCACAACGTTTTGCATTGTGGCACTTTGTGAGCTTGCAGATCAGTTATTTTCCCCTTCTGACAAATACCAAAGGTTATAGGGTTTAAGTGGCCAATGAAGCAAAAGTAAGACACATTTGAGTAAGGCCTTCAGGCATTTATGTTCTCCTGAACATCAATACTCCAAGGTCTTTGATGGCAGACCGGTTAGTGTCTTTTCTGCCTGGAGATGTTCATCTTGTCATAATATTTGGCCTCGCTAACTTTGTTTACAGACCCCCGGGGCATTGAAGCTTAGGTCTATGTAATCAAAAGATTTGCTATCCGTTTTTGAATATATTGTCTTATATATAAGTAGTGTAAGCTTTGCAATAGAACATGTTTAGCTATAGGCTTGATAATTTGTGTTGTGTGTGCGTGTGTGCGTGCCAACATCATGCCACACACATGGCATCCCGGGCCGGGGAACGGATGTACCCCCAGTTCCCCCTGCTTTGATACTAAATAGCTAAATGCTAAATAGCTCCCACAATCACATTACTTGAAATGTTTTGCTCCAATAACCAATATAATAATAATAATAATGCCTCTGAAAACATTACTGCTCCTGTCTGAATGTTGAACAACCGTCCCTTTAGCCTATGCTATGATAGAGAATAGTTTCTATCATTGTATTGTGATCTCCAATTGTCATTGTAATTACAGAGTATATGAATACAATATTCACTACTGTAATATAATAATATATATAGTTATTATATAATGCATACATTGGATATTTCACAGACACACTGTGATTCAGACAGAATTAAAGAAACAAATGTGGTTTTCTACATTGGGATATGAGTCATTAGTGTGTGGAGGGGGTTGGTTATTAATAAATAATGGAGTGGGTTCTATAAGCCTTGCAAAGCTCATGTGACGGTTCTGAACAGTTGCCTTCGCAGCAGATCGAGCCATGCATTATTTAGAAAACCTGGAAAACTGAATTGTTGAGAAAATTCAAGTGAAACACCTAAAGGAAACGTGTGTGCTCTTGTTGTGACGCACAGTATCCTGTCAGCACCAGTGTTGTTTGCTCTGAGAAGAAAAACAACGTATTAGCAGCACTGCATAAAAATAGACACAGTCTGCCTCAGTGAGACTTTCCTCAAACCATGTCCTCCGTGTGACATGAAGACAATGTCACGTGAGCGGGATTCTTTTGTGTCTGCAGGCACGGGGGAATCCTGTCTGTTGAACCACACGGAATGGAAGGGCAGTCTGTCCTCAGGAACCACTGTCCACCTGTCGTCCCTATTTCGGTCGTGTTTATTATACTGTAGTACTGTAGACGAATTGCAAAATGAATTAGCAGATCTTGTAGATCAGCTATTTTCACAAAACACTGTCTTATGACGAAGTATAAAATAGTGCTTAAGTTGGTTTTATCAGTTATTTTTATGCATAATTGATTCATTGACTCTTGTTCTTGAGTGTTTTGCCTGTTTTCTGTATAATATGAGAGAGAATCTCCATGCATGCACATGCATGTTATCACACCCACACTCCCAGGCTACACTACTTTGCCCTTAGAGCTTTTTCCAACAGGGAATGTTTTCTATTGTTTTTCTCCGCTGAGCAATGGCAGTGTTCTTGCTCATTGACTGAACGACTTTGCATTAGACATGCAATGCAACCCTAATGTATTTACTGCTGGTGCTAAGATGCATCGCAGGTTGAAGTCGTTGAGGGAGCCGTGTGCCACAAAGCACCACTTTAGAATTGCAGGCCGGTTCCTTTTTACACAGCAGAGTTTGTTTTTACTGGGGTTTCTTTTGCCTTCCAAAAATAATTGGCAGAAGCTGAGCTGTGGTTTCCGTTTACGCCACATCTCAATTATGAGAACAATACAGCTGTGGCACATTTTTTGCCAACCGCAATTTAAGTTTAAGCTTGCTTTTTTTGCCCCTGTCATTCTTCCTCTGGACAGGCTGGAAAGACGCTATGTGGAGAAATACTGGAAGGAGATCCGGGTGGGAGACTTCATCAGGCTGCGCTGCAACGAGATCCTCCCAGCGGACGTCCTGCTACTGAGCACCAGTGACCCGGACCGCCTGTGCCACATCGAGACGGCCACCCTGGATGGAGAGACCAACCTGAAGCAGAGGCAGGTGGTCCGCAGCTTCTATGACCTGGTGAGACTGAGACCTGTGGCCCACCTTACGCAATTCCCATTTCCCATGTCATCTAGAATTGGTCTGTGTTGTTCTAGCTCTGTGGTTTTCATTTGCAGGTGTGTATTCAAGGTTCATTTGTGATTGGGTTATGACTTAATTTTGGCTTTCAACTCTTCTCATTTACTCTGCACAGTAGCAACATCTGACATAGTCTACTGTAGAAAACAAAAACGAACTGCACGTTAAAGTCTGATTAAACTGTACAGACTTAATTCCGCTTGAGTGAGTGAGGCCAATGCTTAGTTTGCACAGTTGATTAAAGACTACGGCTTTGGCAAACCAAAAATATTCAAAAAAGAAAACCAGTTTGAACAGCATTTTGAGAAATCTAAGGTGTTTAATTTGAAAGCACAAGAAGGATGAATTGCTTCCTATTTGAATTTCAGATAACTTCAGATAAATAGATAAAGAATGAAATAAAAAAAGGAGCAATTCAGCCTTCTTTGTGTGTGGTGCATTCTGTGTTTAATAGGATTCAGGGGTGTTTGTCTGTGTGGTTTGTTCAGCTGTGTGCTCTTTGCCCAGCTAAAGTGGACAACCCAATGACTAACAAACACCCACGTGTGAATAAGCCCCTCTTATAATGACTAGGGTTCTCTCATGCTTTAGACTGTTTATGCCTGAGTGCTACCTTTTTTACTTTTTTACTTACTAGTGTAGGCCCTTAACCTAAACATCCTATAAATTAAGGCTATAGTTTATTAATTACTCTTGAGTCTTTAATATTAATATTGTAACACTAGCATAACATCTTTGCCTTTACCAATCTGTTTTGTGAAATACATACCTGCCAATATTAAGCTGTGAAAAAGAGGGAGATCTCTTGATCTATCTGCAATTGACTATAGCAGATATTGGGGATGCACTGAAAGGGAAATTCTTGGCCGAAACGAATATAGGAAACCGTTGGCTGAAAACCGAATACCGCATATACGAATATGATTAATATTATCTATCTTTTTTCCTACAATTGCTGTCATGGCCGTACCTTAAAGCTACCTGATTTATGGCAAAATAAATGGTTATGACAAAACTTACTATTATGGGTCCATAAAACATTTATTCAGCTCTTTTGAATGCATTAATTGCATACACTATTCAGTGATATATTTTCTGCCTATTCGGTCCGAAACCGAATAGGCAGTAAATGCATGTTTTGCCTTTTTCTGCCGAATATTTACTGTGGCCGAATATTCGGCGCATCACTAGCAGATATACACACTCATAGCGTGCATTTTTGAGGGGCGCTAGCCCCGCCCCCTCCTATATTCAGCTATAGTGTAATTTTTTGTCCTCACACAAACATTAAATGCCATTGACAATGAATGGAGAATTTACATCATATGTAGAAGAGCAAATCGGTATTTTTGTTAAATTCCCACGATGAATGGAGAATTTACATCATATGTAGAAGAGCAAATTGGTATTTTTGTTAAATTCCCACGATGAATGGAGAACTTATGTCATAGTGTCTGAGCAAATCGACATCTTTCATGATTTTTTACTCAAAGCATTGCTTCTGGGTGTCCCTTGAACAAAATATTTTTAGATGGGGCTCCGCAGCCAAATGCATATCATTTGGGGTCCTTGACATGAAAATGTTTGAGCACCACTGATATATGCAACATACATTTTTCAGAAACAACATCTGATATTTACATGCAAACTGTGTGTGCGTGTGCGCGCGTGGGTCACAGTATGTGTGTGGAGGAGGAGTGTGGGAAGACCTAAGAAGATGGAAGCATAATGTGATGGAGCACCACAGTCTGCATCATCATGCTAGATTGTTTCATTAACTGTAAATGAGATGGGAGATAGTGCAGGGCGACCAGTTAATTAGCTACACAATAACATGCTTGTTGTTACTCCAAATGTATGGTTATTAATAAAGGCAAATAGTCTTTGTTTTGTATCCAAGTAGCAGTTGACATTGCTGAAGTGCACTACTTCAGTTACCATAATTCAACACACATAGTCCAAACATCTATCTATCTATAAATGCGCAGTCTCTGTGTGTACGTACAAACGTACGTGTGTATGTACGTCTGTAATCCATGTAACTCGAAAACCGATTGATACCCCATCGACTTCAAATTGATACACAGGATAATGTTGGCAGATATGGAAATGTGCAAACGGAAAGCATCATGTAAGAATTTGGGCACTATCCCAAAACATTGGGAGAGTGACATAATGGTCGAAAATATCAAAAGTTACAGTTCTAGAGAAATTCTTATTCAGCTGTCCAATTTAGTGGCAATAATATTTTCAATGACCGAATAACCAATTGTGAAGAAGACCTTGCGTCGAAATGTTAATCTACAAATAATGCCTTGACTGGGAGCTTCTTGAAAAGTTTGTGTGCAGACTAAGACTATTATATAGAAGTATTATTCTTTATCTTTTTCCACTGTTGGTCCTACACCTGTGCTGGATGTGCCAGTTGTATCTTTCTATGAATAACCATTGTACCTTTATGTTTGCAGGATTGTGACTTTGACCCCTCCAAGTACAACAGTATAATTGAATGTGAAAAGCCCAACAATGACCTGAACCGTTTCCGAGGCTACATGTGAGTATACCTGTAATTGGTGCTGTATTGGCTTGCTTCAGCAAGAAGTGTGTTGAGTTTGATGGATGGAACTACTTCTGGGAAATGGGGGACAAGCACACTGGTAGTTATTGGTCCTAAAAGTGAAACGTCAAGCAGTCTTTGTGTCTAACTTTAGCGCTTCATGATGTGCTGTCACCCGCACAAATGCAGCAATTTGTTTACCTGTTTCTGTTAAATGGTACTGTCATGTTTTTTGTATTCTTTATTGTTTGTGTGTTTTCTGTTTTGGACGCACGGCACCACCAAATAATCGAATACATTTTGATATTAGGAAAGCTGCAGGGATTTGGAGTAGAATGCCTGTATGAGACACCGATGATTTATCCTCTATTTTACCACAAACATGCCATTATGAGCACATTAGCATAATGTCCTTGCCAACACCTTCTCCGTATGCATAACTGATCATCTCCACAAGCTACCCTAGTAGATGCAAACATGAATAATGGAGAAGTGAATTTTGGTAATTGAATGACTTAATTTGCCTTGTCCTCCTTCTCACCCACCACCAACACAAATATAATGTACGGCAGAAACTCGAGGCGGCTTTGCCTGTCTTTGTTCTCAATGACATTCAGGTGTGAGTCATCTAAAGGCCTGTATACACATCAGCTTAGTTTTTCCTTTAAGACTGTAGTATTACTGGATGAATGAGAGAGTCTGACACACACGCTGTAACAAAGTCGTTTACATTTCATGTACGCTAGCATTATTCAAATGACCTGCCTGCCATAATTATCTTGCTAAGACTTATTCAGCAGCCCGGTAGCGGAGCCTCCCAGCATCTCGGGTTTCCCCCCTGACTTAACAATAGACATTACATGCTGGAGCTGCAGGAAATGGTTGTCTCTCAAGAAGATATACTGTACCTACCTATGTGATTGTTTTCTGGTTAAGCAAGGCAGTCAAATCCTCAGTGTTAATTTAAGTTGGCCTGGAAACCAGAGCTGAAAAAGAAATGGCCCTACAGTGATATTAGTCGCCAGACTATTTATTTTGCCAGGATAGGTGTAAGTGATACATTTCTGTTATTTTGTTACAAGGTGAAAAGCTTTTTTCTTTTTCTTTTTATTGTTGTAGAGTGTTTGTTCAGTAACACTCCCTATGCAGCAATGATCACAAAATATAGAGCTAGTTAACAATTCTAACAAAATATCACTTTAAGACCCATTTTTAACTTTTTCATATGATGGTGTCGCGAGGCGAAAATAGCTGTTCTGCAAGCTCACAAACGTGTTGCATTACGACACATTGTGAGCTTGTAGATCAGCTGTTTCGGCAATCTTTCCAAACTAGCTACACCGGGGTGAACGTTCTTGGCTCTTTGAGTTAAATGAACTCTGAGGATCTGGCTGTGTAGGAGGTGTTGAAAGAGGTGGTGAGTCGGAGCTGAGTGTGTGTACATCCGCTGGCTGGAGGAACAGAGGTCAGCTTCTCGGCCTAATGAGAAAATGACAGAGGGTCGGTTCAGTTTGAACTGTCTGGCTGCTCAGAGCACATAACCAACCGTTCGCGGCTGTGTTATCTCTAAACAGCGGTCCGGTCATGACCGGGAATTGGGTCACGCTCACACTACCACAGGGTCGCGGACCGAGAGCAATTTGGGACGAGGCGAACGTTGTGTTACGGTGATTTCATAAAGGAGATCAAACTCCTCTCCTGAGTTGAACTGAGGCAACAACCGCTGGTTGACCTGAACGATGATGTGAGGTGATTCTCAATCAAGTACTACGCAAGCCAAACATGCTTACTGTCCGGTTGTCCCTCTGCCGTGGGGAGGCCGTCGGGTGAGCTCTTACTAGAGACCAAACAATGACAGATTTCTGGGTCCATTTCTTGTTAGTGCTGACTTCCAATCATAGGTTATTTTTTATAGAACTCTTTGATAGATAAAAAATGCACGTTGTGAGCTGGTAGAAAATCTACTTTTGCTGTAATTTGTCTATGTTTGCGTATAATAACTGTTCATCTTTCATTAATTCGTAAAAAATCAGGACACATCAGCTACATACGTGTATGCTGATACCAAGGTCATTGAAAAAGTCAAATAATGGCTAGTATATCGTCCAGAGCGATATTTCGTTCAGGATCTACTCTTAACTGCCGAACAGACATTAATGGAAGTGCTTTGAGCTCAACAGAATGGGAGAGATGGTGGGGGCGGGGGTACTGTCAGCTGATACCGTAGGCCCACATGATTCTGACATTTATTCTGGGCGCTGATAGAGACCAGATGCAGCCAGCATTCTGTTGCCAAGCTACAGTGGAGTGCCGGGGATGGGGGGGGGGGATCGAGGTAAGGGGGACGACGCTCGTCTCAACCATGTTTTATTACATTACGGGGGCAATGGCACCAAGTCTAATCTCACTCACTGCCACAATGTGTGTGTGCGTGCGTGCGTGTGCGCCTCAGAGAGTGTCTCAGACTGATCAATTCAGTGACTGACCGAGGGTACTGCGTTGACAAGGGCCGAGCCATGAACCGTGGCAAACCGCTTAAAGAAAATGGGAGGGGGGGGAAGTCTCAGGGACATGGTTATTAATCTATGATGGGTGTGACTTATCAGTCTGCCTGCTGCCAAGAGGCCAAAGGCGGAAGGCTTCCTGTTAGTAAACATGCTGACACTGTGACACGTTGGAGAAAGAGAGGTGCTTCAATAGAGCTTCAGATGATTGAGCATCACTCCCCGGGCTAAACGCTCGCCGACTATTTAAGTTAACACACTTGTAATCCTCGATTGTAGTAAGGGGATTAAGGCTCACGTTAAAAGCTTAGCGCTCTCCCATTTACAGGCACATAACCCCCCCTCACATTTTATACTTGCTCAATATACGTCTGGCTTTCTTTCGTTTTTCTGTCTACAAGAGGGGTTTGAACTTCTCCAGTGGGCCACCCAGGAGGGCCGCTTTTGAATTCAAGCCTTCCATGGGGTTGGTCTCGATGATCCTGATAAGCTGAAAATGTTAGAGTTTTTTAAAGCAAGATCTGAGGGTCAGCGATAAAGCCGCGCATCGCCTGATTGACTCGGTGCCCCCGCGGTGCTCGCCAATAGAGTTGCTGGTGGGGTCAGTGTTTGTATATCAGAGGGATTTTGTGCTGAGATAAGGCGTCTCTCTCTGAGGCGAGGACTGAGAGGTGCTTTAGAGCGTGATCAATGGAGCCGCTCAGCAGAATGGACTGAAGTCGTCTTGGGGAGCTGTATTTTTCCTCGTACCCACTGGGTCAGCGGATATAGTTGATTGTGCATTTATGTTTTACATACTGTACCTTCTTGACATTTTACCGGGGTATGTGATATATCACGCCATTTGTGTGAAAGAAAAAAAGAAGAAGAAAAGAAACCTCCCAACAATAACATAAAAGCTGAGCTGCTGGTGATAGAAGTCATTGTAGCATCATGTACAAATACCTAAAGTCTGCACAACATTTTTGCTGCTCCACAATGCAAACACAAATACATTTTGAACTGTTGTCTTTTATAATGAATTGACCCATGGCCTTTTTACATACCACATCACATGAACTACAAGCCGTTTCACAAGCTTGTAGGTTTGGAAATTTTGGCTTTTTGTTTATGTTACAGTGACATCATTTATGGGTTTTATAAATGCCAATGAAAATTGGCATTTATTAAGAGATTGTGATTAAATAACTATCCTATCCTTTCGAACATGGGATCTTTTTTCCATAAAGTTTTCCACCTGAGAGCGATGATAATATATTTACATCTTGGAAACTCTTGACTTTGTCAGAATCCTCCGGAGTGGCAGAAGAGACGGCCTGTACAAAGACAGTCTGCTGCTGAGGGGCTGCACCATCCGCAACACAGAGGAGGCGGTGGGGATCGTCATCTATGCAGGTGGGCCTCTAGACGAGCAAACTGGACCTCAACTGGCTCCGTACTTGGACCGCTTTTTTTCCCGGTCTACACCAAATCTCTTTGCCAAAAAGATCTACAAGCCCACAATGCACGTTGTGATCTTGTAGATTGGGTACGTCAGGTATTTTATGCCTGCAACACCGTTGATTAAATATAAATCGACCTTAAAGACGGTCATACAGTAGGCTACATGATAATTAAGTGCTGGAAATTCAAATAATGTGGAAAAATATATTGGCTATAATTCTCCAAAAGAATACATTTATAGACATTTTGAAAATTGATATTTGGACAGCTAAATCTACCCCATTACAATACATTTAATTTGATACTAGAGTGGCTTCCAAACCATTGCAAGTTTTGGTTTAAAGTAAATGTACAATATCTGACCAACACTGAGCACCTCAGGCACTCTCCTCTACTTTAATATTATAACATGGCTAGTCAATATGCCTTTTCAGCAGTTTTTATGGTGAATCTTTCTCATTGTCTAGATATGGTTTCTGTGGTCCCCTATCTATGGGCAATAGATATCCCATATGTGGTTAAAAAGAAAATTACCACAAAAACAAAAAAAAGTTTTGCATATTTCTGTTTCACATTTCTGCATTGGACCCAGTGTTAGTGTCATTCCTGTATTGGACCTTGTGTTTGTGTCATTATAGCCATTAGTAACGGCCATCCTCTTGCAGGTCATGAGACCAAGGCCATGCTGAACAACAACGGGCCACGCTACAAGCGCAGCAAGCTGGAGCGTCAGATGAACATACATGTGTTCTGGTGTGTCATCATCCTGCTGGTCATGTGCCTGTTTACCGCCATTGGTGTGTATAAGTGTGCTCTCGGGTCGTCATGCAAAACAAGAGGCGTTTTGCAGAAAATTACACCCTTAACCCCTCACGCTTTGGCCTCATTATCTTGGACATGACTGAGAAAGACAAAGAACCAGTTGATGATTGGAAGTCAGCACTACCAAGCTGCTATTATTTATATCTTGTTGTTTTCAAGCATGCGCTGACCTTGTGCTTGTGCTCTTCCAGGTCATGGGCTGTGGATGTTCCAGTACGGCGATAAGAGGCCTGTGTTTGACGTTCTCAGTCCTGAAGGGACAGACTTATCGCCTGCCCTGACAGCCATGTATCTGTTTCTCACCATGATCATCGTCTTTCAGGTAGCCACCAGAGAACTTCCCATTACAGAAACAACTTTGCAGGGACTTTTAAATACGAGATATGCCTTGTCCCTCTTTGTAGAAACAACTTTGCTGGGACTTTTAAATACGAGATATGCCTTGTCCCTCTTTGTAGATGTGTCTATATGCAAAGTTAGTAGTGTATGTGCAATGTTGTAATCTAATCAAACAATGCCCAGTGTGAAGATGCATTTATTGCATTATATGAGAGGAATTGATTCATACCTTCTCCCGGTATAGTCCGCTTGCCAGAATTTGGACCCGGACATTTATACCCAGTTTCCACATCCTGGGGACCATACTCATAAAACCTTAGGGTACTCAAAATGACGGGTCCACAATGGGGCTCTGTGGGCTGGCAAGCGGACTAGTATAGAGGCAAGTAAGCAAATCTATTGTATGACATGGAAATGTCCATTACGGGTGCAACAATAATCAAATAATTTATTTAATTGAGTACAAAAAAATATTGCTTCTAATAAAAATCTATTTAGGTGTGGAAATGTACAAAATAATACAGTATAGCAATAATAGCATCCCTTTTTTGCAAGCTTGTAGATCAGTTGTTTTAGCTATTTTTTTGAGGGGTGCTAGCCCCTCCTATGTCCAGCTTTTTCTTTTCTTTTTTACTTTTTATCCCATAATTTTGCAACCCATGTTTTCACCCAGTGTCAATTATCTAATGTACACTTCCTCTGCCAACCTGAGGATAAGCTTGTTTAATATTTGATGAATCATAAATGTAATCACTAAGTTCTAATGAATGTCCATGACATTCTCTGTTTAGATCAGTATCTTTACAATGAGTTAAGGCCATCAAGAGTTTGCCAGATGAGGGGCGTTGTCTCTTCGTAAAGTTATAAACCATATGCTGGTACAAATCAAAAGGGGAAAAAACTTGTCAGTTATTGATTGTGGGTAGTATTTTGCTTGCATGTTAAAATGTCACGTTGAAATGTTTCGACAAAATGTCAGCTGTTGCAGTACGGTCCCTTGGTATCAAGTGACACTTCAGATTAATTACATTTTCATCAAAGATTGATTTATGGTCATGTGTACCTTCCAAACAATAATTGAGAAAAGTTTGAGGCCCATCAATGTTATGAAACTTGATCTGAATTAAAAACACAAGGCTCTTGTGTTCCAGGCAAAATCATTATCCTCACCAACACTGTGCCTCAATTGTACCCACTTTAGCAGTGGGTTAAGAGCTGTCTAATTTCCCTGTGGAGTTGTGTGAGAAAGCGAACATCATCACACCAGGGGCATAAAATACTTTTTCAGGAAATAAATGCACATTGTAATAAAAAATGATACGGCATGGACTGAAGGTTAAAGAGACAATCAGGCCCTGACTTGAGACAGGAGTTCTTTCTTGCAGAAGAGAGCAATACATCGTCTCCCTGCTGCAGTCAGTGTTTGCTCCGACTTGTAAATGACCCCTGGTAACAAATGCCCTGTCTGCTCTCCTAGGTACTGATTCCCATCTCGCTCTTCGTGTCGATTGAGATCGTCAAGATCTGCCAGGTGTACTTCATCCATCAGGACATGGAGCTGTACGACGAGGAGACAGACTCTCACCTGCAGTGCAGGGCTCTGAACATCACTGAGGACCTGGGACAGATGCAATACATCTTCTCTGACAAGACAGGCACCCTGACGGAGAATAAAATGGTGTTCAGGCGCTGCACTGTGGCCGGCGTGGAGTACTCCCATGATGCCAATGGTGAGGGCAGCCAAGGCTCACACTCTGCACTAAATATTATAATACTTTTATAATGACTTGTATGTTCGCCAATCAGACATATGGTAAGGCGGTTCTATTCCAGAATGTTGGTGGGATTCATAATCACACGTTCCTGACTTGCTAATTCAGTCATCTAATCAGAATCGGTCCCACCAACTGAGCTAGTCACAATCACAGGGCATTCGTCCCTCCTGGCTATGGGATTCAGTCTGTCCTAACAATGAACTAACCTGTAACAAACCAATCATCCATGCTGTGGAATGTAATCTATCCTCGGTTGACCTAACAACCAACTAGCCAGTCGTTGTTGTGCTGAAACAACTATGTATTTCTCATTAGCAAATAAAGCTAAATCCAAGGTGTTATTGAGCTAATGCTATTTTATTATAAGTAGTAAGTAACCTTGAAACCAACGGTTCCCAAGCCATGGGGCCCACAGGCCTGTCTCCCCTTTCTGTAGTGTGAGGCAACATGATATACAAGTACACCCCCTGGACATGACTATTATGTCTGAGCTCGTGTAATATACATAACACCTCTTGACTTTGTTCAGGAGCTGCCTGTTGCCATGTTGTTGTGTTCCCGTAACATTTCTGACTTCTGATTGGGGGGGTAGCCTAGCGCACCGCACCAAAGTCGTTTCACCGCTTTTTGCTTTGTAGTGTCTGTTTCTACCGCACACATCCATGGCTGGAAAGAGGCATGCTTTCTGTTTCTCCTGTCAGAAATATGTTGCTGCCAATGGGAGGGATGTTGTTTTTACCAAGCTAGGTTTTAACTACTGGAAAGCAGCACTCAAGCGTAACAGAAGCATGCATCCCATAGATCCAGCCACAGTCACTCATACCGGCTGCAGCCACCTAGTCTGAGCATAAATCTAGAGACGCAACCAGCGTAGCAAGAACCAATATTCTGTCAAGAGCATCGATGATGTAGTTTCAGTAAACTGAAATCTTAAAGCAAGATGACACGGATGATGACACTGTTGAGATAAATAGATATATATAGAGATATAATATACTGTATGTATATTATACATATAGTATATATGACTGATATATTGTATACGTCTGCTTGGATCCAGCTAACAACGTGAATTGTGATAAAAGTATGCTCTGTTGGCATATACAGTATACTGTATGAATACTGTGTATATATACTCTAATAAAGTAGGATAGAACCAACCCTGCTAGCAAAAGTTAGCAAAGCATGTCTCCCCTCATTGGCTAGTATAAATCATGCGATGTCTCTGTTATCAATCATGCTCCCTGTACACATGACTGCAAATGACTCCAACACCGTCATTAAGTATGCAGACGAAAAGTGCAGGAAAGTGATGGGCTGAATCGCCAACAACAACGAGTCTGACTACAGAGACGAGATCAACACACTGACACACTGGCACTCTGGTGCCAGGAGAACAACCTCGCCCTCAACGTCGACAAGACCAAGGAGCTTATCGTGGACTTCCGGAGGCCGCAAGGGGGCTTCGATGGCGCTGCAGTAGAAAGGCTCAGCGAGTTCAAGACTTCAAGTTCCAGCGACTGTACTGGCTCCGACGCTTGAAGAAGTTTGGAGTAGGACAGCGCATCCTCAGGCTCTACTACAACGGCTCAGTTGAAGGTGTTTTATCAGGATGCGTGACGGCCTGGTATGGAAACCGCACTAACCGAGAAAAGACCAGCCTACAGTGAGTAGTGCGATCGGCAGAGCGCATAATGGGACTGGGAGGCAAGCTCCCCGAGCTCCAGGAACTGTACTCTATGAGCACCACCCAAGACACAAACTGTTCAACAACGACTGCGGCCGGGCAAGGGGCTCAGCTTTCATCCGGATGCTGTCAGACAGACTGCTGCATGTCTGCCATTGGACTGCCGAACAAGACACAAGCCTTGTTTCGGCACAGTCGCCCGCCTGATGACAGGCGATGATGTTGTCAGGCTGGTCTCAGACCTTTGTTCTTCCTTGAACCTACCTGTGCATTGTACCAGGGACAAGTGGCTTGGATTTAGCTCTTCCACGAACCCACCTGTGGATTATACCACTTTTTCTTTGCTCTACCTCATGGACCTACTCGTGGATTATACCATTGTCATTCTTTTTATGTAGACTATGCAGTCCAGACAGACTAGACTGTTATTTTAGCACCGTAACCCAATTTGTGCCCAAGACGTCTCCAGACGTCCTGGAATTAATTAACATCCTTAATATAAGTATATAGTGCACAGTATACACCTGCTGCTATGCTCACGTACCTTTATACCGTATCTAGGTTTATGTGTAAATATGTAGAATTATTTTTTACACCTCTTTTCTTGATCTCCTTTCACCCTTGCTGTTCATTCGATCGCCTAGCAACCGAGAGGCATTCATATGTTGCATATGAGTGTGATCTATCATAAACCACTATAAAGACCACTTGATGCAACTTGATTAACTTTGTTTTCAAATATGAAGCTTTGTATGGTCCCATTAATATTGACCTTGCAGCAATATTAAAAAAATATGCATCATTAGTCATGTTAGGATTATTAAGGCCAAGTGTTTTTCACTGATGGCGGTTATTTGCAGACTACATTATTTTCCCTCTATTCTTGTTGCATTCTCCCAACAGCTCTGAAGACATCATGAATGTTGACCGTAATATCCCCACATTTCCCGATGTTCCAGCAGAAGGCCCTGCAGTCACCCTAGTTTTTCTTAAGGCCTATTCATAGTTCAGTTTTGGGTGATGAGGTGACCACCGCTATCACCCAAAACTACAACATGACATCACTGAGCCGCGGTGAAGAGAAAACCACCGCTCTCCCCAGCTGAAACAGTGGTCACTGAAACTCGCTCCAGGCAATGTGATTGGTCTAGAAGTTGTTATGTTGTGCTGGCTATAGTATACTTTATAATAGTTGCAATGTGTGTGTGTGTGTGTGTGTGTGTGTGTGTGGGAACGGGGAGGCGGGGTTTGCAGGCTCGCAGTATAGCCAGCACAACGTGAACGACGAACGTATTTTTCCTACACTGCCTCCCGTAGCTCCCCCCGTTCCCACGCCTCCCCGTTCTTCTGTCCCCCCACATACACACACACACACACACACTCATCACGGCCAGGAGGACACATGACAGCACTGCCCGGCTTTGCTTGTGGTGGTTTTGCGAGCTGAGCAAATATGCAGTAGAGAGAAAGCTGAGGGAAAACAGAAAACAATGGATGAATTTGAGGAAGTGTTGGCCATGGAGGGTAGGAAATATGAGAATGGTGATGGAATATGAGCGGTGCCATCAAAACTACCGTTCTGGTGAAGAGGTGGCCACTGAATAGGTGTTCACCTCTTCACCTAAATCTGGACTGTATGAATAGGGCTTCAGTCCTCCCTTCATTTTCTGTGGAAAAATGATCCGATGGGAACTATGCACAAAAACAAATTTTAGTTTTTTTTCTGTGGTGTGACTGATGCTTTATTCCTGTGCATAATTTCCGTAACTATGCCCCACCGGCCACCACACAGTGGACATCAATTTAGATTGAAGTATTTTTCCACCGGTATGTCAGAGACAGAGTATGTTCTAATTAGGTCATGGGGGAAAAAGTTCAGGCCCTGCCAGTAGTTCATGACGTGTTGTGTGTCTCTCATCCTCCAGCTAGAAGACTGGCAATGTACCAAGAGTTGGACTCTGAAGAGGAGGAGTGTATGTCCCATGGCGGAACCCTGCCCAGACGGGACAGCCTCACCAGCCACCAGAGTGCCAAGGTTGTGCTGCGCTCACAGAGCACCAAGTCTCATCGCAGGACGGGCAGCAGGGCAGAGGCTAAAAGAGCCAGTATCCTGTCCAAGCACACAGCCTTCAGCAGCCCCATGGTCAGTCCCAGTGACACACACACGCATGCACGCACACGCACATGCACACACACACACACACACACACACACACACACACACACACACACACACACACAAAAAGTTAATACAAACTAAAAATGAACTATGCAAAAATAACTAAAACTAACTCAAAATAAATTGAATTGGAGTCTTTGTTTCCCATCGATAACATCTAATGCCATGTATTCTTTTATCCTACCTTTTTCAGCTTCTATGAATCAAGGCTTTTCTCATAATATCTGAAAAACTAAGACACCAACTAACTGAATACTAAATGAAAACTAGAAATCTAAAATTACTTATGCACATTAATGAGTTTTTCTGGGTGCCGATGGCTTAATGGTTAAAGCTTAACCACATATAGGCTGTAATGCAAGTCGCAGGTTCGATTCCCAAGCCCTAAGAACTTTTCTGCGTGTCACTCCCAATCTCTCTCTCCCAATTCCCAGTCTATCTCAAATAACCATCACTGCATTCCTAGCGGCCGGTTTCCACATATTGACAAAACACCCTCCGTTTTTGTCATCCAGGAGAAAGACATCACCCCTGACCCTCAGCTCTTAGACAAAGTCAACGAATGTGCGAGCCAGATGGACTTCATGCGTTTCCACAGCCAGCCCATGTCCCAGCTGCCCTCTGACCTCTCGGACATCATGGATTTCTTCATCGCCCTCACCATCTGCAACACCGTGGTGGTGTCTTCCCCCAACCAGCCGAGACAGAAGGTAAAACCTTCACCTCACACATTGGTTTTAAACGCCACCTCCTTGATATTGTGCCTGTGTGACCCTATATACTTTCTCTATGAGACGAATAGCGACAATAGCTGATCTAGAAGATCACAACACACCACAATGTGACATATTTGAAAATATTTTATGAATTTTATTTTTATTGCCCAAAATGGGGATACAAGGATTAATGTGGCTAACGTCCTACTTTTGTTTTTGGTTCCAAAAGAACACGACGTGTTATTACAAAATAAATGCTTAATGTTGTGTTAACTGTGTGTAAATAGCCACAAAAGGCTAGCCTGCAATTCACATCATTGTCCACTGTTAGCAATTATAGTCTTTATATGTACATGCATGTGTGCATGCATGCATGCATGCAGCATGTGTGCGTGCATGCGAGAAAAGTAAACCAAATGTGAGTGATTGTCTCAGTTACTGTCCACAGATAAGCAGACCAGTGTTTTGTAGATGTTTCCACTGGTTGTAAATAGTTTTAAATCTGATCATAGTTGGTGAAGAGCCCACTTGTCCCAAGGTAGTAAACAATGTAGTAAGTCACAAGTTTGCAATGAATAGAGGCAGTCAAAGAATTAATGCGGCCAGAAAGTTGTAACTTCTGACTAGGGACCATTCATGGATTTCCTACCGAGTTTCTCAAAGGCAAACAACTCTTCCGAGCGCACTATAGGGCCGGGACTTTAACACGTTATTTACAATTAATTAATGACAGAAAAAAAAACACTGCTTCCGTGTGTGTGTGTGTGTGTGTGTGTGTGTGTGTGTGTGTGTGTGTGTGTGTGTGTGTGTGTGTGTGTGTGTGTGTGTGTGTGTGTGTGTGTGTGTGTGTGTGTGTGTGTGTGTGTGTGTGTGTGTGTGTGTGTGTGTGTGTGTGTGTGTGTGTGTGTGTGTGTGTGTGTGTGTGTGTGTGTGTGCGTGTGTATTTTAAGGAGCCTGGGATTAAGGAAGGATAAAATGATGCCTCATACATCATCATGCTATAGATTGTGTCATTGCCCCTACATTGGATGGGAGATACTATAAGCTTTAGAAGATCCCAATAAAGGATATCGCAGAATAATAATAGATATGTACTGTTACTGTTAGTGATTGAGGTTTGTTTATTGTTACATCTTGTGTACAGTACATAAGAGTAAAGGTCTTTTTGATCTCGTTCCTCAAATAGTGGTCTTTCTTTTGTATTAAAACGGGCAGCAACAAGTGTACTACTTGAAGTGTACTACTTCTACTACTACTACAAGTGTATTATTGTTGGAGAAGGAATAGTCGCACGGACGGCAGTGTGTTTTCCTTTTTGTAATAAGAGATGAGAATAAGAAGCATCATAAGCACTGCTTGAAGTGGCAAATGCACCTTTTCCCACTGAAAGGCATCTTTCTTGCCTCATGGAGCAGCTTTCCAGCCATATAACATACAGTATATACTATATAGCCATATATATATATTATATATTTTTTGCTTGAACACCTGCCCCCCACAATGTCTCTGCACGGCCCTGGTTGTAATACTACTGTATAAAATGGGGAGATAAATGGGAAATTAACATGATTCAGGAGCAGAGCATGTTACAAAAAGGGTTGAAAATAAAGAGACTCCAACAAAAGAGGAGAGATAGATAGATATATATATATATATATATATATATATATATATATATATATATATATATATATATATATATAGCGCTAGTAGGCATATAATAGTCATAGGAGAACACGTGACTAAATAGTGATAAATATTGTGGCAAATGAATGAGTATTGAAACAGTTTCAATCTTCAGAATCAATATATAATATATGCATAGATATATCTTGACTGAATAGCAATACAAAGAAGGTTTCTTCCCTGTTTATGAAAACACACACACACACACACACACACACACACACACACACACACAGAAAAACAACAACCTCCAACTAATTCCACCAATTGTCTGAACATACTGTAGGGCTATGGCGTGCTTCAGTCAAAGGGGGCTCAATTGTGTACCCTTGTTTTGTTTTTGTTTTGTTTAAACCCTGGGTGTGGTTCTCCGGTTTTAGGAGGTGACATCCTCTCCCGGCAGGGCTCACCAGCTCACCACCCTGCTTTTCATCCCAAACGCCTGGCTGTGCACAACACTTAAAAAAACAAAACAAGACTAAAAGACCCACTAGTGGCCCCTAGAGGCTAGTGCTGCCCCCTTAATCGGACCAACCAAAATGGTTTGAACCAACTGGCTGACAAAGCCATTCCATAGAGCCCTGCAATCTACACTAGCGTGGCTATAAAAAAGGGTTGTTTATATGTGAAGGTTATCTGATAATGTTGGAGGGAAACGTAAATCAAAAAAAAAAAAAAAAAAAGGCATACAGCATGATTTTATTTATTTATTTTTTCTCCTTTTGCTGCCTATTGTTTGCATTTTGTGTTATGTGTGCGTGTCCTCTGTGCCATTGTAATTGCTCACTTTTTTATTGCGATGCCCTTGTGGCTAAGCCGGCACCTGAATGATTTATATGTGAGAACCGTGGCTCTGGGCACCAGGAGACGACTAAGTGAGTCAGACTCTGCTGCTGTGCTGTACCACCCTGGAATAAAGGATTGGCTATGTTGGCAGCCACTGTTTCTGCATCTATATACTATCCAAGTTCCAACACCACTGTATTTAACTCTGAGAGGGTACAAATGGACCCGTGAGCGTACGTTTGGTTACATTTGTACCATCTCAGAGTTACAAATGGATACATCATTTAACATTAAGGATTTCCCTGTGTAGTGCATTCACAAGATTCGTTTAAAAGAATTAGGCCTAAATAGTTTTTTACCGTGGCCCTATTTTTAGATGATTTGTACCTGAAATGAAGGGTAATGGACCTGAAAAGGGTGATTATTTTTAGACAGATATAACTTAAGAATATGAGCATGTATTCGGGTATTGTTTTCAGTGCACGATTGCCCCTGTTTTAAGCTTTTACACCCATCCTTGATTTCAGGTCCAAAGCATAAAAAAATAGGGCCCAGGTTTAAGAAAGCTGAAATTCTCCCATTACAACAGTGTGCACAACTGTGGCTGAGGTATAAATGCGAGTACTCTGACTTATTCTTACTCTCCCCATTCCCTCCCGGCATTCCACCTGCAGGTCCGCACGCGGTACGAGCTGAAGTCTCCCGTGAAGACCATCGAGGACTTCATCAAGCGATTCACGCCCAGCCGGCTGACCTCGGGTTCCAACAGCAGCAGCTCGTCCAGCCTCGTCACCAGCCGGTCGTCCACTCGCGGCTGCTCCAGTGCGCTGTCTTCTCCTTCGGCCGAGAGCACGCTCACCAAGCTGGCGGAGGAGCGGCCCGCCGGGGGACTGGAGCACGCCTTCAGCCCCATCCCGCCGGCGTACGACGGCAAGGCGTGGGGGGCTGCGCCGGGGGAGGAGGGCGAGCTGCGCTATGAGGCGGAGTCCCCCGACGAGGCGGCGCTGGTCTACGCGGCACGGGCCTACAAGTGCTCCCTGGTGGGGCGACTGCCCGACCAGGTCACCGTGGACCTCCCCCATCTGGGCAAGCTGACCTTCGAGCTGCTGCACACGCTGGGGTTCGACGCCACCAGGAAGCGTATGTCGGTGGTGGTCCGCCACCCACTAACGGACCAGATCACCGTGTACACCAAGGGAGCCGACTCCGCCATCATGGATCTCATCAGACCGCCCGCCACCGGTGAGCAACTTAAACCACTTAAGAACAGAATGATCAAAGTTTGAGTGTTTTTTTAAAGCAAGGTTGAACTTAATAATAATAATTATTATTATCAATCCTCTTTATCTGTTGCTTCTCTGCTCTGTGAGCAAGAAACCAAAAGTAGTGACTCCATTCACTCTCATTGCAAGGCCAAAAAGTTCTCTAAATCACACTTCTAGCTACTTCCAGTGCTAATACATATTTTGTGGGAATTGAAATGGCTGTATTCATGTTATATTATCCTTGACGGAAGTCCTCTTGTGATATAAAAATCGATACATCATCCAATATCAGTGTAACGCAAGCACTGCCTGCCGCCAGTAAGAGAAATAGGTGGAAGGAAATTCCATACCAGGTCTCGTTTTTTATACTGTATGCAGTATATAGGCAGAATCCACTTTGTGCACAACACTGCACATGCAACGAGAGGGAAGGGAATTGCTTTCCCCGTTTCCTCGCTCACAGTGTACAGAAGCAAGCAACCGATAAAGATGATCGACAATACTTGGACTTATATCATGCCCGAGTATAGCTATTAGAACCCAAGGTTCCCAATCCCAAGGTCCATTTTCTATTTCGTACATAATAAAATAAAAAGGAGGTAGGCAGGGAGAATTGCAGTGACCAGAGAAGGGATTGGATGAAATGCCAGTGGTTGAGATGGATGTGAATGCAGTTCAGAAGTACTATGGCTCTGTGCTCATGCAGTGCACATACTAACCGGCTGAGCTCCCGTCGGGGCGCTGCCATGTTCTGTGGCGTTGACGTGGTCTTTTATTATTGCTGTCATAACTCGGCGGTAAAGGTGTCAGTGGCGTGCTATTTAAGGAAAGGTGATGACACCGCAGGGTGTGTCAACACCGTCTTATGATGCGATTTTGAAGCCTGTGTGTGTGTGTGTGCGTTTCCAAGTCTGTTTCCCTCTCGGCACGTCGACCCATCTGCTGTCTGCAGACTTAATTCTCCACTGAGGATTGATCTTGGCTGGGAACCAGCCTGGCTACAAATCACTGGATGTAATCTTCGCATGGCACGGCGGCCTACACCTTAACAAATGGAAGAGTTTTTTCGGTGGCACTGGCCATCCGCCAGTGATTAAGTGTGTGTGTGTGTGTGTGTGTGTGTGTGTGTGTGTGTGTGTGTGTGTGTGTGTGTGTGTGTGTGTGTGTGTGTGTGTGTGTGTGTGTGTGTGTGTCCTTGGTTTAAAATATTCCAGCCGCTTTGGTCGGAGGGCAGCTTGCCCGGGCAATAAAGCCTGATTCATACTTCATAGTACGACGGTGTCGCCTGCTGAAAATGTGTCGCAGGTAGAGCATAAATGAGCCATAACTCTGGCCATTGGGCAGCACACTGCATAGCAAGAGAAAGGTTCTTTCTCTCTTCTACCCGCCTGAAGTGCCCACCTTTTCCGATGATGTAAAAAACTAGAAATTAAATTGACAATTTATTTTTTAGAGCGTCCCCCCCGTCCCCCCCCGCAACAAAGGACGTAAGTCCATATTGCTCTCTCTAAAATAAATACATAAAAAGACCTCCCTCTTCCAATGTTGTTGCCTTATTCGTTATTCTTGGAGTTGTTGTTACGGTGTACTAATGGCAGAGGTGTAGCGGGTCGTTAGGATTCGAGGCACGCAAAGGGCCATAGAGGCACTTTTCGCTAATGCTCTGTACACAGTCACCAAACGCCTGTCCAGGAGTGCTTAGCAAGGACTGTCCTGGAGGGGGGGAGGGGGCATTGAAGGATTGCCACAACAACAAGAAAAGCACACTGATGGAAATAGTGTTGGAAAAAGTGTTTCTCTTTTTCTTCTTCTTCTTCTTCTTTTATTTATTTATGAACAACAGAGTTGTTCATAAATGGCTCTGGTAGCCACATGTTAAAACATCTGGGCCCTTTACTGCACAACCGGAAGGACATGAGACCCGAATATAACTTCAGCCAGTCTGGTTGTTCGGAGCCTGTTCCGTGCCTGCCTGATTCACACAGTTCTTAAAACAACAAATGGCTTTGTGGTTGCAACAGCCTTTCATGTGTGGATAGGAGACTTGTTTCTCTGTCCTGGTTAGTGAGTTTGATGGAATAGGTGCCTCCGTTTTGGTCATTATAAACTGGGAGTTCATCTTTAGCAAGGCAGGCGTGGCAGAAATATGACTTCAGTTAAATGCTATCCTCCTGCCTTGAATGAGCGCTTGTTAACAGCTATACATCACTGGAGAAAAGGCAATCCGTACTTTGCTTTAGTTCTTCTTAGTGTGTTTTACAGTTTAAGCACAGTCCTTTTCTTTTGAGGAATCATATTGGTTATTGCATTGGTTGCTTTGTGTTTGGTTCCCTTTGCATTTTCGGTATCGGGATAGAGCTGAATGCTCGTCATGTTAAATATTCTAGCTGCACCTGGGTGCCGTCACTGTGTGTGCCATATTTTTAAGACGTTCTCTGACTCACTTGAAATTCACGGCATGGTGCTCTGTAGAATAGGGAGGTGGAATTGATGATGGCTCCTTTGGAACCGTTCTCACCCCCATATCCCCCAACCACCCCCCCCCAAGCCCCACCCGGTGCTCTGCCATGTGCCTCGCCCTGTGTCTGCTCGCGTGGCCGGCTGGCTGGGTGTGTCCTTCCACAGACAACTCTACACTTTGTGTTGCCATTGGGTGAGAGCAGGCCAGTTAGAGTGCAGTGCAAGCGGGAGCCTCTTCATAACACAGCACCTCCACAATGGCTCCATTGAGTGCAGAGCTATAGCAAGGAAGTATAGCCCCTCCATGTCACTCTAATAACAGCACACATGAAGGTGCTGCAGGCGAACAGACGGACACGAGGCGTCCGGGGGATTGGGTGTGTCTTTGAAGTGCGTCTGTGTATTATGTCAGTGTGTTTATGTTCCCATGTGGGTGACTGAAGCTATTTGTCATGATTGAACTCCAGGTCTGCTCTGCTCCACTCAGCCACTAGGCACACATATTGAGCTATCTTTTGTTTTTTAAAGGCAAATGTGCATGCTGCCACAGAATTCACAGTTGTTTAAATTATTTGAGATGGTTACATTTAGATTTGGTAAGAATGGTAACATGATGAACAGCGGGACAGTGGAGTTGCCGGATACTTGTCTCAGACATGGCGGGTGGGGTTGACATGGGGTTCGAGTGATCGTCCCCTAAAAGAAGGTGGTCCTGGATTTGAACCCGCTGAAATCTGCCGTTTAATATTGGCCTAATATCTCAAATGTAAAATTATATGTTCATTTCTCAGCTTTCTGTTTTCAGATTTATCTATTCATATGGTAGGTGCGGTATGTGAATTATGTTTCAACATTCCTTTTTTAAAGGGAGTAAAATAACAAACACAGAGCAACTCTGTTCCACCAGCATCTGTTACTGTTGGGCCTACCGGTCCTGGCAGCTATTTGTCAAAACGGAGAGCTCACAATGTCCACGGACGTACTTTTTATGAGCCGAGAGGGTAAAGGCTTTCCGACACAAGCTACTGAACATCATCTATTATTCAGGGAAAAATTATCAGTGCTGATGTGAAAAGGTTGAGAGATAATTTATAATGATGAATAACAAAGTAGGGCAAGTGTTCCCTTGTTATGAATGCATACATATATATTTATAAAAATAATCCCTGGACAAAATTGACCAAATTGTTCTTTTTGGGGCTGATTTGTAAGTACTAAGTGCACAGGGGGGTGTTGTAGTTTTATGATGGACGTGCTGAGCTGGTGGGTTATTAACACATTCCCTCCCGTTACTCTAGGCGGGATCGTGAGGCCAGTGCCAGTCAAATGCGCGAAATACCAAAATAGAAGAAGAAATCCTGGGCAATCAAGGACTATTAAAATAGGTCAGGAAGCGAAGACCGTACGGTGGACTCCATATTGTTCCCTGGAAGGAAAGAAACATGCGCAATGGGCTATATGCAGCCAACACTTCCGCGTTCAGCTTCCTTGGTCTCAATTGCGCATGTTTCTTTCCTTCCATGTAAGAACAGGGAATTATAACCTCCCAAACACCAGATTTTGTCTCATTTCGAGCAGAAAAAGGAGTAATATGTCGGACATGCACATGTCTAACATGTGAGTAAAGCAATATATATATATATATATATATATATATATATATATATATATATATATATATTATTTATTGTATTTATTTTATTATTACTGGAATAAATGAAATTAAAGAGACAGATTTTCACGTTCTGGCAGAGTAGAGGCCCGTGGCTTAGATTAGGAGTTTTTGTTTAACTTGGTGCAGCTGCATCAGAAGACTGATGAAGCCTGTCTCCCTGTTAATTCTACCCGGCTGTAACGGTGTGGGTACCATACGAGTCCCACGGCGCAGCTTAATCCTTTTTACTCCTTCGTAGTTCGTACCACAGCATGGCTCACCAAAAATAGCCAATCTACAAGCTTGTAGATTGACTATTTTTGGTAACAAGAATGAGTCTTTTGTGGACCCTGAGTGTTTCCTTTCACCCAGACACTTCAAAAGTAGCCAAAATCAAACAACATTCTATATTCGGTTACGTCAAAACAGTACTTGAATTGTGTGTCTGCAAGGTGACTTTATTTCTTAATCTGCTCATCCTGACAGCAAATTGAAAATAAACCAAGAAATCGTTGAAGCGTTCCTTCTTTTTGCTCGATTTGGTCCAGACACAGCAGCAAAGGGGAGCAAACCTGAAAAGGGTGGAGGCAGCAGCATGTGGCTTAGTTTAGGTGTGAAAGACAGATGGCCATCATAAGCCTCTTGGAATCTTCTGGTACGAAATCTGGTGAATCATTGTTTGTCTGTTCCCTGAAAAGATGGAGAATTTAGTCTTGGTCCTTTATGTGTGGGTTTCTTTCTCTCTTATGTCTTATCAAGATAACTCCAAAGGGAAACGGCAACGGAAGGTCCTCTACAAGACCCAGAACTACCTGAACCTGTATGCCGCTGATGGTCTGCGCACGCTGTGCATTGCCAAAAAGGTAACACAGAATGGTACCAACCCTCAAAGACAATTTGACAAATTCCCTATTCACAGCAACAAAAAAAAAGAAAATCTTTGTTAATCTGTGTTAACTCTAATAATTTGACTCTAAATTAGTCTAAATTTACACACTTGGGATGTTTAGAATCTACTAGCTTGTTTTATTTTGGATGCAAAAGTACAAGCAGGATGGTGATGACTTTGTGTCTCTGCAGTGGTTAGTTGTGAAAACACCCTAGGTGTTTTCACAAAGCCTGCCTTCGGATGATGATATGGAGCACGCCTTCCAAAGTGACATTCTTTGTGACTCAGCCACAATCTGTGCCACTTTCCCAGGCTGCTAATTTATGCTCTCAACACAACAGCCAGGCTCATTATAGCCCTGCTTTTTTGCCTCCCCTAGTGTAAAAGCTCATCGCCATGCCGATGTGATAAAACGCCATCTCAAGGCCTCACATACTCTTATAGATTGGTGCGTTATTATGAGTCCCCTACCACCACGGAGAAGTTTGAAAAGTTTCTCCACTGGGGTTTTCCCAGGGTTTAATGTGTGTGTGTGTGTGTGTGTGTGTGTGTGTGTGTGTGTGTGTGTGTGTGTGTCTGTGTGTCTGTGTGTCTGTGTGTGCGTGCGTGCGTGCGCAAGGTTCTGAGTAAAGAGGAATATGCATGCTGGCTGCAGCACCATCTGCAGGCTGAAACAGCCATCCAGGGGAGAGAAGAGCTGCTCTTTGAATCGGCCCAACGACTGGAGACGAACCTTCAACTTTTGGGTACGTCTGTTTGACCTCTGATGGCAGCATTCTCAGTCCACCAGGGATGCGATTACAGGGAGCGTTCCACCAATATCAATCAAATCAATCAGTCAGATGCAACTATAATAAGTGGAAATAAAAGCTGGTCAAACAAATATGTACATGAATAAACAATTTGAGTTTAATAAGACAGAAGGAGTCTTTTTCTGGGATTAAAGCCAAAATGATATCCTCGAACATTTTAAATTCTATATAACAATATTTCGACAATCATACGACACCAAAACTCTATTGAAATTAAAACAAATGGACTTCCTTTAAGTTTTCTAAGAAGTATTTCTGCATCCATCTATCACAATGTAGTCACTAGTCATATTGACAGTCCCATATCCCACCTTTTAATGTGGACAATACTGTCAAAGACGAAAACCGTTCTAATTTTGACTTCCATAGAATATGAAATTTGATAATGTTGTCGGACGATACAAGCAACTAGTCTGCGAGCGTCGGACGTCATGTCATGGTGTGCGTGCTTGTGTGCAGGAGCTACGGGCATCGAGGACCGACTGCAGGACGGCGTCCCCGAGACCATCGCCGCACTGCGGAAGGCCGGCCTGCAGATCTGGGTACTGACGGGCGACAAGCAGGAGACTGCCGTCAACATCGCCTACGCCTGCAAGCTGCTGGACCCCGAGGAAGAAATGATCACCCTCAACGCAGACTCTCAGGTGTGAGCTTCATTATTATTACACCTGTTCACACAGTATTGCACAATACCTTTCCCTGGATTTCTTCACGGAACAGCCAAACGGAGTATTCTGTGTTTTAGTTTTTTCCAAGATGTGACTGTAGCTACATTTCCATAATTTCTCTTGCAACATTTGGCACCCCAAGTTTATCGAGAACTACTTGTTAAGTTGTTGGTGAGTTTCTATTCCAGTTTTTGTTGAGCTAATGGCATTAGCTAAAATAAATAGACATTTCGTCTGGTTGTTGTCTGTCTGGTTCTGTGTTGTCGGTTCTTCTAGCAGACAGACGCTGTGTGGGTTGGACAGTTTTTTTTCTCCAAATCCTAAACTCTGAACTTAGGCTGGGAAATATACCAAATTCTACAATATGATGAATGATAAGAACTCGTCTCAGAGTGAAGACATTGAACATATTACTGCTTATCAACAGTGTAAGGGAAAAATAATTCAGCAAAATCATCGTTCTTATCTCTGTTAACTCTGTTATGTATTCAGAAGTGTGAGCCATATTGAATATTGACATATCCTCTTGGGCTGCAACTATCGATTCTTTTCTTGACGATTATTCTATAGATTCCTTTTTACCAGCTGCTTGCAAAGCAGGCTGGTCAAAGAATAGTCTGGAAATGTACACGACAAGTTCGCCACCTAGTTTGTCGTCTGACAACTCCGTTCACTTCATGGGGCCAGTCCAATGGCGGCTCCAATGGCGGCTCACATGCTTAACATAGCTCTTGTCCCAGTTCCGACTGCATGAACAGCGCTCGAGCGCGTAGTTTCTTGCCCCCTTGATGTCGTAAGCCAGCATCAGAGGCCAGCATTAACCAGGGTTGCCAAGTCCGCTTATTTCCAGCCACAGTTTCCCCACAGTTGCTTGCCTGGTTTTTGGAGGTTGGTTAGCTTATTTCTGTCACGACAGTTGGCAACAACCTTTACATCCCAATGCTCCCATCGTTGGCGCGGCATGAAGAGTAACAAACTCACACCGTCTGCACGACATGAAGATTCACTTCACAGCAACAACACAGTCATGTGGAAATTGAAGTAGCTTAAATAAAACACTGTCCGACTTTGTTGAGTAGCCTCAAGAATTGGGGTCCAAAAATACACAAAAACTGTCTTGGTGATATTATTGCCGAGGTGTCTCTAGTCTGTATCGTTTATGATAGTCAGTCCTTCATATTTGATACTAGCCCTGAAACATGACTGTGAAGTACGAGCGTCATGTGAACCATGGCTAATTTGATAGTCTGTCGCGTGGTCGCACAAATGCGTGTTGTTCGTACATTATCATACATGGCCCAGTTAACCTGTCCTGTTTGCGCTATGTGCATACTACATCTTTGAAACTTCATTACCGAGCCACTTAGTGAGCTTGTTAGGTCTGCTATTTACAATAGAACTATCTAACCACGGCCGCAAGCTTGTGACAAAGAAACGACTGACTAATTCTCGTGCCAGTTGCTGTGTGCTCCAGTTGCCGTGAGCACAAGCCGTTTTCGGGGAGTTCAAGTGGTTTTCGGTGCGCAACAGAGACAACTCACTTGACGTGAGCGCTGAGCGGCCGGGCCCGCGACGCAGATCCCCGCCAGGTCAGGTTGTATACCCAGGCCTGTGGAATTCATAGGCAGTCATAGTAGCCAATTTGGAATCCGCTCAAACTGACTGATACTGATACAGATATATTGCTGTCAGGTGGAAACCTATGACCAAAACCATTCCTTTACGAAATATTTATAAAAATAATTCCCAATAGTTAAAATAGCCTATATACAAGCTCACAATGCATCATATTTCAACACGTTGGGAGCTTCTACATCAGCTATTTGTCTCCACCAGGCCGAAGGCATGGGGAGAGAGTATGTTTTGCACACACACTCCCTGGATGCCAACGATGAACCTCTGCCCCAAATGTTCCAGAACGGCCTGTTCGGACTTTTGAAAAACACATTTTTTTATATTGCTCCTCCAGATTCTGTCCAAAATGGTAAATCATTACACAGTATCTCTATAGTCATGTGTTCAAGACGGATCTGTCCGATATTTCAGATTCCATCCTAATTGGCTAACATTGGCTTTCAAAGTTCGCAGGATTGGCCCGTTTTGAACAAAAAGCCTCAAATCATGAACGCAGCGTGCAATTTACGTGAAATCTTTCACAGACTTTCCTACTAGGCTGAGGAATATATCCCACCCTTTTCACATTGGCCTGTTAGAGCGCCACCAACAGGTGGAATTTTGCAAAACACTTTTTTGGAACAAAATGCCTCAAATCGTCCAATTGCCATCCAAGGCGTAAGAAGAAATGTCACTCTTTTCATATTGGCCTATTATAGCGCCACCAGGAGGCCACAACCTGCCCTGGTGGAGACCTGTGCCCGGAGGGGCACTTTTTCTAGTTTTTTAATAGATCAAAGAATCGGCATGAAGAATTTGTAATATATTTCTGACTAAATTGATTTATATGATTAACCAATTAACCACTCAATACGAGACGTATTGTGAGCTCGTAGATCTGATATTTTCAAATCAATTATTGTATTAAAATTGTTCTTTTATTTTTATAATCGATTTAACCGATCAGTGTGTAACCAATAATGTCCTCTGACGGTGCTCTCTCTCTGAACCAGGAGGCGTGTGCATTGCTGCTGGAGGAAAGCTTACACTACATCCAGGCCAAGTACGTCGGGGCCTGCAGCAGCTCCATGGACCAGGCCACCAAGGCCTTCCCTGGGGACATACCGGCGTTTGCCATCTATCCCCCCTCGTCTTCCCCCTCCTCCTCCTCCCCCCACGCCACTCCTTTCCTGGTGCACCGGCTGGGCCTTGTGATCGACGGGCGGACTCTGGCCTACGCCCTGGACAAGAGCCTGGAGGACAAGTTCCTGGCCGTGGCCCGGAGCTGTCGCTCGGTGCTCTGCTGTCGCTCCACGCCGCTGCAGAAGAGCATGGTTGTCCAACTGGTGCGGAACAAGCTGAAGGTCATGACCCTTGCCATAGGTAAGTTATTCACCTATTCTTAACAGTTGGCAGGGACTCTTTTTCCCCCAACAAATGTCCAATGCGACCACATTACTATAACTACATAATAATAACAACTAGAAAGTGCAATCCTGGGGAAAAAGATGCCTTCAGTTAGATAGGGCGTGTAATTGTCGTCCAGTCAGAGGAGAGAAAAAAAAACGAATGACAATTGTCTGTTTGCCTATCGGCAACCACACTAATAATACTAAACATACTGTAAGTGTAAATGAAAGTGTCCGTGAATATTTGGATGGGATAAGCTTTTGCTATTGGTGAACCGCTGACAGACAGTACTGGTGCTAAAGGATCACATAAGGTTACATTGCTAGAATTTCTCGAGGCCAACGCAGTTTGAACTATTAAGTGATTCCAGGAAAACAGATGATGGGACCGAACAGGTGGTTTGCATCAGGAAAGCTCCAAACATTTAACCTTAGAATCTTCCTCCCATAAATCACTGCCTTGCAAGAATGTTGCTATTGCCCTGAAACATTATGGCTGTGCAATTTTAGGTGGTCAATGCTTAGAACATTGCTTCTTGTAAGCACCATGAATAATCCAAACCATAAGTAATGTAATGCCTTATGTCTCCAACTACAATGAAAGCAGTGGCTGTTAGGATTTGTATCAGTCCCCTATTTTATGAGTAGATATCTGGCAAAATTGGTTCCCCCTATGTCCTTCACCCGTGGTCCTCTCTGGGACTTCTGCTGCTTTCAGAACTTACAGTACTACTGGCTTTCTAACAAGAAGTTAATTGCCTTGATGTGGTGTCATCTGGGAGGCCCGTGTTCACATCTTTGGTGTTACAGTTGCAATTACCTCCCTTTTGGGAAAGGACATTACGGATTACTGCTTTAAATTAGATAAAACCTCAGAATCACAATACAGAATGTATTAGCCTACTTAAGGGCTAAACATATGATTAGAGGGCTTTAAGTGAAGGAATATGGACTAGTTTGATTGTCTTATCCCGGATTACTTAACTATTTCTCAAGGTTAGGTCTGTCACGCCAAGCTTTTCAGCTGCGAGCTTTTATTTTGAAGAGCCCAAAAGCTGATCCGGTGAAGTAATAATCGTTTATTTCCGGGGCGAGCACTAGTTATTATTCTTTCGTCAGAAACGCTAATATAGTAACCGCGAAGTGGATTAATGGATTAATAATAACCTAATAAGTCTTCCAATGTCGATCTTGGCGAGCTGCACAATCTATATGCCAATCACGAGATGTCTCGTGTTTAGCTATTAAGAGGCCCATAAGTCGGGGTGCCTGCTGGCCTTGCGGTCTGCTGCATGTCGCTCCTCGTCTCTCCCTCGTCTTTCCTGTCTGCCTTCACTTGAAAAACTATCGATTAAAAAGAGGCTCATAAATCGTCTTATCTACAAATGCGAATCGGGTCATGCAATGCCTTTTATTTATACACATGCTGACATCATTATTTTCTTTTTTTTTAACACTTGTTTGACGGTACATACATTTTACTGTATCCGACAGACATGTTAAAAACTTACATACATAATTGTTTTCTAATGCAGAGCTGCACCAGAAGCGAAATATGAAGTAACCATGTAGATATTGTTATTCAAGTGAAAATACATTAGCTAAATAAGAAGCTATGTAGCGTTATAGAAGACGTGAGCATATTGTCACAAGACGCGAGGAAGCCAACTTGTGAATTTCACAGGTTGACACGCACAGCATGTCATCGTCAACTTCTTGTTTTCCTGCAGGGCATAATTTAAATGTGTCTGGGCAGATGTCAGCTACATGGGAGCGAAAGTGACGCAGCTGGTTACATATGTGACTACATTTGATTCCCCTTGGATTTTTTTTTTTCATGTCATATGAAAGCAGGGAATCATAGCTTCAAATTGACATTGGTTGTTCAGTTTGATACACCAGTTTTGGAGATATGGCTTATAGAGTAATGTCTTGCAGAGAAACAGCGAGGTGAGAAAACAGCCTTGAAAGGTTCACTTCTGTGAACTCTAACATTACACCTAGCTACATGTTTGGGCATTTATTTCATATTTACATGACAATTTCAGCTCTGACACTTATTCCAGACATGCTCTAGTATGTGAAGAGTCTGCCTGTGTATTAATGAAGTGGTTGCACCACTAATCATTAGTGTACACGCAAGTAGAGGGAAGAGCCCTCTGGATGCAGCCCTGGGACCCGCTGTTCACCATACAGGTGACGGGCGAGCAAGGTGGCACTCGACATGCCGACGGTCTGATGCCAGGATAGCATTCAGAGCCAACTCACGATAGGTGGTGAACCATGGAAATGGCACTGTTTCTGGAACCTCTTGTGACTCCATATACCGTATGGTGTTTAAAAGGCAAAGTTGGTGAAAAGGAGCCTGTTCGTTGCCAAGCTTCTCTTGGCAACGTGTCTGATTTCAAAGAAAAAGTGGAACCTCTCTCACTCACAGACACACGTGTGCAACAGCCACAGCCTGTCTGTACACAAACTCAATCTATGAATGTTTTGCACAAGACTTATCTGTGTTTAACACAATTAACTAGTAGACTAGTTGTATATCTATAAATATGACTTTGCAATTACGTTTTATATTGAATCCTTAATCGCCCGAGACAAAATTACAGAATGAAAAAAGTGTAAATGCGTACGTTTCCATATTATACATTATTTTTTTAAATACTGCCACATACTGTACTGACTTTGTACCAGGCTGTCCACACAGTACTTTCTTTGTAGACCTTATAGCTGTGAATATTCTTTGCAGAGTCTATTTGTTGGTCTGTCTGTGTGTACTGTGCATACATGTTTAAACCAGAGACCCAAGTCATGTATAGTATACATGGGTCCTAAATGGAAGTTGGGTTACTTTAATCAAGTAACACAGAGGATTTTACTGTGTACATGTGAATAACATGGTGAATAATAGCACTTCTGAGTGATTACGCCTGCTGCACCCACGTGTGCGTGTTTGGGGAGGGGGGGTGCGGAGGTTCTGAGCACCCTTATAGGTGCATTTGGTTCCTTTAGAACTGTATTTTACTGTGTGGGTGGGCGTGCTAGCTCTCTCCTGTGTCTCCACTAAGCCACTCCAAGTTAATGCTAACACAGCAATGACAGGAAAAGCGCTTGACAGACAAAAAAACAACAACACAGGACTGTCCCCTAGTGCAATACTAACAAACACACAGCAAACACAGGAAAGACAGCCATAAGTCACCTCGATGACACCTCTATTATGCCACCGTGTCATTAAGCCAAAGTGAACAGCAGCGAAAGTTGTTCTGCATTATGAATCGCTACTCTGATGGTGGTGGGGGAGCAATGCACAATATGCCGGCCAGGAGATGAGTGCGTATGCACTCTACTACACTACACTTTGTATAAAATAAAACTATTATTATTATTTATATTTTTTTGCAAAGAAATTAAATGGGTAAAACGCACAAAAATAGAACAGTGCGAACAAAAGGAGCAAATGAAAACAGTCTGTGGTCCCAGGCTGGACCACCAGAGGAAACAATTTCCCAGTCCACTCCTGCATTGCCGCCCGGTGTCATATCGTTCCCCGTAGCGTGGCTGATCCCATGGGCCCAAAATCCACCCACTGTTGTTCCGACAGCAGACGGACACACCGCTAAAAGGCCAGGTCCAACACCTCTCTTCCTTGTAGCTGCTCATTGGAAGGGGAGGGGCCACCAGGCAGCACCGGCTGTCGGTATACTCCTTCGGTGACAGTGCCTTGTAGTGTGGAAGCTTGCGATGGTGTTGAAGCACACAGTCCACATAAAATGCATCTTAAATCTGCACCCACTACATTAACGGTGGTAGTTAACGGAGCAGTTTAATGTCATGCCCAGGACACACACACACACACACACGTCTCCCAGATCCCTGATCACTTCTCCAGCTCAAAATGGAATGAAAACCAGACCCAAAACGCCACAGCATCACAGGAGAGACGAGCAAAATGGTAGATACCCCGGAATAAGTTGTTCAAAACAAACTGAAAATAACTTGAAGTATTTTGCCTTAAGCCTAATGTATACTACATATTAGACTGCGTTTCTGCAAGCGACAACTTTGCACATTGGAATATAAATTAAAGCTGCAGTCATGTCTTCCTACTCGGGATTTGAACTTGGGTCGAGGGAAACCAAATGTCTTTCAAATTTCAATTACTTCCAAGGCAGAATTCCCTCTTGGCCCGGGAGAGAGAAAACGCATTATGAGCTTCAGGCACAGTCAGTAGACGACCTACCCAGACACCAGATTCTAAGGGCTCCAATATTGTCGCAGCCTTTACCCGCAGCACGGCCCGCAATTCAGCCGCTGCCTGAAAATTATGAATATAGGAGCTTTCTCTGTCCCTTAATGGTATTTTCGTCCCTCGTCACCCGCTATATTTTTTGCCGAGACCGGTATTTGCGCCTAGAGGTGTGGTCATGGGCGTGTTGGCACGCTTTCCCCTAAATTGCTATTTTGGTCACATACATTTCGGAAGTCGTTAGTGGAGTTTAAAAGCACCCATAAGCCATGCCAAATTAGTTCGGTAGAGCGGTGTACGTAGGCTGCCTCATCTCTCCTTTTCTCCTATCTCTTTGTAATTTTCCTATAATCAGCAGAAGTCGAGTGCCTGCCACTCCCTCCACTTCCTTGTGTCCATTGTGTTTATATAATTGTATAGTCAAATAAGTTATTTGTGCGCGATTCCATTTCCATTTGCTCTTTCAGTTCATGATCACCCCGGCAGCAAATGGGGTTTATTGACCGACCTTTCTTTTTCGCTTCATACCGTTCCGTAGAGACGGCCTACACGCACGATCTATATACCAAATGAAAGCCCTAATTTCGTAGTTTAATGAGCAAGATTTGAGCGAGCTGTGACTCAATGAAAAGACGAGTGGAGGAGGGGGGGGGGGGGGGGGGTTTGCAGCAGAGACTTCAGGGCAGCAATGAAGCAATATAGCACTAACGGGCAACGGGTAAGGGATCTATTAAAGGGATCTCTTAAAGCCAAGACTGGTGATTGGTTAAATTTGGTTTAATTATTGCAATGCCCAAACCACACCTATGCATAATATAACGGGTAACGGAGGTGTTTAAGGGATTTATAATACCAACTTTAGTGGGGGAACACCCTTTCCCCACTCCTAAAACCCCAAATAGTGGCTTTAGAAAGATGAGACAAAAATGGAGCCCTAAATGTCTCAAGGAAAGAGCAGGGAGACCACCTCCACCAACCACTGCAGATATACAAGTATTATTGTAATAACATATTCTACTATACAGATTGGTTAAAATACATAACCATAACTTCTTTAAAATAAGTTATGTATTGAAGCTTTAAGCTTCAGAAAATCTTCCTAGACTCTTTCTTCTCTTCTGGCAGACTTTCAGGTGACATTGCTACTTTAATGTTGCTCATATTTTCCAGTTTACTGTAAATGGGATGTTGTGTTTACATGCCGCAGCTTATGGACTGAGAAATTGAGTATCCTGAGTATCACTGGCGGTGGTAAATATGGTCGTTGAGCACCAGCTGTACCCTGGGAGCCTGTTTGCCATCTCAGCATGATGGATGCCACTAACCGAAACAAAATCTTTCCACAACACATGCGCATCCTTCAAGATCCTTGAGTTTACCACTCCCCAATATAGGTGAACATATTGCACACAGCATTGGTATCGTGGTGGTTCAGCCACATGGTGCCGGTGTCCTGGGTTTAGAATCCGTCCGAGGACCATGTTTTACCCCTCTCTTTCTTCCGTCTCTAGTGTAGGGCCTGCCCGCAAATGTTGTAATATAATACAAAACAATAATTTAAAATTGTATCTAATGACCTCATTAGTATAATTTCATGATAAATGTGGACATCAGTCTGGGAATAGGCTATTTGACCATTGCTAACATCCCATTGAGGATACACTATATTTCTACACTGTATTTTTCCCCTGTGCTCAATATTTATTGGTCATTTATATATTTTTCTGTGGTTACTGATTCCCGAGTAATATGCTGATAATATAATTTAGTAATATGCTTAGGTTTTGGTACATTGTGAGGTTTTGCAGTTGCTATGATATGATATCATGTTTTATCTTTCCTTGTGATGGAGAGATTTGCATGGGTAGCAGGGGTAGTCTCAACCTTTTTTCATTTCATGGACCGCCAGTTTGATATGCTTAGGCCACGGACCCCTGTGGCCTAAGCAACAGCCTTAATACTATTTGGTTGTATCTCTGGGACCCCGATCTACACTGTAAATGCACAAGTGTTAACTCTGAATGTGTACAAATTGATCCAAATGGACCCGTACAGGGCATTAAGGGTCCATTTGGTTCCAAACTATGAATCATTTAGCTGGGGACCCCTTCAAGGATCCCTGGCGGTGGACCACACGTTGTCAACCACTGGTGTGCAGGAACAAGCAGAGCGTAGAACCGATACAGAAGCAAAAGAAACATTTACATTTAAAATGTTTGACTTTTAGCATCCAGATGTTCAGGGACATAAAAGGGGGGGTGGGGTGTAAAATGATGTTGCAGATGTGTAGTGTGCTTAGCCTTACTTGCTAATTAAATGTCACAGATTATAAATATTGGTTGAGAATGACTCTAGAGATCATACCCCAACTGCAATAAATAACAACCTAACAATAACTTGTGTTGTCAGAAAACCAGTAGGTGATACTGTAGGTGTGGTTTATTGTTCCGTGTGGCATATGGTTTGCAATTCGCTGTGAAAGCAGTTTCCCCCGCTTGAGGACATTCTCTCTCTCTCTCTCTCTCTCTCTCTCTCTCTCTCTCTCTGTCTCCCTTCCCCCTTCGTCCCCTCTCCGTGCATTAATCTCAGGTGACGGGGCTAATGATGTCAGCATGATCCAGGTGGCTGACGTGGGCGTGGGGATCTCGGGACAGGAGGGGATGCAGGTAAGGAGAAACCCAGCAGTTGTGGAGAAAGTACTCAACCCCTGTACTTGAGTCAAAGTATAGATACTCCTAGTCAATTATTACTTGACGACAAAGTAAAAGTTAGGCTCAGTCAAACGGTTGTAAATTAAATTGTGTAGGACAGCGCTTGCCCACTGGTTTCACACCCAGGCCTGAATTTTACCTGAATCTATTACCTATTAACTAATACCTAATAACCTGGCATCCTTGTTTTTGGCATGGTATTATAGGTAAAAAGTCTCAAAATATTCTATGCCTATTGCTTCATTTATACACGGTTCTGACTACCGTAGGTTAGAAACTAATCTAATTACTGTACATGTATGTCTGTGTATAATTATGTCAAAGTTGTAAAGTGGCCGGTGCCAGTGTCCTTGAAATTGAATGCATACAGACAATGCATGTACAGTTAAAAGGAATCGCCCGCTGCATCTTCTTGAAAAAAGTGGATTCAGCCGTTCTCTTTAATTAATTCCCCCCAGCTGTGTGTTTTTCCATCACTAATGGAACCTGCCTCTATAGGCGTTAACACACAACTCCAAATTGGATGGCCTTTTATGTCCGCATATCAAGGAGGGTCAGGGCTCCCTCGTTGTGCCCATGTCCTGCTGAGAGCGCTGCACTCCAGCGCCGCTCCGCCCAGCTCTGTAAGGCCACTTCCAATGCCACTGCTGAGGTATCCGCTTCTGCGGCGGGGAAGGGCAGCGCTGTTGACCCTTCCTCCACTGAACATTTCGCTAACACAATGTTCCAGGAAGGGTGATCGTGCATAGCAATGATGGAGCCGTCCAATTAACTTCCTAGGCAGGGCTTTCCAAGGCGAGCCGCTGCGTGGCACATCTGTTTAAAGCTCAATATCCCTTCCTTAACTGGGTCGCTAGATTAATCATTGTTAATAAAATTTGGTCTTAATGAGCCGGCAGTCACTCCCTCCTCGGGAGTCCGGGGTGTGCTGAGATGCACTTTTTCTTTTTCTTCCCACCACCCCCCCTGCACTCAAACCCCCAGCAAATGTCGCATTATGATTAACAGGCCCCACTTTCTATTAGGAGCCCCATCCCCATGTAGTCGTTTAAGCTCCGTTATTAGAGCGCAGCAGAAACTAAATTGCTCTACAATGAGGCATCTGCTGTTATCTTTCTTGTCGACAGTTAAGGTTGACAGTTTGAGCCGTTTTATCAAAGGTTACAGGGATCATTTTGAAATGCAGGTTATTAAACGAGTAGACTTCTGGGAGATTTTTGTTTTGTATGCTGATTGATGGAGACTGACAACCACAAACACGCTGCCATTGCAACGATGAATCCCCAAAAGCCGGACAGCTCCATTTATGTGATATTATTCTCGTAAAAAGATTTATTAAATAGAGGTGCACAAATGCAGCAGGATTAGCTACTTTAAACGGTTATGGGTGGAGGTGGATTCCCTGTGTGTGGAGGTGGATTCCCTGTGTGTGGAGGTGGATTCCCTGTGTGTGGAGGGTGGAGGTGGATTCCCTGTGTGTGGAGGGTGGAGGTGGATTCCCTGTGTGTGTGTGTGTGTGTGTGTGTGTGTGGAGGGTGGAGGTGGATTCCCTGTGTGTGTGTGTGTGGAGGGTGGAGGTTGATTCCCTGTGTGTGGAGGGTGGAGGTTGAGGCTGGGATTCCCTATGTGTGTGTGTGTGTGTGTGTGTGTGTGTGTGTGTGTGTGGAGGGTGGAGGTGGATTCGATTCCCTGTGTGTGTGTGTGTGTGTGTGTGTGTGGAGGGTGGAGGTGGATTCCCGGTGTGTGTGTGTGTGGAGGTTGGAGGTGGATTCCCTGTGTGTGTGGAGGGTGGAGGTGGATTCCCTGTGTGTGTGTGTGTGGAGGTGGATTCCCTGTGTGTGTGTGTGTGGAGGTGGATTCCCTGTGTGTGTGGAGGGTGGCTGAAATCACGGACAACCGGCCTTGCCGTTATTATACTGTCATTCTGTGAACAGTCGATTGTCACAGTTTTCTTCTCTTGTTACAGAATAAACTCAGCAGTGAATTAACCCTGTTAACCGGGGTCCCTCGGGGGTCTATACTTGGTCCCCTCATTGTTTCCCCTCTACACCAAATCTCTTCACCAAAAATACCTGATCTACAAGCACACAGCGCGTTGCGAGCCAGCCATAGCAATCGTGTGTGTAGTGGTGAACTCTTCAGTGGTGGTACTTGGCAATGATCAGTGCCTGGCTTTACACTAGCTTTGTATTATCCCTACAGCAGATACGGCAGCTGACCAATCTCCCTCTCAAATCATATGGGAAAAAACCCACAATGCATAAAATCTGAATTACAATAGGTTAAGGCAGAAAAGCAACAAACAATTGTGGTCAAAAGACAGAAAAACTAGGAAATGGAATGAAGAACATGGTATGAGAATAATTGCTTCCTTCTGTTCCTCTGCAGGCAGTGATGGCGAGTGACTTTGCTCTCCCTCGCTTCCAGTACCTTCAGAAGCTCCTGTTGGTCCATGGCCACTGGTGCTACTCCAGACTGGCCAACATGATCCTCTATTTCTTCTACAAGAATGCTGTAAGCTCCCTTTTAGCCATATCAAGTCTCTGAAGAGATTCCATGTTTTTATGGGGACAATATGGGACACAGGTCCTAACTCAGATGGGAACTAATGCTGTGAGTTGTTGGCTGTAGCTCTGTATGACAGTGTTTCTCAAATTGTGGTCCAGGGGGTTCCCAGCAGTAGTAGTAGTTAATTACAATCTGTTAAACCAACTTTACTTTTATACTTACAGTATCTACAGAATCACAACATGTTGCGTCGCAGAATCTTTTTTTTAGCATACAAATTCTCTATTGGGGGTACGGGCCCAGATAGGGGTCCACAGCCACATATAAATGTCGGGGTGCTTGACCTCAAAGCGTTTGAGAACCACTGCTATATGCATACCGAGTGAATCGAGTTATATCATGTGTTCAGCCCATGTTGACTGAACATTTCGTACAAGACCAGAATGTCTGAGCTTTGTTTGACTTTGAACCTGCATGCATGTTATACAATACTCCCTGTGTCGCCCCAGTGGCATGAAATAATCTCACAAATCTAAACATTTACGTTGTCATGAGAATACTCTGCATACTTCCATAGATAATACAGGAGCCAGTGCTCCTCGCCAGTGTTGGACTCGCAGCATCACTAGCAGCTAGTAGCCTACTAGGGATAGGGTCCTAGCCACTAGTGATGATGCGAGTCGATTAAAAAAAAGAATATTTTAGCTGTGCAAAGTTCATAATTCTTAGGATTTCACTGTGAACATGGCTAACATCATGACAGGCTAACAATAAAACAACAAATTATGTTAAGATTTGTGTCTGCTAATAGTTACAGTACATTATGTTTAATAATAGAGCAAGTTCCAAGTTACGTCCCAGCTGCAAACATTTACAGTATCATGTCAAGCTTTTACTCCAGCACAACCTTGAGTTGACCTCGTTTTAAGCTCAATGAGTGTAATGTGACGTTTCGTTACCGTCAGGCAGATGCCTTGTATCTCCATATTTTGATGTTTTTTTTGTAAATCAACACCCTACTACACCATATACTGTATGTCGTACAAGAGTGTCACACAAACGTTGAGAAAATACACCATTTGGTGTATTTGCCATCTTAAAATATGGAGTGGAAGTCTCAAGCTACTGGACGAGAGCATGGGAGTGAATATGTACCGTATTAGTGTTTTGTTTTATCTTGTCATGCCGTTCTGTGTATCCATTCCCTGATTTGTTTTGGCCTTTTGTTTCCCACAGATGTTTGTGGCCCTCATCTTCTGGTATCAGTTCTACTGTGGATTCTCAGGTTCAGCCATGGTAGATCAGTGGTATCTTATCTTCTTCAACCTGATGTTCTCTGCCTTCCCACAACTCATCACCGGCACTCTGGACAAGGACGTGACTGCCGAGACCCTCCAGCAACTACCTCACCTCTACATGAACGGCCAGAACTCAGAGGTCTGTCCAGCCCTACTCAGCGTTGTTAGATAAAAGCAATAAGCAAAAGAGGCCTTGGTGTGCCTGGAATTTGACCACTGCTAGGAGGTGTAGTGGTGCAAGGCGCGAAGCAGAGGGCCTACGACCCTCATAGGCTCATGTGGCTTATTGATTATTGTTTTTCTAAAATGGTTACAAATATGACGACATGAAATTCATACAAATACAAATCAGGAGTGTCATTCAGGGTCTCGGGGGATGGCAATAGTTCACATTTAACCTCAAATTCATGTGCATATGCATATTTTCTCCTAAATCTGAACATTGCAAATTAATCTGATTTCAGATCAACACTGGGTGTAATTGATTCCATGTCCGTCGATCTACATGTGATATGTTATAGATAAGTGTTTTCTAGCCTGATACCGTATGCGTTTTCTAGTCATGCATCCAATACATTACTTTCAACTTGGCATCCCTATTTGCAATGTCAATATAGGAAAACATTTTCAAATTATAGAACAACTCATTATTATTATTATTATTCCATAATTAAGTATTTATTTTTTATCTCGAAGGGATTTTGGTGGATTTTAGTTTCCGTTTTGAAGTTGAAATGACCAGCTTTAAAACATTTAAAATATACACCGTTAGCCCTGCCTAGCATAGCATGCTTGGATTTATCCTTTAACTTTTACTATAGACGGCTGCAGTATGGCTGCTTACATACTTTGTATAATATATTAACCGCTTTAAGACTGCCATCCCTAGTATTTGGGGCATGTCATTTGCACATTTGTTCAAAAAATGACAATTGTTTAATTTATCTACCATCATCTCCACCTTACACATATTTTAAGCACATAATGGAATACAAAAGTCCCACTCACTTTCACTAATAGCATGAGCCCAACAATGGGTTCTGAATGTACTCTGAACGCCTCGTTTCACAGCACCGTTGTAAACCTGTTGTCCTGCCATGTTTGTCAGGCCCCCCCCCCCTGTAATTGTTAGTGTTCAACTGTACAGAAGTGTGTGTGGGTGTTGTGCCTGGTATATCCTACAGTGAGTGCACTGTCCATAAGAACTGTGTGCCTCAAAGACAGTTATTATTATTGATTACAGTTCATCATCAATAAATCAATCAATAACCTCATCGTTAAAGGGTTGTCTATGTATGAATAGATTTCACAGTTTTTTGTATATCGTCGTTATCAGGCAAAAATCATATTTCAACTTTGTATGTTTTTCAGTAAATACCCTAATGTAATACAAGAGTGACACGCAAAAGTAGGTGACGATCTACAAGCTCTTCTCTTCTTTTTTTTCTGTACATACAAAATCTCCACCTGACGGCAACGATATTCTGTATCTCTCAGTTAGCTGTGGATGTGTTTTTCTCATAGTGTGTTGTATCTTTGCAGGAATACAAGCCATGTATATGTTCTGGATGAACATGATTGATGCATTGTCTGTCTCATAGTGTGTTGTATCTTTGCAGGAATACAAGCCATATATGTTCTGGATGAACATGCATGATTGATGCATTGTCTTATAGTGTGTTGTATCTTTGCAGGAATACAAGCCATATATGTTCTGGATGAACATGATTGATGCATTTTACCAAAGCCTCGTCTGCTTCTTCATTCCTTACTTTGTGAGTTCAATTTGCCTCTTTCAAGTCCATTTGAACTTTGCAGATTATGGTGAAATGATGTCTTGTGTTGCCTTTACTTGAGCCATTCGGATTGATTCTGCATTCTTTCTCCATCACTGTCCCCCTCCAAATTTCATCTTTGTCCCCGGCTGTGTCCCTGTCTTCTCGTTCTTCCAGGCCTATGCTGACTCTGATGTGGATCTGTTTACATGGGGAACTCCCATCACCACACTAGCCTTATTCACCATCCTGGTTCACTTGGGCATTGAGACCAAAACCTGGGTAAGATGCACTCGTTATTGCGACCGCATGTCGCATTTACTATGAAATCGTACATTTTTGTCCGTCAGTCAGTGTATCACTCAAAATCCCCATGCGATTTATTTATGATGTATTTTCTCTATTTGTACACTATGTGTAAACTCTTAATTTCCATTATCCAGCCATTCAGTTGCTATTTTGGACCCTCCAAAATAATTTGGCGACCCCCCGGGAGGGCCACGGTCCGCAGGTTGAGAACCCATGCTCTATACCTAATAAGAATGGAAACAATCATATAATTGTATTCACTTTGTATTTGTATTCACTTGTATTCACTAGCCTGAATCCAATGCTTAATTTATACACCCAAAATAGCCGATTTACAAGCTCTCTTGCGCTTTTCTGTGCACGACACCAGCGACGGCAACACAGCATAAATCAAGCTTTACATTTACATCTATATTCTTGTCTCATGCCCTCTCCAATCAGCATGTTGGCTATGCAAGTGTAGCCGTGCGGAGGCTGACAGGGCTGTACTTCTGCATTAGCTCTGGCTGATTACATTGAGCCAGAAGGCTGTGCAGAATCAGGGCCTATATATCACCCTGACAGTTAAGTCTGCCTCTGTCCAGTACCTTCTGCAAACTGTCGACACCACAGAGCAACTCCGCCGTTTGACACAAGCACAGTAGTGACCAAAAATAGCTGTCTTAGTCTTTTTTTTCTTCACTCTTCTTTGGGTTTTTTTAACGTCCCACGTTCCCACAGAATTTTTATTCGCCTGTATCTGTGTGTGTCTTTTCGCATATCTTACAAGGCTGTCCTGGTCATGAGCCGTTTTAAATTTATGGCACCGCATTGGATTAGGGTCGGTTCCATTATGCTGCGGCTGTAAATTTTTTGCCTGACAAGTTCTGTACATGAAAAATGTCCTTTTCGCTGACTGCCTTTCCTGGACACGATGGCCTCTTGTGGCAGAGACGGGCCCCATATTCACAGTGAACGGCATCGACTAAAAGTAAACATAGCCAAATGCCCGGCTGGCAGGTACTTCATCGCCCCAGGCGCTCTGGAAATAATGCGTGCACTGGTAAATGGCTGTGAAAGTCAGTTAAGGGGATTTAAGGTGAGAACGGACCACACTCTCTCTCATCCTTGCACTGTGGGCTGTGTGCCTGTAATTAATTATGTGTCCCATCTTCAAATGTGTACTCTTATACTTCTACACAGTAAAAAATCTCAGTGTTCGTTTAACTCTGAGAGTGACCAAATGTAACCAAATGGACCAACTCTGAGTTACAAATTGATTAATTAGCACTGAGGATTTTACTTTGTAGTACTGTACATCTGTGAGGACCAGTGGTCAAGTACATTTACTTGAATACTTGGGTATATTTATTTTTGTTGAGTATCTGTACTTAACTTGAGTGATTGTATATTTCGATAATAATGGCTTTCACTCTACATTTCAAAGATATAATTGTTACTTTTGACACTACATTTTTAGGTAGGGAAATCATATAAGAATAAATAATTAATCACGAAACCCACTGTAGTAGCAGTAGGAGCCTGAAGGGCTGTGAATTTACGAAAAAACTAAGTAAATATATGGAGATAAGAGGTTTCTGCCCGAGAACAACTAAAATGTTAAATAAAATCATGTAGGCCTATCTATTCTATATCTATTGCAAAAACAAATACACAGACGCTTTCCCGAACAGCACTAAATGGGGAAAAGGGAGTTGTTCACCCCAAAATACATATTTTCTATCAATTACACACCCCATAAAGCCTTGAATTCATGGAGATTTTTTGGGTCTCTTTTCTAAGCCAATAATTTGACTGTAAAGGCATGGTAACGACATTGTAGCTTTGACATAAAATAACGGGGTCATAACCCAGTATTGGATTACCTAATCACCTACTGTACCTCAAGCAAGTTTCAAGTCTATGCATGTTGATTTTGGCTTCCTCGGAAATCTAATGAACGACGGTATGCTCTCAATGGGCTAAACATAACACTCTTATTTATTTAACCAGGATAGTCAAATTATTTTTGCTAATAACATAGACGGCAGGATAATTAAAAACACAGACAGAAAACACACAAAGACAAATTAAAATGAATCCCATTTCAAACGAGATGTTTGAAGAACAGACCAATTAAAAACATTGACATGTTCATGAATATCAATAATTTGTTTTGAGATGTGGATATTGGATATGGCCTTTAAGAAATTAGGTTAAAAGATGATATATTATTTTAAGGATAGTTTGAGAGTTTATTTTTTATTTTATTTTATAGTTTTACCATTATTAGTGAGTCTTGTGTTTAAATATCTGGATGTTTGGTCCAATGAATCAGCATCTTGTTGGAGAACAATGAACAGTGGAAAAGGGTCAGCTAACAAAAACATTTAAAGCCACCAGCACAACATTCAACATAAGAATGTCTGATCTCTATCAGGGTCAGAGCTAATGCCCATGCATCAATATCACTAATAGCAAGGGTGGAAATGACAACTGTTGTTACTGTAATTGTATATCCTTTTACAAAAATCTGTTCGACTTTAACCACTTAAACCCAATATACTTCCCCCAGGGGTCTATACTTTGTCTTGTCCTTTATTCTCTTTACACCAACTTTCTTCATGGTAAATAGTCGGTCTACATCGCATTGCAACACCCCAGTGTTGAGAGAACTAGAGACAGTTCATGCGGCTAAGTAATTTTAAATATTTTGGGGAGGCAAGAATTTAAAGGGAGATCAATATGCAGACTCAGAAATGTTTGTGGTGCTGGGAGTAAATCCCTACGCAAGATCGTTTACTCAAAATAAAATGTGCATACTCCTACTACACCCACATTTCTGTTATTTGTCAAGGTTTCTGTCCTTCATGTTCTGATTTAATGCCTTGGCCGAAACATTGACAAATAAAACAGAAAAGTGTCTGGGAGTATGCAGTATTTATTTATTTTGTTTTTTTCTTCTTGCAGTGTAGTGTACAGTTATATAGTTCTGTTCAAGTCAGGAGGGTAGCAAAACACCATTTGCATTTGCTTTGAACCTTTTTTCCGTTGTCAGGCAATCTTTGAGAAAGCTTTCTTATAGAAAAGATACACATTAGAGAGCATCAGTGAGGGATTGGTTTGTACTAGGTTGGATTCATATTACTATACTACCTAACTAAAAGCTGTATTGAAATATTACGCACAGTATGTAACTTTGTGAATTTTTTTAAAAAGGAAGTAAGCTAATCAAAATTAAAAAAAGATCGTAATGAAGATTTCCTCGTCGCGATGAAGTCTGAACAGCCAACTGATTTCCAAATGGACAAATTAAATTTGTTTATGTCGCCAGGAACGGATTTGACTGATCAGGATGTCTTTGAAAGGGCTGCGATTGGCCTCCCACCCAAGCTCGACTAGGAAGTTACAATACAGCAGGATCCAAAGCAGCTGCTCTACCTCGTGAGCCACTGTTCTCAATACCCTCTGTCTTTCCCCCTGCAGACCTGGATGAACTGGTTGTCTATATGCTTTAGCATAGCCCTGTTCTTCACGGTGGCTCTGTGTTACAACGCCTCCTGTCCCACCTGCTACTCCCCCTCCAACCCCTACTGGACCATGCAGAGGCTGCTGCAGGACCCCATCTTCTACCTGCTCTGTATCATCACGCCAGCCGTGGCCCTGCTGCCCAGGTGAACATCAAAGGGTGCTTGTTGTGTGTGGATGAGGCCTGAGTTATACTTTTATATAACGTTTTATTTTCAAGGACCACGGAACTCTGTAACTCGGAGAAGGTACAAATGGAACCAAGTTGGACCCTTAATGGTCCGTTTGGTTCCATTTATATGCTATCAGAGTTACAGACATAAGGGTTCATTTGGTTCCTAACTTTGAGAAGCACTGACGTATAACCTTTCAGTGTGCGACAACAGCGCCCAACCAAATGTAAATCTGGCATAAGGTGCGCAATATCCCCCCGCAGCGAAGGTTGTGTTGTTTAATCTAGTGCGTTGTCTGTTAATGGCTATTTACAGTAGACCAGCAAGAGGTTGTGCAGATGCATGAATACACAAACACAAGCATCCTCATCTCGGAACAGTTCAAGCCTTTTTTTATTTTTTTTATTTTTTTTACTGCCAAGTTTTGTCTGTTAGATACCAGATGCCTTTCATGTTCCTCCCCGGGCTCCTCTATGAAGCAGGGCTTCATGTCTGCTCCTTCTTTATCTTGCAGATATTTCTACAGGGCGTGCCAAGGCACACTGTTCCCTAGCCCCGTCCAGGTCGGGAGGCAGCTAGATAAACTCCCTGGCGAAATTCGCAGGAATATCCTCAGCCTGAGCAGTGTCAAGGTCGGGTCGCCGCTCGGCCCGAAGCCTCCTTTCCTGTCCTTCTCCAGGCCTTTCCCTAAAGACTGTAGTCAGAAAGAATCCAAAGCTGCACCAACCAGCTGCTCCCCCGGCAGCTGGTCACCGCTCTTAAGGGCCAGCGACGTCGGGGAGGCCCATTCCAAGGGACAGAGGAACCCACCGGGGTTCGCAGACAGTAAGAAGGGCCTCTCGGATCCCTTCACCTTAGCCGCTACAGAAGCGGACACTCTTCCTTTTACCAAAGAGGCTCCTCGGCCGCAGGCGCCTCCGGCCGAGGACCCTGACAGGACTCTAGACCTCTCGGATCTGAGCCTGTCCAATTGGATCACCTCGACTCCACTGCCCGCACAGAAAGACAGTGTTCAGCTGACGCTGCCCCCTACCGGGGGGGCCCAGTGGGTCACCTACAAGAGGAACGTGGAGGCCGATGGCGCTGTTTTGCCCAGGTCAGAGGGACGTGTGCCAAACTGTTCCGAAGAACAATCGCGCCAAACCACCTTATGATGTATTATAAACATGTTACTCTGCCTCCAATTTGCACGATAGTTTTTATAAAATTTTATTATATATTTTTTCTTTTCTTTTCTTAGAGAATTGTTTTATAAAAAATACAAAATAGGTACTTATGTTTTAGCTAAAGTTAAAAATATATATATTTCTGAGAGATCGGAGATGGAAGAACTGGATTATCTCTTCTTTAAAAAAAAACTAAAATAAACTCTGGAATACCTTTTATTTGGAAAAAATGTATCTAGTACTTGAGCAATGTTTGTTTTTATTTGTGCAGATCGCAGACATTCCATTAACCGGGTTATTTGGGCAGTTGAGTGTATACATCCTCTCTAATATGATAAGGTACTGTCCACATTCTTTCAGCTACTATGCCTGTAAATCCACTCTGACTTGTGTTAAATTTGGCCTTGAACAGGTACAGTACGAGTGGGCCTGAGGAGCGTTTTATTGGTTTTCTCATATACCTCCAGAATCGTCCTTCTCTCTGAACGTCAGGATTGCCATGCAAACACGTTCTACAGTGCCTACTTGTACAGTTACAGTACCTACTTGAATCTATGGCTTGATTTATATTTGATTGTACGCCGGTGTCTCGCAACCAAAACAATGTCCAGTCTACGTAGTGGTGCACCGCGCTGTGAACTCACAGATCGGCTATTTTTGTTTGGCACTGGTGCGCAACAAAGTATAACGGGGCCTTATCTTGACATGGATTATCACAACATTTCAGAGCATTATTTCTCAGTCTCATTGCTGGATTTTAAATTAAAATATACTTTTGATAAGTTTATTAATGCTGTTCTGTATTTCAGTACATTTCAGTGGCTACACAAGCTATGGACTATCTATACATATCGTCGTATCATGAGTACAGTAAACTAAAGGAAGTTACATTTCACATCAATTAACTAAGGTCTTAAGGTGTAATATCAAGAGAAATCGGCATCACACACCTAAAGACATTTTGTGTGTGTGTGTGTGTGTGTGTGTGTGTGTGTGTGTGTGTGTGTGTGTGTGTGTGTGTGTGTGTGTGTGTGTGTGTGTGCGCGCGCGCTAATTAAGCTGTTCATGTCATTATGCTGATAATGAGTAACCATGTGAACCACAAAACTAATTCAACAAACCAAAAAACTTTGCCTCCATGCTGTCAGACAAAACTGACTCGCTCACTCTCCAATTCCAGTATGTTGTAAGTCAGTCAATTGTTTACTATTGTCCATTGCTGTTAAGCTGTAATGCAGAGCTCATTGGTTGATGTCAATGTCAAGCTCTTGTCAAAAATGCTCAAATGCTTTAAGATGCATGTTTTGCACTATGAAGCATTGATTCAGAGCTGCCAGTGAGTGTTGAAGTTGCTGTTGACATGTTTCGTAGGGAGATATTTTGTGCTCATTGATGCAGTATTTAAACCAATTTAAAAAGTGCATCACAAGTAGGGCTGGGCAATTGTGACAAAATATTACACAATATATTTTTTACCAAATACCTCCATGCTCCATCGATATTGTCATTGCTAATATTGTATTGTGACAATAATATAGATTGTTTCTTGGTGGGAAAAAAATGCCCATCTACAGGCTCACACCACGTCACGTGAGCTTGTTAAAGGTGTTCTGGGGGTTAAAATTCATAGGGCTAGTTGTCCGGTTAGTGAGCTTGGTTGGACTGTCAAAGGCACACATGTTCTGAAGCATTTGGCTATTTTCTGACAGTATAAAATAAGGTTTAAGTGATTAAAACCATGACAAAAAACAACACACATGCCATATTACAATATTATGATATCCAAGATCCCAGACGATATTTAATGTAATATCACGTTATTGATATATTGCCCAGTCCTAATCGTGGGTACTTTTGCAGACCTCACCGTAATCAAACGCTACATGGAGAATTGGCATCACATGCTACCCTTTTTTCTATTTTCCAAAGAATTTGCAGCAGCACCTTGAATATGTTTTTTGTAAAGTATACCTTTTACCAAAGATCATTTATATATTATATATATATAGTTGTATTTCAGTTTTCTTTTATACAAATATTTTCTAAGCAACAGCAAAGTGCCTTAACACTGGATAAGATACTACAAATGGAAGAGTTTGCCTTCGAGAGATAAAGATATTGTTCATTTAAATGATAATAGGGCGTCATTGCTCACCAAGGAGCAACTTTTGTGTTTGTAGAAGATATTTATGGTACATTATGTATGGTTAAGCCTGATAATGCCTTGGCAACGATGTGTTCTGCCTTAAAATGATGTTGAGCGTGTTTTTATGCGTCAATGCCTTTCTTTCTTGCACAACACCGTCACCAACGCATAAATCAGGCTTGACTTTTCTTTTCAGTCAATTTCCGGTCCATCTTCTTGCTTTTATCTATTCAGATCATACTGTGTGGTCCATTCTCTGTCGTTGTGTTTTGCCTGTGCCTTGCCTTGCCTTAGCGTGGCATCCAGTTTGCCAGAAGAAATGGGTTCAGCCTTCTAATGCATTCCATTTTAGCCACTTTACATGAAGAGACATTCCTCAATTAAACATATCTGGGCTTTCTCAGTTACAACATAGGCCTCCAGTACAGTACCACTTGTTCTGTTTTTTAACGATTGTGTCTGTCTTACTTCACAATGGTTCACTTTTCAAGCTGCTTGCCGCCTTTGGATGATGCGTTGTCAGTCTCATTTAAGGCTCTTGTACATATGTCTTGAATAAATTCCAGCTTAACAGCACAAGAGGATTTCATTGTGTGTTCAATTCAAATATATACTTTTGATATGTTTATAGCTGTTCTGTAGCTATTTAAACAGGAAAGACAACAACCGTAACAAAAACAAAATCATTTGATAAATGAATTGTTTGCATCATGGATTTGTATAGCTGATCAATGAGCTTACAGTGTGCTCTGATGGCTCAACCAGACGGTGCATGATCATAACTTTCGGGAGTTGAATCAGGATTACATGTCACTGTCATGCCCTACTGTATATAATACTCTGTTATCTCTGTACACAGGTATGCGGTGAGTTTAGGCTTGACTCTGGCAAAAGGACGCCCCTGCCATTCATAGTCCCACGAGAAGTCTCTCTGCCATTCAACATGAAGGTGACTCTCATGACTAATTTGGAATTACGCAAGCTCAGGTCTGTAGCTGGCCACCTTGGGGAGTGTGTATAGTGTCAAGGCCGAAACATCCCAAGAACCAAGGGTAGACTACCGATGATGCGTCCTAAATTACAACCCTAATAGTCCGGCAGACGACAGGCTTCTTTTGTTTAAAGTGGGAAATGTGGTATATGGCCTATATTCTTTTTTTATTGGTCTATATACATACATTCATGAATCCACTTGCTGACCGTCTGTCGGTATTGAGCAATTTCTTTTATAGGGGTTTATATGTGATTCTACCATTAACATCCTATATAAGGCAAGATTTTCTAATCGTTGCTTCCAGTCATCCCAGTTCTCCATACATCTGGCCAGTTCGTTGGTGCTTTGCACTCCTGCGTCGTTCTTGAGTACATCCACGTATGTTGGCGTGGGACGCCCTCGTGACCGGTGCCCGTGTGTTGGTTCCCACAGCACTAGTTTGCTGGCTGACAGCTCTTGGTGTCTTTGGCAGTGTCCTGCTAGTCTCATTCTCCTGGCTGCTATTTTCTGGCTCACCCTTGGCAACATTCAACTTTGGAGAAAAACGGAATGTCAAAAAATACACTGCGGTGGCTGAGACCAGAGCCATGGAGTAATGGTTGAGACGAAGCAGTGAAAGGTCCTGAAAGATACATAACGTCAGTTTTACCCAATACCCAATCTTTCTGTTGTATGATGAACACAAGGCTGCTGTACTTTATACCTCATACTAAGCATTTAAATTATACGTAAAGCATACGTAAGCATGCACCCGTTTCTGAATTTGTCTATATCTTCAGTCTGTGTCTGATAGCTGATCGAGGAACATCCCTATGGTCTTCCTCCGACCCGCCACTACTATGTAACTTAGCCTACTAACTGTGAAACTTCATTGTATGGTTTGAAAACAGGAGTTCTGTTTTGTTAAGTTCAAGTTTGACCTTCTGCTTTGTTATTGTCTTTTATTTTGCTCCAAGAGCCATTGTAGATATCTCTGCTGTCCGGAGGAAACCTCATAACTCCAAAATGTTCATTTTTCAGGAAATTAAAAATATACATTTTTAAGGAAATGAATAAAACCTTATATTTTTTAAACAATGCAATACTGCCTCATCAAAGTTGGTGTTGTGACATTAGATATTGTCAATTACTTGCATGAGAAGGAGAGAGGTGGTGGAGTTAGCCGTTTTGTTTTATTGCATTCTTGCATTCTGTGAATGATCTATCCAGACGGGCCTGTCTCGAAGTCAGTTGATTGAACAGGAAATTTCAGATCCCCAGGCTCACTTAAGAGGGAACAGCTGGGAGCATGCCCTCTGGATATAAATGTTTCTACCCAGCTGAGGTCAGGGCACGGTATCATCTGCCCCTGTGGAGCCCTGAGCACTGAGAGGAAGTCCATAATTAACAATTATACAGCCAGGACTGGACACATCACTCATATAATTTATGTAAGGTATAGTTATTGCCAATGTGTTCAGTCGTTAACATTGATAAATGTCAACTGTTCATATAATTGATCGGGGTGTAGAATTTTCCTCTGCATTTTGGAATTAGTGTGCACAAAATATGTACTGTAGTAAATATAAATTATAATTTATATGTGTATATCTGTCTGACTGTCTCACAATCCCAAGGCACATCTGGACGTGTGCCAGTGTGCTTATGCCCACCGTTTGTTGACCGCTATAGAGTTTAAGGCAATACTTTCCATGCCTCTGCAAACAGAGGTGTTTCTCAGTATTAATGACTTTATGTAGGCCTATTAGGGCTGTGATATTAGTGGCCAGAGGCGTTTGACCCTACTAGATGTGTGTCTGAGACGGCATAGCGTGATTAAACTGATAGAAATAAACATTGACGAATGCAGACTTGTTTCCCAGCTAATGTAAATTAACTTTCTCACCTGTTAATAAACCCTGTGGACTTGAATGTCGGCTCATTCAGACATTTCATAATATTCACATTAATCAACATGGCATTCAAACTTGCACAAACATCAATAGATCTTTGCACGCCTACTTGGGCAGGTGCATAGCAATGATCAGCCAACATTTTGGTTACACTGACATTCATCTGGTCAATGTGCCAGAAATTTTGTATTTTCTGCATTAAAGAGTTGCTAAGTGAAGACATTTTCCATGGCAGATCTATTTGATTTGATCACATTTAGCCTCTAAATGTCACTTTTGCTAATTGCTGTACATTTTTCCATGCTGCCACCGCTTAGTTTCAAAATGTTAATGAACACAAAGTTTCTGCTGTTTGGTTGGAAATTTTGTAGACCTTGATGCCTTTTTTGAATCCATGAAGATAGAATATTTGATGCCCCATGCATGGTTCAAGGTTGTCTGTGCACTGCCACCAAGCTTCACTCTCCATCTCTGCTGTGCTGTGGTGTGGATAATATGTACTTTATGCTGGTGGGTGTTTTACAAACGCATGCACATTACCCCTTTAAGTATCAGTGTGTTGAATTCGGTTTGAAATACTCCTTAAATAATACTTAAAATAACTTCTCCAAAAGTTTAACTGCTAGACAAGATATGCGCCTACCTCACTGTAAAATTCAATCTGTGTACAGTAGCCTATGTGTAGTGAAGGCTTCGAGGTTCCACAACATATTTGAATATTGAACCAGGAATTGCAGTGTCTTGAGTGTACAGGGTTTGATGAGGGCCCAGGTAGTTTTCGGGCCTTTTGAGAACTTCGGGCCTGTCCACCACTAAAACTTTGGGGCAGGCCCGTCTAGAGTTTAAATGGATAGGTATCAGTCAAAAGGGAGACAAAGAGGAAGGATGGATAAGAAAGGATCAACATATGGTTGTCAGAACAGGTCAGCTCCATATATGGAGATCTAATGGTTTGAGATTTGCGGTCAGATGTAGAGTTGCTGGACAATATTGATGACATCAGGGATCTCCATATATGTATTTATATCGGACCTCCATCCCTGATGATGTAAATGGTAAATGGTGCATTTATATAGCGCCTTTATCCAAGGCGCTTTACATAGATTGTGCATTACATTCACCCATTCATACACCGATGGCAGCGGAAACCATGCAAGGCACCAACTAGCACATCGGGAGCAATTAGGGGTTCAGTGTCTTGCTCAAGGACACTTCGACAGTAACTCTGGGGGAGCCCGGGTTTGAACTGGCAACCTTGCGGTTCCCATCCAGGCACTCTACCCCTGAGCCACCGCCGCCATGTAACGTGATGTCACGACTCACGAGTCATGCCTGGGGTGATCATAGAGCTATAAAGGATAGAGACCGAACCACAGCGTTAGCCCCTACCCCCCGCAATTCATTTCAGTGGAAGTTGCTCAGTGGCGTTTTGAAGCACCCGGAAGACTGCCGGAAGTATAATTATAACTCAATGGCTCGAGCGAGCGGAGGTTTAGCCTAGCCTAGCCCCTAACCTCAATTTTGAGGTGCGGGCTTACGCACGTGACGTCATGAACGTCCGTCCACCTCCATGAAAGTGCTGCAATTCCACATTTCGCCAGTAGGTAGTGGCATCTTCAACGTTGGGTAGCCTTACTGGGGGCTTGGGGTGACTAACTAACTAACTACAGTAACTGACTGACGGGAAATGTACATTTTCATATAGTAAATGCGACCTGCGGTCTCAATTAAATATATGTCACTAACTGTTAGGGCTGCTCCTTATAGCATTGATATTAGAAAGACTGATGTATCTACAAATAAGTGTGACCAAAACAATTTGTCAATGTCTGGATAAATTAATTAGCATAAAATAACCTTGAACAGAGCCAAAGTAGAAGGTGGGGTGGCTTGCATACAGGTCACAGCCAGCTCTTAAAGTGAATAGCTGTCACTTGCAGAGTAGTCTCTTGAGACAGACTGGTACACACACACACACACACACACACACACACAATCACACATACAAATGTTTCGCCTTTCCCTTTGCAGTCGTGTAAGATTTATCCTGGAAATTAAATTAGCTTAACCTATCTAGCTTGCTGCTTAGAAATACAAAAATATATTTTAAATGTTTGTGGGCGTAGGCCTACATTTCATGCAGTAGCACTACTCTCTACTCTGAATATCGTGGACTATTGGCAAAGCAAATTTGTGTTATACAAGAAAGAAAAAGAGATGCAAGGTCATACGTATACGTAAAACGGAAATGGAAATTGCGGAAATTGCGGAAATTGTAATTGCGGAAATTGCGGAAATGGTGGAAATGGAAATTGCGGAAATGCGGAAATGGTAATTGCGGAAATGGTAATTGCGGAAATGGTGGAAATGGAAATTGCGGAAATTGCGGAAATGGAAATTGCGGAAATGGTAATTGCGGAAATTGCTCTTCACTTATAGCTATCTATTTTCAGGTAGATTGTTTTATTTTACTCAGTCAGCCATATCACTACTCATTTTTTTTCATGAAAAAGGTCATAGCTGGGTAATCTATTTTCAGGCAAATTGTGTTTATTGTATTTTATTTTACTCAGCCATAACAATTTATTTTCTGTTAACCAACTTGCTGGCTGGCAGGCAGGCAGACAGCTACTCATAGACAGGCAGACAGACAGACAGCTACTCATGGAGAATTGGACAGGCAGGCAGTCAGACAGCTACTCATAGACAGGCAGACAGACAGCTACTCATGGAGAATTGGACAGGCAGACAGCTACTCATGGACAATTGGACAGGCAGGAAGGCAGACAGCTACTCATAGACAGACAGACAGCTACTCATGGACAATTGGACAGGCAGGAAGGCAGACAGCTACTCATAGACAGACAGACAGCTACTCATAGACAATTGGGCAGGCAGGCAGACAGCTACTCATAGACAGACAGACAGCTACTCATGGACAATTGGACAGGCAGGAAGGCAGACAGCTACTCATAGACAGGCAGACAGACAGCTACTCATGGACAATTAGGCAGGCAGGCAGACAGCTACTCATAGACAGGCAGACAGACAGCTACTCATGGACAATTAGGCAGGCAGGCAGACAGCTACTCAGACAGGCAGACAGACAGCTACTCATGGACAATTGGACAGGCAGGCAGGCAGACAGCCAGCTACTCATAGACAGGCAGGCAGACAGCTACTCATAGACAGGCAGACAGTAAGACAGCTACTCATTGACAGACAGACAAATAACTACTCATGGACAGACAGACAGACAGGCAGGCAGGCAGGCAGGCAAAGAGCTACTCATGTTATGTTATTATAACAGCTACTCATGTTATGTGCAATAATTTGTGCAGTTATGGAAACAGCTCTTTGTGTTTATGCAAGAAAATGTAACACATTTATTTATTTACATATTGTGTGCATGCACATTGTACTTTGATACATTTTGCGAAAATAAAGCAATTGAAAGAGAGAAGTTATCAAGTATCATTAATGTCGTAATTTTATCTACTGGCCCCTGGCCCCTTGCCATTTTTGTAATGTGGCCCACAGGTAAATCTATTTGAGTATCCCTGACGTAGGCTATGCAAGGTCATGAAAGGCCGATTCATACTCCTATTTTAGAGACGAATAAAAGTCGGTTCGGCTCTGTAGAGCCTACAATGTGACGTCATTTGAGGTTCGGGGGGGCGGGTACCGTCCTAAATTCTACAGCGGTAAAATAGGAGTATGAATTGGCCCTAACACTAGCACATTTGATATGGCAGAAAAGACTCTTCTCCTTCTTGTTCCCAACCATGCAGAGTCCATTTTGAACTCTCTCACAGCCAGACCTTTCTCCTGGCTTCCATGAGTTCATTATCGTTGTCCATTTCTGCTTTTCTGGGAAAATTGGTCCTGGGTCTCCAAAACCAAGTGCCCAATTCTCATACACTGCGCACAAACGTAGTGGATGTGAGCGGCCGGCCCTTCTAAGCCAGATTTATACTTTGTCGTGCAATGGTGTTGCGCACCTAAGATAGCCGATCTACAAGCTCTTAACTGCATCGACAACGCCTTGGGAGCTTGTAAAATCAGCTATTTTCGGCAGGTCGACGCCGTCGTGCGACGCTGCATAAACCAAGCATTAGAAGATGGATGATCTTTGGCCTGTTGTTGCAGCAGTTTGTCTTTGCCTGGTGTGCTTAGCATCTGTGGTCCCTTGCCAGGAGGAGAAGTTATTAATGCTTCTTTTCAGGCATGATGAGGGGAAAGGGACACGGATAGAGACGCTGCTCTGCTGATGCTGCCTTTACGCAGCCACTGGCATGGGGCGGCCAAATTACTGACCGTCGCTGCACTTTTTACAAACCAGTTCCTCATCTTTCAACAGATAATGATGACTCCTCTGCCCTCACAGTGCTGCTCCCTTCATCTCTTTCAAAGCCCAAGATTGATCAGCTGCATTTCCTTTTTTCATTTTACTTTTGTGCCGTTCTTTTTTCAGCCCGATTGGCTGTGCAAATTTTTTTTTACTGTTTTTTATTATCATTATTCCAAAAATGTTTTAATTTAAGTATTATAATAACTGAATACATAACTCGAATGGTGCGACTACTCAGACTGCTGAGACCGCAGCAGTGGCTTCACACCACTCTGAGGGCATTTGCTGGGCTAACACCTCGCTCTGGCCACATTGCAGGGTTCAAGCGGCCTGGTGCTGATGGCAACCGTCTGCCTTGCAATGTTGAGATGCAATGTATCAGTAATATTTCTTCACAATTGGGTTGTCTTTTTTTTGTTTGTTTCTCTTCTAGCAAACGACAGCTTTTGTGGGTCCAATGTGCGCTCTCCTCGGTGAGCGCACGCAAAAGAGCTGAAATGAGCTAAATTAATTTCTTGTCATAAACCTGTCAAATCTCTTCTCACGGGATGTAAGACATGAGTAATATGATTGAAAGGCTTCCTTCCCGGGGATGAATGGCGCACACTCCTTTTCAATCTGCACCCATTGATCTGATTGCTTTTGTGAAGACCTGCAGCCTCCAGACACAGATGAGACTGATCGTGGCATAGTTAATGGAAGTCATTTGCATGTTGTCATATAAGGGACTCATTGGCCTCAGTGGCTCGGTCATTAATATTGTCCTGACCTGCTTTCATGGCCCATCCTTTTATAACAGGCTGAAATCAGGACATTTTCAATTTCCTAAGCTGCCTCATAAATAGTGAGCCTCAATGCTGCTGGCTGACAGGCTAGGTTATAGGAATAGTTTGTGTTTTTAACTCCTTGCTGCCTCTCAGCCGACTTTCAACCTAGCTGTTTTCCTTATTTTGAGATTATCTGTGTATATATTAAAAAAAATATATATATATTTATTAACTTTTTGCCTTTATTGATAGATCACAGTAGATTGACAGGAAATGGGGAGAGAGATGGGGAGGAAGACACGCAGCAAAGGTCATCGGGATCGGGACTAAAACCTGCAACACTCTGACGGCCCAGCCCAGACCGCTATTCCGGCCCAGGCTTGTATTTTCTTTTTAATATTGAGAAAATTGCCAATCTGCATGTCAAATCTAAAAGGTTGTCACGATGTGACTTTATATTTGCACAACACTGCACCTGTGCGAGTGCTGAAATTGCTACAGTTAAGCGAGCTATAACAGAAAGCCTGTTTGGTAAGAGGATATGCTATTGCATTGTGACCTTCATGCACCTCTTGTTAACCAGTAGCTGTTCTTTTCACCGATCACAAATCTAAATGTCTCAATAGAAGAGCAGGGAGACCAATACGCTACAGTTGTGTTAGTTATAATGTTTGTATTAACATACTCTACCGTATAGAGATTGGTAAAAATAACGTTTTATTCCCTAAAAGAAAGTTTGTGAATTTCAGCATAAAGTGCATGGTACCAATTTGAACTTTAGGAGTGAACCTCCTCCTCGTGGGACTTGAAGCATCTTGCGGGCCAAGGCCATCTGTCACCCAGTTGGTAGATGCACCATGTGACTGTGTTCACTTGTATCCGCTCGTATCCTGCGGAAGCTAAATGTGGCTAAACTGTATGGCTCAGAGTCATGTTCATGAGTCTTTCCATCGCTGTGAGGCAGGAATCCAGTTGCAGCCAACTTTGAAACGTTTTAGTTTAACATGTTTTGCCCTCTTGTTGTTCAGACGAGGTGCATACTCGGAGAACTGCTGAGGTGTTGTGAAATGAGCTGAGCTAATGAGATGGGCCTCCGAGACAGACACATCTGAGAGCACATGATAATTAGACTGATCACAGATACTAGCCAACACACTTATGGTACACTGTGACATCCTGAGTGTTCATTTAACACGGAGAGCATTCTTTTTTTAAGGGTGTGTGTGTGTGTGTGTGTGTGTGTGTGTGTGTGTGTGTGTGTGTGTGTGTGTGTGTGTGAGAGATATTCTGTTAAAATATGTGTTAAATAGCTACCAGTATATATTTTGATAGCAATAATTGCTATGGAGTGTCTGTCTCCCCAGCTCTTTTGTAAAAATGGTTTTCCGTTTTGAATAACAATCTCGTCCAATCAGGAGAGAGAACTCCTACAGGATAAACAAGTGAATTGGAAGTGGATTTCTCTCTCCTGAGTTGACTGGATAGAATTTGTATCCTGAACAAATTTAGCTGGGGTTTTCAACAGGGGGTCCGGAACCCCTATCCTCAGAGTTACTACGGGGGTCCTCCACATTTGCGGGTGATATGACCTGTCCTCTATACTCTATAGCAATGATCAGAAACAAAAATGTTTCAACAAAAAACACAGTGCACATTGCACAAATGTAACCAAATGGTAAGAGTCCATTTGGTTACATTTGTATAATCTCTGAGTTACAAGTGGAGATATGAACACTGAGATCTTTACTATGTAATTTGCTGGAAGTACACTCATCTTAATCACAGAAGATTTCAATTCCCTTTTAATTGCCACGGTGACCCCCTGTCCACTCCCATGAGGATGGCACGCCTCCAGGAATCACTTATAACATTGATGAAGTGCATGTGTACAGCCCTGTATTCTGTGTCCTACCACCAACCTTCAGTAGCCCTCACAGAGCTGGATGCCTGTTCTATAGATCCTTGCCGTTGCATTCCCATATTTTATGTAGAGTAATGATAGTGCATTTGAGGTTAATGGAGATGTTCCAGGAAGGACACACAGCGTGACCATGTACATTTCATGTAAAGTCAGTCCACGTCAGACAATAGTGTGGCCATCTAATGTCACAGGGTAATATGTTAATTAAAATGATGGCCGCATATACAGTATTGGCATACTTACCGCTAATGTTCAAAGGACATGGGCTTATAACATGGGGTCCATTTACCTGAGTCGGAGGCTGAAAATTCCTACTTTCTGTCCATTTGAATAATTCAAACATTACACTGCCTGAGCAAAGAGGTTTACAGGGAGCAGCCTTTGTGCTGAAAAAAATGAAATGATGAGACTTGTTCCTGTGAATGTAAACTAAAGCCGAGTGTGACTAGATACTGGCGATGGGATGGAACGGCATGCTTTATTTATCCATGCATGGTATTTTGTGATAATTTTTCCCCAGTTAATACACATAACTGCAACAAAACGTGCTGAGCTGTTATATTCATGGCTCTGGTACCAATGCATGGAAGTATTAAAACATCTGCATTGTAACATGGGTGTCACTTATTCATGAATGAAACTGTTTATATGATGTATGAGTGGCACACCGAAAATATTAAGTTATTTTAAATACAAATTAGATTAATAATAAATATGTCGGTCAAATATTGAGTATAGTGAGCATGCAGCAGAATATAGTTGACAAAGGTTGGATAGACACCATATTGCACTTGGTGTTGATTAAGCAAATAACAGAGAGAGAGAGAGAGAGAGAGAGAGAGAGAGATTGAAAGATTCACAAATTCCAGTGGCCTCTGTGTCCCAAATTATTTTTAAATATTCCTTAAATAATCTAGCTATTTTGGGGGGCATCTCAAGTTTGTACTTGGTGTTATACTCCACCCACTGAGAACCCTCCCCTTGCACTGACCACACACACACATACACACACACACACGCACGCACGCACACACACACACACACACACACACACACACACACACACACACACACACACACACACGCACGCACGCACGCACGCACGCACACACACACACACACACACACACACACGCGCGCGCGCAAACGCACACACACACACACACACACACACACACACACACACACACACACACACACACACACACACACACAGTATACATGATCTGTCAAATCTGGTTAGTTTACATGTCAATATGACACAGTATTTACAGTATACTGTAAACAGAACTGCATGCAGGTTTTCATTTCACCTAAAATTAGGTGATATACAATTATTTCTACCTTTTGAATGGAGATGGTTACAGGCAAATTTTGTTAAGTGGTCAAACAAATAGGATGGGACCGTAAATTATATGGGGAACATTATCCACATCCAGGGAGAAACAGAAGCCATACCTGATAATTAATTTTAGCTCTGTGTGATTGCAGAGACTCCCAGTGTTCACATGGATAACTGCATGCAGTCTAAAAATGAGTCGTGTTCAGAGCAGTCAGTGATTCAGTTAAGTATAGATGAAACGGCTTCACATGTCAATTCATCATGCACAGAATCATGTGTGTGAAACTGATCTCATAATAAATTCCGAATTGGTAACTAAATATATAAGTATCTAGTTGGGATCCTATGAATTGAGTACAATGGACGGTATGGACCCCAATGGAAACAAGTCATAGGTTTTCTTGGGTTTAAAATCCTGAGTCTAGCAGACCTTGAATTGAACTGTACTTAAGTGTTCAATCAATCAAACCTGTCCAAAATGTTATTCCAAAAATGTTGTTACATTAATCATTATTATTATTATTTTAGTTTGAAAATGTAGGAACATTAATGTGGTTAACAGACACACAACCACACATTTAATTCATCGTAACCCCTGGCCCTGGCATAACAAGCAGTGTAGATTAAGTGGATGTGCCTCCTTAGTGTGACAGATTGGACCGGTCGCTACAGAAACAAAATGTCACACTAGAGGTAAGACTCTATCTCCATCTTGCACGCTTATAGAATTACAAACACTCTCCAGCGCCATGGGAGAAATGCACATGGATTAGATAATGCATAATTTACAAGGCCCTATTGTGAGAGTTGCCATGGTTTTGACTTCCTGCTACAGTGTTGATTTATTGTTTATGAATCTGATTTAAAGGTTATGAATCTGACTGGGCTGTCTGTTTGGCCCGCAGCAATTGCAGACAAAAATTGTATTAGCATCTGAAATAATACAGTGCAACCTCATAAGCTTCTTCAAATATTCTACTTGCTGTTCTGCAGAGGGCTTTTTACACAGCAGGGGTGCAGAAGTTAATCAAACTAATGGATTTCATTGATTATAAAAACAGAAATATCGAATATCAAATAATCAATTCATAATCTAGCCCATCCAACTCTTGGCTCTGGCTTTGTGTGTAACTATTTTGCATGACACCATTGTGTGACAAAGTATGAAACTATATCAATGAATACAATCGATTGATTGATTGATAAATGAAGAAAAAGAAATGCGCTTCTCGATTTTTCGATTACTCAAAACCCCATGATAGATAGAATAATTTAGGCCTACACTATACAGTATATTTACAATATAATCGATATAGTTGCAGCCTATTTCAGAGACTGAAACAAAACCCAAGTATAAGCAATTCCACATAGACAGCCTAATTGTGAATGCAGCTATAACTTAGGGCTCTCACTCATGAATCTCATGAACACCATAGCAAAGAGATTGTGTTGATTTAAAGACTAGTTTTAAGGTATTTGTATGTTTATTTCAGGAAAGTGGGCAATAGAGGGGATCAAATGCTTATTCAGGAAATGTATAAAGTAGGCCTGCACTGTATAAGTTAGTTCCAACTTGCAATTGATTGATTGATCATTAAAATAAACATGCTCTGAAAATGCATATCTATCCAGTCAGTATATTAGGTCGCTTTTTTCTGTTTCCTTATTTTCTGTTTATATAACCCATTAATTGGTGTAGAAATATGATTCAAATCAAATCATAATGTAATCTTAAAGCTTAGAGTGAGACTCGTGTTGATAACTGCATGACTAACTAACCTTTCACTGCAGTATGTCTAGTTGTGTAAATTAAAGTTAAGCTGCATATTGTAGCTATCTGGGATCTCCTTAGAGCAGTGGTTCCCAAACATTTTCATGTCAAGGACCCCCAAAATGATACCCATTAACCCCCATTTGAAAATATATACCCCCATAAGATGATTTTTGTGGCTCTAGCAGTGATTGCCATTTTCATTTCAAAGGGCCCCCGGTTTGACCTGAATTAGGCTACGGTCCCCCATTTAATGGAATTTCTATCTCTGGGACCCCAATGTATATTGTAAAATCAAAGTTAATTTAACCATGGAACCAACTCTTTGAGTTACAGTCAGACCCTTAAGGGTCCATTTGGTTCCAAACTATAATTTAGCTGGGTCCCTGGAACTCCCTCTCATTGACCCCTAGGGGTCCCCGGACCCCACTTTGGGAACCACTGCCTTAGAGACGTTTCGTTGACAACCAACTAGCCAATCACAGCGTGACTGTCTCTACTGGGCAATGGGATCTAACACCTAGCCAATCACGGCGTGACAGTTATCTCTGGGCTATGGGATCTAGGTTCTTCCTTGAACTTGTGATTTTTTTTACAACCTCGCGCGGCATGCTGGGATAGATGTCTGTCTGTGTTGTTGACAAAATGGTAGAGGAAATTATTTGACTCACTAAACAAATCTATCCGATCACTCAGTATTATATTCATATTCGTCAGTTGAGTGTAGAAACATACATTTTAACTCCGGCCTAGAACATAATTCAAACGACTGTATCCATAACAGTAACAGCTGTAAGAAGAAGTGATTTCTCTTTTTTTGCACAGTCACATAAGGACAACAACAGCCCCAGTTGAAATCACAGGTCAGTATACACTGATTGAATATGCATTAAGTTCAAATGTCCATTCAGTTTGCTATATATTGTGTTATTGTTTTGGCGTGTTGAAAGTTGGAATCTAAAGATTACCCAAAACCGATTCGTTTTCTGGTACCTCACGTTGGTCCCGGCGGGGGGGTCAGCTGTCAATCTCGCTGCCTGCAACACCATGTTGTTCTCTCCACCATGGATTGATTGTAATATTTAAACATGCATGTTGCTCTATTGATTCATGGTAACAAGAAGTAAACATATGACTGTCATCAAACATTTAAAAAAACATATTCCATGTTCTATTGATTAATTGTAACAATCTTTTTGTTACAAGTTTTGAGTGACAAACTAATACAAAAAAATCATTGTTATTATAATAATGATTAGGCCTATTATGTTGTAAGATTAGTGATCAAAAACATAAAGTACTTTGGATTTTGACCTTTATTGATAAGTAATACAAACAATGCAGTACTAAACAATACAATATAAATACCTAACAACTATTACAAAATGAAAATAAAACACCAGGTCTGACTAATGTATTTCAATCAATCCATTTAGATAAGTTTAGACCCAGTCTAGACTGCTCCCCCTGTCATCCATATGCTACAGTTGCACATGTGTGCATGAGTGTACATTGTCCATAGTGATCTACAGTATGTATAGTGTAGTAGTGTGCACTATGCAGACATGTGAATGTGGGCAGAAAGAGGATATGTATTTTTTAATGAATGATTTTATTTCCGTGTCTGGCTGCCTTTCGCAGCCCATCCCTTACAGGGTTTTTCAGACACAATTCACAATACATTATATTTCCTGTGCCAACCAACACGCTGACACCAAAATATTAAACAAAAATAAATATCACACAATGTAAACATAACTCTGTTATTAGAATACATTGAAGTAGTCCATTTTGTCAAGATTGAGACTAAGTGGAGGGCAAGAGAGAGAAAATGTATGTTTTATGTATTTTTAATAATAATATGATTTATGAAAGGAAAACAGACCGTGTGATGATGGGATTTAAACCTTGACATTTCTAAGTAGCCTGCATGATACGGAGAATGAAGCACCCTGTATGCCACCAAAGTGAAATTAACATTTATATTTTTCTATAATGTATGAATTTGCATCATCATATATAAAGTCGGATACGCCATTTAGATTCATTATATGTAAGTGATATTTTACTTTGCTTTCAGAGGACTGAAGTGGCCTACGACACGGAAATCTGAACCAAGCCGAATGTAAGTCATACCATTTTGGACTTGTGCACAAGCATGCAACCAGTTACTCCTTGTCTTCACCATTGCACCCCCTGAGGCACATGTTCTGTCTAGGAACATTCATTCACACTTTTCCTAGAGTGAAGGCTTAGTACAGAACATCCTACTATACAATTGCATTTGGTTTATTAGTGTATTTTGTAATGTAACAACATGCCTTTGGTGTGCTCTCATGTTTGCATTGCAAAATATATGATTTTGTGCTTTTGTCTTAGTAATCAGAGAATCCTGTTCTTAAAATCCTTGCGGATTCCTTGCAGGAAGAGAGCGGCTGCAAAGCATCTAATCGAGCGCTACTTTCGGCAGTTAACAGACGGCTGTGGAAATGGAGAGTGCACGAATGAGTTTTGCGCATCATGCAGCAGTTTTCAAGCCGTGGATAACAATTCAGCAGCTGTCAGAGCGCTTGAGCTTTATAAGATTAACGCAAAACTCTGTGATCCCAACTCTTCCAAGAATGAATATGATGACGTAGAGTCACTTGACAGCAGTGCCAACGGAGTCCCCCCTGACTTAAGCAGTGAGATGAATGACAAGAATCTCTTTCCCAACCGAGAGGACTTTTCAGGTAAACAAGGATTTCATTCTAAATGGTTTGGACACAAATATGTAAACAATGTCTTTGGTTCATCATTTTCAATTCCCTCCTTTTGCAGATGTTCATTATCTCACAGAGAACAACTTAAGCCTCATCCTGAGTTTCTGTGAAGGGGAAGGAAACCACTCCACTCTCGTACGTGTTATAGGCAGGGTCTTCTCCAACGCCGATGCCCTGACAAAGAGCTTTAGGAAGGCTGAGCACCCCCCTACAGAAGACCCTGAGGAGGAGAGCACTGGCGCCTCCTCTGCCGCGGACAAGGACAGTGCTGCTCGAAGGCTCGGCCCTGATGAAGTGTCGGTAGACATCGAGGCGGTGAGGAGGATGTACGACAAGCTTCTGGCCAACGATCAGCTAGAGGCAGCTCTGGTTAATGCGCTGGTTTACCTCTCCCGAAACCTGGAGCTGGACTTGGACTACCTCGACGCGTACGAGGCAAACCCCCACTACATCAACATCTTTGTCATCATGATGGAGAACGGCAACCTCCACAGCCCCGAATACCTGGAGATGGCCATGCCGCTCTTCTGCAAGGCCATGTGCAAACTGCCGGTGGCGGCGCTCGCCAAGCTGTCCCGCTTGTGGTCTGACTACGGCGTGGAGCGGCTCCGTCATATGATGGAGATCTTCCAGCAGCTCATCACATTCACGGTCGTCAGCAACGACTACGACAGTGACAATCTGGTCAACGATGACGAGACTGTGGTGGCCGCCACAAAATGCTTGAAGCTGTTCTATTATGCCAGCATCCTAGGAGGAGAGCTGGACATCGAGCACAACGAAGAGGAAGACGAGGACCTGGAGAACGATGAGCTGACGCTGCAGGAGCTGCTGGGGGAGGAGCGAATCTACAGGAGGGGCCCCCTGGTCGACTACCTGGAGAAAGAGCTGGGCGTCCGGAGCATCGACAGCAGGAGACCCCTCATTCCCTTCGAGGACTTTGTCAACGAGCCACTCAACGAGGTTGTGGAGATGGATAAGGACTTCACCTTCTTCAAGGTGGACTCCGAGGCCAAGTTCTCCTTCCAGAGCTGCCCCTTCATCCTCAATGCCATCACCAAGAATCAGGGTTTGTACTACGACAACAGGATCAGGATGTACAGTGAGCGCCGCATCACAGCACTCTACAGCATGGTTCAGGGCCAGCAGCCCAACCCCTACCTGAAGCTCAAAGTGCGCAGGGATCACATCATTGACGATGCCCTCGTCAGAGTAAGTTACGGTAATATAAATGCATGTATTTTGTAGTAGGATATAATTGCTCAATCCCATATTTCTCCCTCAATGATTACTTATTTTCTTTTTAAACCATACTCTATTGGAAAATATATAAATTCACTTTCACAGTCACATTCAGTCGGCTATTCTAGTTGACACACACACACACACACACACACACACTACCCCATTCCTAAAGTGAAAATGAAATATACAGTATCCGTATAAAAAGGAAAAGCATCTTCAGTGACTTCTCAAGGCTAATTCAAACTATGTTGAACATGGTCGTTTGATGACGTATAAACAATCCTTTACTTTGTGTTTCAGTTGGAGATGATCTCCATGGAGAACCCCTCTGACTTGAAGAAACAGCTGTTTGTTGAATTTGAGGGAGAGCAAGGCGTCGACGAGGGAGGTGTTTCAAAGGAGTTCTTCCAGTTGGTTTTACAGGAAATCTTTAATCCTGACATTGGTACGTACCGTAGTTCTGTCGATTCAGCTGCTTAATGTTGACTCCTCTCTGTGTCATTGTATTGTTTTTGTTTTCATGCATTCCATTTCCTCAACAGGAATGTTCACTTATGACGATGCCACAAAGCTTTTTTGGTTTAATTCAACCTCGCTGGAAATTGAAGCCCAGTACACCCTCATTGGCATAGTCCTGGGACTTGCCATTTACAATAACTGCATCCTGGACGTACATTTCCCTATGGTTGTCTACCGGAAGCTCATGGGCAAGAAAGGAACCTTCGTGGATCTGGCAGATTCTCATCCAGTATAGTAACATAATGATTCACAGTGAACTTCAAATTGTCTTTCCTATGTTTCTGAATGCATAATATGCATTCTAAATATAACAACTAAGCAAGTAAGCATGTAACGATACACTCAACTCACGATATGATACGTATCACGATATGAGGGTCACGATACGATTTTCAACAATTCTTTCAACACCATTTTTTTTATGATTTATCTTCCTCCCCAAGCTTTTTTCACAATTTGCAAACATTGCAAAAGTAGCATTACTTTTCATGTAAAATCACGTAACAACTGTAAACATGCTTTCATGTTTAAACCTAGCTCGAGTTAACATGACAACAACAAAAAGTTTTCTTTGAATGCATCTTAGGATAGATGTAGACCTATTTAACAGTGCAGAAACATAATTGCCTTCCTTGATGTATTAATGAGCATCAATAACGACCATCACCTGGGAACAGTCACAGACACATACAGCTCCCCTCTGCAGGCCTCTACTACTGAAAGTGACTGCATGGTGACTGTCTCATTTCTCTCCAAAAGCACGTGAATATGATGGAATATGATTAAAGCTCACATTTCATATCACACACTAGCCCCCCTAAAAAAAGAAAATCTATTTCTATTTTGAATAAATCGATACATATCGTCGGGATATAATATCGATATATATCGATATATCGTTACATGCCCAATAACAACTATTAAAGGTTTGCGTTATCTAGTCAAGGCAGCAAAATCACATTTATTACAAATATTCAAATGTGGCAGAGAGTAGTGTACAATGATTTCTATCTGTCACTACTGTATATCACCAATAACCGGATTTGCTCTTGCATACGAAGGTTACAAAGTTGGTGATAGACAATCAAGGAAGTTAATAGTTTGTGTAGTTTTTGTCACCATGTTTCATCATTTTGTAGGATCTACTTAAAGACTTAAGCCTTATTTCAGAAATGGAAAACATAACTGGATACTGTATCCTCTCACATTTGATGACTAGTGATCACAGTAACATTTGACCAAATCTGTCACCTTTAGAAGTTTGTTTAATGAAAGTAGTTTTAGCTGCTAGGGGGTGTTCATGATGCTTTGTTTCCTATTGCAGGTTCTCTACCAGAGTCTGAAGGGGTTACTGGAGTATAATGGCAACGTTCAGGAGGACATGATGCTCACCTTCCAAATATCACAGACAGACCTGTTTGGAAATCCAGTCACATATGACTTGAAAGAAGAGGGAGATGAGCTGCCAGTTACTAAGGAGAATAGACAGGTGAAGGCATTTCTGAACTCTGAACTAACATTGTTATTTTTCCAGTAGGACAACACTCAAGTGGGTACGTATGGGTAGATGACCTGACATAAGCCATGGGCCATATTTAGAAACAGTGTTGCATACCTTTACCCAAGGTTTCATGTTCACCGACACCAACACTACATATTAGATGCTGGTCTGTAATTTACTGATGCAATGCATTTTGTGTGTTTCAATAGATCTCTGTAGGATTTCAGCTGTAGGATGGATTGTGCTCTACAGCAGTTCAAAACAGGGGTCCTTGAAGGGGGCATCCCCGGCGACATGATTGATAGTTTTATCATATTATTATGTGTTTTTATCAGAGTTGCATTGTTAGGTTATCTCTATACCTACATTACATAGACTGGAAAGGACTTCTGATCAAATGAAAGAACAAACGAATTATGTCTAACAATAAAAATGTTCTTGGATTGGGTCCTAGGGATAAGTCATATCAAATAGGGGTCCTTGATATTAAAGAGGTTGAGAATCACTTCTATAGAATACTGGGGTAGTGCATTCAAGGAAAGGAAACACTGAGATAAGCGTAATAGGCTGAAATGTTTTTTCCCTCTCGCCACCATTCCTCGTGTTATCTAGTCACTTCAGTACAGTGTCACAAATTCTCCAGTAGTTGGGGAGAGGCACGTTGCACAAATGACCCTATATAACCTTAGACACAGGGGTGATAGGACTATGTAGTGCACTTGTTTATGTGGCCGGACATTTTATCAGCAATACATTCTGCACTGAAATGCTACTAGTGATGTTGATGGGTCACAAGTTCAACCTTCCAAAACCTCACCAATGCAATGGCTGTATGAGAGAATATTTGACAGTATGTTATAATTTTATGCCATCTTGCCTATCGCTTATGGTTTCATTGTAGGGATTCAACACAGCAAGACATGGCTTTACAATTGCTATGGGGGCCATGGAACAAAAGCCTCAGAAACATTTTCAACTAGTCCACTTTGCACTTGCATTTAAACCACACATTTGGTTTAATGGTTTAGAGACAGTCGCACTGAGGAAAAGACAGGAAGCAGAGCTGGAGGTAGCAGAGAGAGACTACAATGTTGAGGTTCTCTCTGGGAGTAACAAGGATGGATAGGATCAGGAACAAGTACATCAGACTGAGAGTGCATGCACAGCGCATGTCAGATGTTTTGGAGATAAAGCCAAAGAGGACAGACTGTTATGGTTTGGACACGTACAGAAGAGGGATAGTAAGTATATTGGTAGAAGACTGTTGAGGTTGGAACTGCCAGGCAGGAGGCCTAGAGGATGACCAAAGAGAAGAGTGAAAGCAGAAACTAGCTGTCTATTTCTTCTAGCTAAAATCCATTATAATAATAATGAGTTTTTAAAAGACTGGAAGTGGACTCTGAAGTGGCCTGTCTAAATTCCAGTGGTAGTCAGTTCCACAGAAATAGATCCCTAGCAGCGAAAGCCCTGTCACCTTCTGTCACAAGCCTTGTCTTGGAGGTGTCAAGTAAAAGTTTGTCTGCTGTTCTAAGATTACGGGTGGGTTTGCGAGGAGTCAGGAGGTCAAAAATATAAACAGGTGCCAAAATCAATTCTGAACGCCACTAGTAGCCAGTGCCGTGAGGAAAGAACAGGTGTAATATATGTGGTCATATCTCCTGTTTAGTGTAGGAACTCTAGCTGTTGTGTTTTGAATGAGTTGAAGGCGATTGATTGACTTTTTGGGGAGTCCAGCGTAACTACTTTAACCACAATTTTGAAAAATATATATTTTATATATTTTTTATATTTAAAAGTGTGTGTGTGTGTGTGTGTGTGTGTGTGTGTGTGTGTGTGTGTGTGTGTGTGTGTGATATTATATTATATTTTTTTGTAACACCACAAATCTTGTATGGGGGTACCTGATATATTTTCAGATGGGGGTCCTCGGACATGAACAACATCCTCGGTTCATGGTTCATGGTTTCATGGTTGACATGAAAATGTTTGAGAACCACTCGTTTAAAGTGGTGTTTTTTTGTGTGTCATTCTAGGAGTTTGTGGACCTGTATGCAGAATACGTACTGAACAAGAGCGTGGAGAGGCAATTCAGGGCCTTCAAAAAGGGTTTCCTTATGGTCACAAATGAGTCCCCGCTGAAGTACTTGTTTAGACCTGAGGAAGTTGAGCTGCTTATCTGCGGAAGCAGGGTAAGAAAACACTTAGGGATGAATGTATTGTGTCATGTTTTTCTGCAGCTGCTATTAGTTTCACTGTGTAATCGAAAATGTATTTTATTTTTTTCCCCCTCCAGAATCTGGACTTTCACGCACTTCAAAAAACAACGGAGTATGACGGCGGTTATAACAAAGACTGTCAAGTTATCAAGTAAATTAGTTTAATCTTCCTTTGTGTCTTTACTCATGCAAAGGGCACCAATCCATCTAAATATTTGTATTATCACAGTACTGCAGAATACTGACATTGATTCTCATTGTTCTTTATTGTCTGCACGCAGGGATTTCTGGGAAACTATTCATTCTTTTGGAGAGGAGCAGCAGAGATTGTTCCTTCAGTTTACCACTGGCACAGACAGAGCACCCGTGGGTGGCCTGGGCAAGTTAAAAATGATCATCGCCAAGAATGGCTCAGACACAGACAGGTATGATAACATAAACGGCATGTAAGAGCAACGTTTACAAATAACTAAAAATCAATTAGTTTAATAATCGGTTAATCTGGTGATTATTTTCTCTATGCATTGATTAATCTGTGATTTATCTTTTTTGCCCCATTGTAACTATTGCTTTTGGGATGCGCTTGTAGATCTCATCTCATGTCTCTCAATATTTTGTAATAATTATGGCTGTTCTAAACCAGAACATATTTAACATTTAGGTTATGAAGTACAACATTATGTAATTTGGTTATAAACTTAACTTTATGTTTTCTTATAACATGGAACAGAGATGAGCATTCACATATTAGTGAAGTTGTAAATAGCTCCGACGCTATTAGACATTTTTACATAATACCAACACACTAAGCAGATTTTCTGTTGATTGGTTAAGCGCTGCACAGCTGTGTGGCTGAAAATACCCTCAATGATAAAATAAAGTGATTCAGGTGCCATTTCAATTGTTGCTGTCTCATTATTGTATGAATTAGTTTTACTAATTTAATTTACCTTCTTTCTTCCAGGTTGCCAACGTCTCACACCTGCTTCAATGCACTGCTGCTCCCAGAATACTCTACTAAAGAAAAGTTGAGGGAAAGACTTCTCAAAGCTATGACTTACTCCAAAGGATTTGGGATGCTGTGAAGGCAGTTTTGTTCAGAATTGTGCTCTGATTGTGGTTGTTACAACCTCAACTAAAAGAAAAGGGAATTTTACTGTATTATTTACAACAATGCTGCAATTATCATGTGCCTGAAACCCTCTCACCTCACCTGGAATGTAATTCATCCCCAATAGTTTTTCCAAAGAGGTTGACACTGCAAGTCATATAGCTGTTTTTGTTGTTTCTTTTAAAGTTTGTTGTGGCTTTTTGCGCAGATAGAAGTGAGGTTATTAATCTGATTTGTGAATTAAAAACTGTGAAAGTGCACTTAAACATAAATGCTTAGTAAATGCCAAAACTTTTTAAAATGAAGTTTAGAGTTTTTGCTGTTTTACCAGTTGCCATTGGTGCTAAATGTTCTAATGACTACTCTTTATAGTCTGGTGCATTTCGGCTACAGCAGTTGTCAATTCTTGGTTCATTGAGCTCATGGGGTGGAATCCGGCATAATACTGCCGAGCAAAGTACCCCCATTGCCTACCTTTTTATTAAAACCATTTGTATTTCAGGGTGAAAACACACCTAGCCAATGCCACCCATTTGAAGTAAGTCTTCAAAGTAGTTTTGTATTTTTCTCCTTACTTAGCATTTTACTTGAATGGTTTCGGATTTGTGCTGTTATTTAGTAAACTGTACTAGTGTGATTATTTTGTAGTGAGGTGGGTTTTGAAATGTGCTTTATGACAGCTTCATGTGCCACTGAAAAGGGTATATTTATTTCTTTTTTTATGTTTGAAGTGAAATTGCTGACGCTCGCCAGTCGCCACCTGAAAGTGCAATCCCTTCACAAATGTGCAATACCTACATCATTTAAAGAATGGCAAGTGTTCTTTATTATTTTATTTGGTCAAATATTATCTCAGGTGAAAAAAATGAATGTGCTAAAAGATGGTTATACTCGTGTCGATGAACTTATGAAATATGAATAAAAAATAATTTACTACACTTTGATGTATGGTAAATAACCATGTCTTGATTGAAACTTATGTTTCGGTCATACAGAAAAAAGGTTTTGCTCTCCAAATGCATTTTTCTAATTTCCTACTCTAAAATTAGCCTGCTCATCACTAACATCAGTCTTTAACGATTTAATTGGCTTTTTCACATTAGCATTCTACATTTAGAAACAAATTATCCACCGTGCCCTGCATGTAAGTGCCTGTTGTTTTGTCATTTGTTGTGATGCGCTAATGTTTATAATTATGCAATACAGGATATTTCTTCATCTACCAAATGACTAAATAAGAACATCAGAAGTTGTATATTTTAATATATTTTTCCTTTTTTAGTTATAATAACATTTCTAAGTCACCATTTCAGAATGCAAAGTGATACTGTGTGTGCTGGTAAGGATGGAACACTGGAGTTTTGATAAACATACAATGAGAATCGATACCAGATTTCATTTGAATAAATGTATGAAATCCATTGCTTTCTACTGTGAGTGCACTGTAGTTCATGATTAACGTCTATAGACAAAGACAGACATGTTCAGGAGAAAAACAGCTCATTCATTATTAGTCAAGACAGATTAGGCATACAAATAAATACATCCCCATAACACTAATAAGCAATTTTAATAATTAATATATACAATTTATTTTCCTATACCGTATTTCTTACATGTGACTGATGAAATGATATGCACCATGTCAAGAATATAAATGCACATTGGATATCAATCACAGCTTGAACTTACACTGCACATATTTTGACACATTTTAACAAGGTACAGTACAAAAGACAATGCCAGTGCTGATAACAAATAACAATATGTAAATAAATACATACAATTAAATACAATTAAAAAGTGTCATTCTAACATTCTAAGTAGCATATCAAATGAAAAATAAGCTCTTTTTAGTCCCTGGGTAAATCTATGGATTTTGACCACAAAGTAAAAACAAAGAGGCCTGAAATGTGATGGTTTTTTCTCTTACTGTAGTTGCAAGACCCAATTGCAAAAAATTTAAAGCACACTAAGCATATTTATTCTGTAGAATTAATGGGCTTCTCTGTAAATCAGTTTTCTTCATTTAACAAATTACTGAACTTTTTTGTCCTGGTCAGCAACCACCTCAGTCAGGTCCTCAGGCCGCATAGACTTCACCTTGCCCTCCATTTCACTCACCCTCTTTTTCATCTTTACCTGGGTAGCTGTGAACTCAGCCATCATTCTGGCAAATTTGTCCTGCATGATCCCCAGGTTGCCCTCCAGTTTGATGATCTTCTCCTCAATGTCTTTGGGATCAGCGCCGGCATTGGCAATCGCCTCGTCGATGAGATTGTCTTTCATCAGGATGGCTTTCCCCTTCTCCTCCAGTGCCTTCTTAGCATCCGGATACTCAGTCATTGCTTCAACCAAGTCATCTTTGGACAGCGCAAAGAGATCTGAGTAGCCCACACTCCTGATGTTGGCTGTCCTCCGATTTCCGGCCTTACTTCCCTTGATGCCCAATATACTGATCTCTCCGAAGTATGCGCCGTCGCTGAGCACCACAAACTGCGTGACACCGTCGTCGGCCACTACCGCCAGCTTCCCCTCCTTGATGATGTACATCTCTCGGCCGATGTCGCCTTTCTTACAGATGTAGTCTCCGGGACTGAACACTTGCGGCTGCAGCTTGAGCACCAGCTCGATCAACAGACCAGCTTCGCAGTCCTGGAAAATGCGCACTTTCTTCAGTGTATCCAAATGGACGTTGATGGCAATCTCAGCCTTGAGCTTGTCGGGCAGGTTCTTCAGCACCTCTTTCTCGTCGCATGTCTTCTTCTCCGTCCACAGGTAGTCAAACCACTTGATGACTCGTGCCTCCAGGTCTTTAGTGACCTTGCGGAACTGCATGTACTGCTTTATGGAGTCGATCTTGGCCTGGAAATCGGCACGAGATTTGTTCATGTTGGAGATCATGGCACCTACATTACCGACGATACTAGCGAAAATCAGCACGCCCGTGAGGAAGTCAGCAATGACAAAGACAAATTCAATGTCCTTGACTGGAGGAGGCGTCTCTCCGATTGTAGTCAGAGTGAGGGTGGACCAGTACAGGGAGTAGATGTACATCCTGGCCAGGCGGCCATGCTCCGGGTGACTGATGTTCGGATATACCCACGTGTCCGATCCGAACCCAATGGTTTTGGAGAGAGCAAAGAACATACAGGCGTTCCAGTGGATGATAATGAGAATGTAAAGTACGAGGTTGCTGATACGGAACATATTTGGGAAGCTGGTTCTGGTTTCTGTGCGGTCGAAGAACTCAAACAGCCTATTTATCTTGGCCAGACGGTTTATTCTGAACTCGGGGTTGTTGTAGCCAAACTTCAGAAACAGTAGATCCGTAGGTACCATTGAAAGCATGTCCCACTTGAACTGAGGCGTTGTTCGGTATTTATCTCTCAACTTCTTGGTGTCTTTCACAATCAGGCCTTGTTCCAGGTAACCTGTTGGAATGTAAATAGAAATTAGAATCAAGTCTATAATTCAGTGGTTCTCTTTTTCTTTTTTAATATATTTTTTATCCCACGATTTTGTAACCCATTTTTCACCCCTGTGTCAATCATCTAATGTGATCCTGGGCTCTACACACCCTCCACCAACCTAGTCCCCATATATGGGGGACAAGGGGAGAGCAACGGACTTGAACTCATGCTTCCTTCATGCCTGAGTGTCCAAGTTGCTCCTTTACACCTGACAGGGGGGAGTTTCCCTGGTTGGACGTAGCGCGTGGAAGGAACATGTTATTCCAACCAGTTCCTTTCCCCTCCATCAGCAGGCCAGGGGGAGGCAGTTTAGTGACCAGGATTACTGCATGTTTTTTGTGAGGGTACCTACCTTAGACTAGACTAGACTTCTAGCTGTGAGGCGACAGCTAGAAGTCATTGTCACCACCATCGAAAACCATTGGTTTTATACACATATACATAGTTATGTATAACTAGCTCTCAATGATTACGTAATAAAGATGTGGATTAAAGGACCCAATGCCAGAGTGTAGTTGGTTTTCGATGGTGACGTAATGACGATATGTTTTAGTGTTGGGAGGATTAAAGGTAATGCTCCTATGTATACAGTACATGTATCTAATCTGGCACCACTGCCGTATCAGGCACAATTAGTCATTACGTCATTTGCTGGGACGGTGCATACGCATCAAAATTGGCGGGACGGCTGGGACGGTGCATACGAGTCCCGGGCGAAACTAGTACTTGCGCGCTCTGCTTGCGCAAGTAACTAGAAAATGTGTCCCTCGGGGGACAAGTCTCCACCAAGATAGGATTGTTTTTGGAAAAATGTCAAGTGGGAATATGCTTGCACAGTTTCACCGCAGTCGGGCGCTGTTTTAATGATTTGCAGCATTTTGTACTAAACTTTGGAAGATAATCTTAGCCAATCAGAATGGAATATGAGAAATCAAACAGATCTGTCTTGATATGACCATGGAGATCATGTGTACCGATTTACGTGAAATTTGGATACAATCTGAAGGAGTAATAATATGTTTTACATAAGTTGGCCTGCTGGTGGAGCAGATGTGAAAATTTCAGGTTAAAGGTTTTTCCTTGGCCTCTAGGGAGTGTGCATACAAAGTTTTACACACACCAGTGCAGTTATAGACGAATCCAGGAACGGGCCTCACAGCTTACGTATTTCCTGTAGGCGGACTCGACGTAGCTGCAGGGTTTAAACCCTCACCAGGCGCATCTCTTCCACTACAGTGAACGGCAGAGTGACTGATGTTAGTCTGCCTCAAACCTTACTCTTTGTGGCAGTTCAGCCTGCCACTGAGACTGAATGGCTAAAGTTTTAATTATTATTTATTGTGTATGTTGCAGAGAATTATATTATTTTGGGATGTGTATGTAAATGAGATGATGATGATGATGATGATGATGCTTGATTGATAATTGGTTGACTCCATTGTAGGGAGCAACTATCAGCTGTGGCGTGTGGGGAACATACCAACAGTATGAGGGTTTGTTTAGAGTACTCTGATTTATCATTGTGTATATTATGTGGATAATGTGTGGAATATTATGTAACACTTTAAATGTGTGTATATGAAATGTGGTGTCTCTGGACATTGAGTAACTATGGAAACTGATGGAATCAATTTAGGGTTGGTATGGTCCGTGGGAGGGGCTTAGCATATATAAGTAGGAAGACTTCCCACTGCCAGTCAGTCAAAGCAGGACTGCAGAGGTGTGAGGACCAACCTGCCAGTTGCTGTGTAAATACCTTCGTTCAGTTGTGATGGTGTGAAAAGGTGAATAAAGAACAGACTTCTCTGCATCCAAGCTCTCTGTCTGACAGTTTTCTCCAACTTTTGCCTGTTCTTCCTACATGTGCCTTATATTTTCGGCAAACACTACCCACAATATAGGGCAAAGTGTGACACTCTTTTACCTGCTTTTTTACTAACACTAACATTACTAAGATGCCCAGAACATCGAGAGTAATGGTTGAGACAAAGCAGTGAAAGGTCCTGAAAGATACATAATGTCAGTCTTACCCAATACCCAATCTTTCTGTTTTATGAACACAAGGCTGCTGTATTTTATACCTCATACTAAGTATTTAAAGTATGAGGTATAAAGTACAGCAGCCTTGTGTTAATAAAACAGAAAGATTGGGTATTGGGTAAGACTGCGTTATATCTTTCACTGCTTCGTCACAACCATTACTCAACCAGTAACTCAGCCACCGTGGTGGATATTGTGACATTCAGTTTTTTTTTTTGTTGCCACTACTGTTGGAGCAGCCATAAACTACACAGGTTCATCTCGATGTTCTGGGCATCTTTGTAATGTTAGTGTTAGTAAGAAAGCAGGTAAAAGAGTAAAGTTTGAGGCAGACTAACATCAGTCACTCTGCCGTTCACTGTAGTGGAAGAGATGCGCCTGGTGAGGGTTTAAACCCTGCAGCTACGTCGAGTCCGCCTACAGGAAATAGGTAAGCTGCGACCATGAGACCCGTTCCTGGATTCGTCTATAGGTAAAAACCTGAATGGGCTAGTTATAGCGTCAACATGAGGCTGTGGTGAAATTTTTCAAGTGGCATTTCTTCCTCTGCCTAGTGGGAATGTGCAAATTGTGCATGCGAGATTTCCCTCAAATTGCACTCTGCGTTAATGATTTGAGGCATTTTGCTCAAAACGGACCAATCCTGCAAACTTTGGAACGCCATCTTAGCCAATGGAGATGGAATATGCGGGGAAGCGGACAGGTCTGTGTTGATGACATGACTATAGATTTCCGTGATGTATGGATAAAATGTGTAGGAGTAATATAACAGGCCGTTTTGGAGAAATTGGGGCATAGGTTTGTTGTCCAGGGAGTGTGTGCACAGTTTGGCATGTACCGGGCCAACGGTCCCAGAGATTAGCTGTATGGAGACGGACGGACACACGCACGCACACGGACGGAGTACAAAACATACTCTATACCTTCGGCCTGGTGGAGACAATGATATACATACACCTGCTTCAGGGGAAATTCTGGATCCTGACCTGTTCGTGATCTGACGAATGTGTCGGCGTAGTAGATAAAATCTGTAGTATAGTCCAGAAATAGCCATAGTTTTGTGTAATTGGCCTGGAGATCATTAAAGCAGGCCCTATGAAATCAAGAAAGGAAATGCATTAGATTGTTTTGTGCTAACCGTACAGAGCAATGAATAAAGGTCTGTATGAAACAGCGAATACCTTGTCACAATCATCATTAAGTTATAAAACACTGGTGCAGCAATGACAGTGAGCCATCTGTAGTAGAGATCACTTGATGTATCCATGATCCAAACATCTTTCCTAAAAGAACAACAGCATGGTTAGGGAAATTCATCTCTAGGTTTTATTTGCAAAAGTGCAACATGTGTAAAACTGTAGACAATCCTATGTCTAAACCTCATTTATACATCATTGTGTGGCGTTGCTGCTCGCTGAAAATGTGATGCAATGCCTTGGGTTTGTCGCTTGAAAATCATTTATGTTCCATGAGTGACGTATAAATTAAGCTTAATTTTCCCATGTGTATTATGTACTGGAACCACCAAAACCATTCGCAGTGACATACTTACGGTGGCTCCACTTTCTTTTTATCATCTTTTTTATCATCCTTCTTGTCATCTTTTTTCTCGTCCTTTTTCTCATCCTTCTTCTCATCCTTCTTCTCATCCTTCTTCTCATCCTTCTTCTCATCCTTCTTCTCGTCCTCCTTCTTGTCCCCGTCTTTCTTCTCCTCTTTTTTCTCCTCATCCTTTTTCTCATCTTTTTTAACATCCTCTTTCTTGTCGTCTTTTTTGCTACAGATCACACAGAGCCGTTATGTGGTTGGGACGGGTGGAGGAGGAGGTCTACTGAGGAGCTACTATTTGACTATCCTATCCACAGCACTGTAAAACCGGGATGCTGTTTACTGTTTAGGTAGGGTTCCTCAGGAGGAAGATGTGGTGCACATTTAGTCCAGCAGATGGCAACGTTACACAGCTGTGCTTGTAGTGAGTCTATGCTATCTTTATTTTTCTATTGCCACTTAGAGTAGTTGCCACATTTATTTACTCAACAAGAAATGTAACAGCCATAATTGTTTATTAAAAGGCCAAATTAAATTCAAATCAGTCTGCAACATTAATGCTGATGGCTAAATCCATACAACCACAGTCACAAGCATTTACTTGTGTAGACGGGAAGTTACCGGTAATGCATGACAAGACACTGGGCACATCAACTATACAATTCTAAGCAAAAACAACTAGGCCAGTTGCTGCATTAATACTACATTACCATATATCTATTTGCATGTAGGCTACTAAAGGCTATTATGCTACAATTTCTCTTTCTAATATGCTACAGTCATCTATTTTCAGATCCACTATACACACTTACTTATCTGTGTTGTTGCAGTTATTCATGTTGTAAATGGTGAGTGGCCACTTACAAAGATGACTACAAAAAAGAAGACATTGTGTAATGCTTGTAGCCTTAAAAGAAAACATCCCACATACTCGGCTATGCGCTGTACCGTTTGCCCTTGACTGAAATTCACTCTTAGCTCCACTCAGCACAACTATTATTTTACTTGTGAGTCACCAGAGGATATGACATTAGTTTGCAACCTCTTGATGTCATTGGAAAGCAAAATGATTCGGGTGACCAACTAACTAACAAAGGACCACCTTTGTACACTACTTACTTTCTCTCACGGAGGGTCTCATTCTGACCCATAGACTGGATGTTGCTCTCTCGACTCGAGACATCTTTGAGGTCAGGTCCTCTAAAGCGTTCCAGGAAGGAATCGGGCCTCTCCACCTCGCGGTGCACTCTGTGAGATGCCCAGTTCCGCAGCATGAACAGGAAGTGAGAGAGCCTAGAGGATCAGCAGTAGGAAAGGCAGTACACAGTAACACATGTCTAGGGCCTAGGCAGTAGGCAGCCATACATACGGGACAAACTGTACAGTTACATGTGCTACAAAGTACAAACACTTGTAGACAGTACCTGGCCATGCCTCCGGCACCTGCAAATGAGTCTCTGTGGGAATCAGGCAGTCTGCTGGCAGTGGTGGCTAAAGACATAGCTCCCTCTCCTTGCATATCAGAGCCAGCTTCTTCACAGAGAGATTGAGCCCTGGAAGATAGCGGGTGGGAAATGAATGGCATGTTAATGAGGGGTGCATATTTATTTATTCATGCATGACAATCTTCATTCATTTGATTTAAATCTGACTATATGGACAGATGGTTTGCGCTTTATTATGGGTGTCCGCTTTTCTCCAGAATCAATTAGACAAAAATATTAAACTTCTAATTGGCCAGTTGATGGCTTATTCTATTCCAAATATTTTACAGTAAATGTTTTGCATGTTCTTGAACTTATTTTTGTCCATTTAAAACATAATATACTGTACAGTACTTATCTAATTATATTACCTGACAAAGTTAGTGGTAAAGATAAAACCATGCCCAAATCAATGCAATGTATAACATCACCAGCGGCAGCTACCCACCCCCCATCCCAATCTCAGGTGCCATAATTCTGATGTACTGTATGTTAATATGTTGAATTCTAATGGATTTGATACAAAATCCTGAACTTTGATGTCTTTAGTCACTGTGAACAAAACCATAACATTTGGAACAGTAATACAAGTCTTCTGTGTTATGGCCAAACCTGCTCTCCCCATTTTCAATGACGACCACATCATCATCTGGTGTGCAGAACATGGATCGCCTCTGTCGCGATGACAGGACTTGCTTTGTGTGGATTTTCGCCATGTTCTCTTGTCTAGCTGGCTCTGCTGGCCTGGAAGTTGGACATCAAGACAAAATGTATTAGTATTACTAACTATCTATCACTATCAGTTGGATTTGTTTGTGAGAGAATACGTTTTACTAATGTGTGTTGACTTTGAAAATAGCTCTAATTACTTCTTAAAAGCTCACGTCCAGGATAGCTGATTTTACATTCTTGTCCCCCAGTGTTAAAGGGAAGCCCTGAGACGTGGGATACAGCATGTGCTGAGCATGTGTTTACTGAAACCAATTTTCACTCAGTGTAGAAACTAAAAATACATCCTGATTAGCCTATGTCTTAACTCCAAACAGGATCAGTGCACTGTGAAAGATCACCTCGGTTTAAAGGCCATACTCTCTTGTATGAAGTATAAGTCTATTAGGCCCACTGTAAGTAAGTAAGTAAGTAAATTTTATTTGTAAAGCACCTTTCAAGACAAAGTCACAAGGTGCTGAACAGAACACAGAACAAGCAATCAACAAGTTAAAACCAAACAGGAAAACATAGCACAATAAAGTAAAAAGACAATAAAGAATTTAACTAAGAAAAAACAAGGCAAAAACTCAAAACATAGCTCACTTAAAGACCAAATTATACTGAGGACAGAATTACTCCTTAGTTCAACAGTTTACAATTTGAGAAAACAAGACTGGAAATACCAGGAATTCCATTGAACAAATAGTCCACTTCTTCATTGTGATAAAACACAGTTGCATTTATTATGATGTAACTCTGAGAGTTTTGAGGTTTAGGCTTGGGAAAGAGTCATATATATTAAGCTATCTTATTTATATTTTAGAACCAATTTGTCTTTTAGTATGCTGGGCTGGTGGATGTACACAGAGCTTGATTGTGAAACGCTTTTTCAGAGAGTGACTTGGCCTATAGGCCTACAGTAGAGCTAGTAGAGGTGCGACTCAATAAAATATGCTATCAAAATGCCTTTGTTTAACCTCTTACCGGTAAACCTATTATACTTCCTTGAAGGGGCTCCCCCAGGGAGTCCTTGGCCCCCTCCTTTTTTCCCTCTACATCAAATATCTTCGTAGAAAATAGATATTTTTCTATTTTTGAGGAATGTTATAGGCCTATACTATTTCACAGAATATGAGATTGTAGATCTGCTATTTTTGAGGAATGTTATAGGCCTACTATTTCACAGAATATATGTCATGCCCAGAATCGGGACGCTAGGATTCATGTTGTTAATGTCTGCATGGTGCCAGTTAATAAGAGTGGATCATTGATCTCTGCATATTATGCCATGTGCGTTGTAGCACATGTACACATGTAGATTAGTGCTAATTCCCGGGGAGTTAACCTACCCCCACTAAATTAAATAACGCTGTCTGAAAAAGGTTGGACACAAGGTGTTTGCAGTGTGACTAAATGTAAACTTCAGTGTGTTAATTGAGACGCATATAAATGTGTTTATTTAATCACATTTAGTGATTTGTGTGTGGATGTTCTGAGAGATTTGTTTATCTTATTGGAATCATATTGTAATAACGTAACAAGTGTGACAAGTAGGGATGGGCAATTATCATTGACATGAGACTATTGCCTGGAATTCTGGATATCATATTTAATATCATGATATCATATGGCATGTTCATTTCCCTGGTGTTAAAGTCTGCATTACTGTAAAGTTACTGATGATTATTCATCAGAAATCTCACAGTGTGTATATTTTTGTGAAAGCACAAATAGTCATCCCCACAATATCATCACAATATCAATAGGCTTTTGAGGTATTTGGTCGAACATAGCCTATAGGCCTATATAGTGATTTTAGATGCAGTTGTAGGTTCAGTTCAGAACCATGCAGTTTTTAGTCCATGAGCCAGACCTCCAAAATTGGAACATTAATTATTAATTGAATGTGCAAAACCATACCATATGAAATTGTCAATATAAGTCAATTATGATAACCCTTCCACAGTATAGTAGCTTTTTCATAATTTCGATTTTTTGCATATTTCCCTATGCCCAATTTGCATATTTAAATGTAGGGTTAGGGTTAGAAAATGTGTAATGCAATAAATCACTGTCTTCGTGTAAGTAATCAACTGGGGAAGTTTCACCCTATTCATCTATCATATAGGTCTGTAGATGAAAATTACAAAATGTGAATATGAAAAAGCTATAGGGGAAGGGTTATCATATATTAATTTACTTATATATTGATCCTATATATATTATAATTCATAATTAATGTTCCAATTTTGGAGGTCTGGCTCATGGACTAAAAACTGGTTCTGAACTGAACCGGTTCCCGGTGGAAAAGGGGCCTTAATGTAATGCTTGTTCTGTAGCCTAGTCTACTGCTGAATATGGCTATAGGCTAAATGCACATTTTGTGAACTGAAAGAGGGATTCCCCCCTATTTCATTTATATTCTAAGCCTTCCTCAAAATAGGCTTACCTATAATAGCCTATACTGATAGTAGACATATAAACAGGCCTGGAATCAACACTTGTCCTACCTCATATGCGCTTTATTTTATGTCTGGTCCAATAGCTTTAATTCTCAGAAGACATCACTGCTGCAGAATAGCCTAAACACCGCAATTTGACAGAAACACGTTCAGTCGCCGTGCACCATAATGGTTTCAGAAGACCCATTTGCAATTAGCCTTTCTAGACCATTATGTTCAAATTGCAAAAATATTCATGGAGTTTGGTATGTTGTAGGGTAGGCTATTCTACAGTAGCCTACCTATGGTTTCTGTTGTTCTGTGACATGCTTGCAACCCAACATTAACAGACTGTTTTAGCCTAAAATGTGACTAGCTGTGAAGCTGCAATTAAATAGACCTAGCCCATAGGCCTACCTTAAAATGTGCATTTCAAACTACAGCAAAGTTTCTCAGCAGCCACACTCTGCTCAGAGTCAGATGAGATGCCTCACCTTGACGAAGCCTCCTCAAGCAGAATGTTGCGACCCGACCAAACGCATTATTCCTCTCATGCTGATGGTGTATAATCCCATTTTTTTGTACCGAACAGTAAACCTTTATCCTATGAAATATTTCCAATTTTGTTTCGAGATAAAGAGTCATCAAATTAGTATTGCCAATGCCAGCTGAGCGCTATACTTTCCAAGATCACGTCACCAGCTGTCAGTCAGCACAGCAGACAGCAGCGCGCGGCCAATGGGTGGAGCCCAGTCGAGCCCACGTCTGAGTTACTCATCTCTTCTCAGCTGTAGTGTATGGCCTAGTGATGCCATTAACGAACCCAGTCTCTACTCTCCAGGGACAAACGTTTTTGGCTGACGCTCGGGAACCACTGACGTATATTAGCAGCTATAGACTATAGCTGCTAATATAGCCTACGTCAGTGAAGAGATATGCCAGGGACCCCCAAAGAGAGACCCCCAAAGAAAGAGAGTTCACGGACCCCTATTTAATGAAGTTTCTATCTCTGGGACCCCCAATTTATATTGTAAAATCAATGTTAATTTAGAGTGTATATGGAACCAAATGGACACGGTCCATTTGGTTACATTTGTACACTCTCAGAGTTACAGACCCATAGGGGTCCAAACTATTTGGTTCCAAACTATCAGGGTGGGGACCCCCTGGAATTCCCTCAAGGACCCCTGGGGCTCCCCGGACCCTTTGGGAACCACTGATATATGTGATGACACTTATTATCAGAAAATATATTACATGCTCATTTTAAAAGCCTGACACAGGTGCATTTCATCATGGATATGGAGAGCATCAATTAATCCTTAACATCAAATTCATAAAACAATAATAACTAGAAATGCACTCTGTCGAGCTGCCAACTTGTGCTTTGCACACAAGTTGGCCATGAATGGCCTACAGCAGAGCTCGCAACTTATCTCTGACTCTTGAACTTGCATTCTGTTTGCCGCCCCGGCTCTCCACTGTCAACTATTATATAAGCAGACCCCAATGATCTGACACATATAGTTAATGACAATTGAAAAAAAATCAATTCAAATAGGCCTAATAGCAAAAATAGCTGATCCACAAGCTCAAAGCATGTTGCACTGCGGCACGTTTTGAGCTTGAAGAACGGCTATTTTTGCTAAGACGTAACATGCAATGTGGCCCTCTGGAGTGAGTGTGGAAATATAGTGGCTCTCTCCATCATCAAAGTTGTCCACCCCTGTCTACATTTCACAAACCAACAACCATGATCATTTTGTACATTACAATAATTGTTATAGCTCACCAGGGCAAGGGTGTCTGAACATACAATGACCTTGTAGATCACTGATGCTGATTTGTCTTGGTTGCAACTGTTTTAACTGTGTTAAAACCTGTCTAAATTCTATTCAACCAATTGAGCCAAGCTTGCAACTTGATGAGCAAGCAATCTGTGAGATTAGGTCGGAATGAGAAAGCACCATTACGTGGGTGCTAGTCTGCTAGATCACAACATTTCACCCAGTGTCTCCACGCACACTGAGGCCACCATGATCATCCCGAGGCATAAGGTTAAAAGAGAAATCCCTTGACAATCTGCAGCGCCACTAATCCCAGCTTAGACTTGAGTACCTCTTTGAGCCACCTATAATGTCCCTTCAGACATGGTCACTGGAGGCAATATTTCACTTTGAAAGAGTTTTCCTTCGTGCCCAGCTAATTTCATATAACTTTATGAACTGCCTACATTCATGATAATGCTAATGCAGAACCTATTTTAAAAGGTTTTTTTAAATACCGGTAGTAAAAACTGGCAAATTAGTTTAGGGATAAGGGATAAGGGGTGGCACAAGAATAGCCCCAAATCTCTTTGACGGAAATAGCTGATGCAAAAGAAGATTGTCATTGGGAGCCATAAATAAGAATAGGACTGGAATAGACGTAAAGATTGTCGCTAGGGAGTGGGTTTACATTTAAGCATGGAAAGTGCAACCCTTTCTCCTATAGGGGTTGCTATGACACTGGATGTCACGGACCCCCTTGCCATTGACCCCCATCTGATAATAGTTTGTGACATGGACCTTATTTTAATCCAATTGTTAAATTTTGTTTTCAAGTATTTGATAAGCTCACAGGGCAAGCTTCTAGATCTGGTATTTTCAAAAGATAATGTACTGCATTGTATTGATGCAAACAGGTTAATTTCGTTGTGTGTTCAATGACAAAATAAAATCCATCCATCCATCCATCCATCCATCCATCCACTCTGGGACAGGCTCCATAATTACAACTGATTTGAGTATACTTCCTACAAATTGTCATATTCCCAATACAAATGCCCTTCTATTTAGCTATAGCATTGTGCAATGTCCTATTTAGTTCCCAAATATCTCATTGTTATCCAGCTGCAGTTGTAGGTTAAAATTGAATGTTGCCATGGCAAAACAAATTAGTGAGCCACTGTGCAATCAGAATCACAACCCCTCTTTCCCAAACCCCATTAAGTCTATGGTATCCAGGTGCATTTTGAAAGCCTCTTTACATGGCAGCCAGAAGGCACATGGTAATTATTGCAATATAATGCACCTGGCTGTTTCATCATGACACATAAAGTCTCTGCTTTGTTACAGCTTCACTCTATTTGTGAGTCAATCAATTCCTGTATCCCAGTAGGCTACAGTGATGAACTACCACCTCAAGTTACAGCAGGTATAGGTATGTAGAAAACAATAAGGCACCTTTAAGATAGGCCCTATACAAAAGAGGTTCCCCTATTATTATAAACCAGTTTTAATGCTATTTAGCATCATTTTGTGGATGGTGTGCCTATATGGTGACCATGGATTACGGGGAACCAGGGTATCCGGAGAGTGAGCAGGAGAAATTACTACCAAGGGTGAAGAGAGCAGTGGAGAGTGGAAGAAAATATATATTGTGCACAGAAATGGAGAGACGAGAAATTAACAAAACAATGGGACAATTCAACAAACCAAGAGAACAAAATGTAACGTGTGCACACAAATTAAACTAATTAAATCAAGATAACTTAAAAATAAGCAGCTGAAAAAATACATGAATAATTCATGCCATACACATGTGCACATGGAATGCAGCCAATTTCATATCAAGTGGCTTCTGGCAGAGCCGTGAGTCCACTTGACTTGATGAGGTTGGTTGTGCTCATCAGAGGCACGGTAGGATTTCTTCTACCCTGTCATTTGGTGACATGGTTTAGTGTGAGAACACGTCTGCTGTCTTATACTCACAGACAGGGTTTCTATGACAACCTCAAGGGCAAATCATAATGTCTGTCTAGTATGGTACAAGAAGTCTCAACAGCCCTAACATGAACAGAATTAGGTTAACCACAGCACAGATTCAAGGATAAGATAAGCCTTTATTGATCCCCAGAATGAAATTGGGGCATCAACAGCTATAGTAAGAATGAAACACAGGAGATGTACAGGTAAGAACTGAAGAGACATGAAACATAAGAGTTGCAGGCTGATAGGGCAGGGCCCTAGATATCTGCACTGGGCCTCTGGATGAGTGCAGAGGAGCCGGTCGCAGGTGCAAGACTGAGAGGAGATCAAAGTAGCCACTAGCCACACACACACAGCGCATCCCCGGCCGATAGGTGTGAAGTGTGAACGGTTTGGGGGACAATTTAAAACAAAGGCGGCTTGCATGCTGTGGTTTGCTAAACTAAACAGAAATGTGCATGCACAAGGGCTGCCAAAGTCTTTTCTTGTTTTTCTTGTTTTTTCGCCCCCTCTCTTCGAGGTTAGACTGGGCCAGCTCTAAACTGACTGGGCTACGGCCCGCGTGGCCCAATGGACCCTACACCGGTGCACGCTAGAGAGACTCTGGACTCGGAGACTCTAAACTCGGAGACTCTGGACTCTGAGACTCTGGACTAGCCTGGAAAGATGCCAGCTTAGATGGTTCGGCCATCTGGTCAGAATGCCACTCGAGCTTCTCCCTAGGGAGGTCCTCGATGCACTTCCCACTGGGAGGAGACCCCGGGACAGACCAAGGAGCAGTTGGAGGGATTACATCGACTCACTGGCCTTGGAACGCCTTTGGATCCCCCAGGAGGAAGTTACTAATGTTGCTCTGGAGAGTGGAGAGGGAGCTGGTGGAGTTACAGACTACAGATAAGCGGTTGAAGGTGTGTGTGTGTGTGTGTGTGTGTGTGTGTGTGTGTGTGTGTGTGTGTGTGTGTGTGTGTGTGTGTGTGTGTGTGTGTGTGTGTGTCCACAATGCATATGTGGATGTGTGTAAGACAGAGATAAGGAGAGTTGCATATTGGAGAAATAACCTGATTTATAAACATTAGGCCACAAATGTACAATATAGGCTAGACAACATTAAACATCTTCTGTGAAGTAAACAAAATCAGACATACATCCTAAATTTCAGTTGGCCTGCCCTATACTGTATAGCTTTTATTATGACATATCTGCCCTCTGCAGGAGGTGAAGTGAATTGCAGCATTCACACTTAGAGTAATACCTTTTCACAGGACACAGAACCGATTACTGATGCCTTAGTGTCATATCTTCTGGAGAGGAAATTACTTTTTCTTAGAAGCAGCGTTACTGAATAACAACCAGATTTTTTAAAACATTAATAATAATATCATTACTCTGCTCATCTGCATATTATGCAAAGAGATGAAAATCCAAGGCACTTGCAACCCCCACCCATACAGACAGTGCTACTATCCTGTTGGAATTTAAACATTGATGACATGTTTGATTATAGATAATTATTATGTAGCTCCTTCTTGTGACAGACATAAAGACAAACAGATTGACAACATGAAGTATATTTGTATACATGAATTTACTTTATTTCAATGCAGTCAAGCATTAAGGAGCATTAGGGCGGCCGGGGGGACCCCCAGTAGGCCTACCTACCTGTCAGTTGCTGGGGTCCGGGGACCCCCGTTAGGCTACTGGCTGGGGGTCCCAGAGATAGAAATGCCACTAAATGGGGGTCCGCAGTCTAATGCATGTCAAACTAGCCCTAAACATAACCTCACAAAAACAAGTAGTCCGTGTTGTAGGAAATTTACCACGAATAGAAAGGTAGCCACAGTGTGGTTGCAGTGTAATGCTGAAGGTTTAATCACAGGTCTGTCTTCTTTATGTATTATGATTAAACGTGCATTCTGCCGCGGCCCCTATATCTTAACAGAAGCACAGTGGATTATTTCTGTCACATTTTTCTATGTTCTATTTTCTAGGTATGTTTGTTTGCACATCCAAGGAATTTGTCTTTGATTGTGCATTACACTGACGCAACAGCATAAACATTTTTCAAAATAGAAAATCACACTTGTGTGAAGTGAGGGCTGCTCTTATCATCATACATCATCATAAATCAGCCAATCAAATTACCACATTCCGTTCTCAAACACAACTACAAAGCTGTATAGGAGGTAGCCCCTCAAAAAGAATGCTGAAATGGCTAGAAACTACAATGCAATATACTGTAGACAGGCTGTATTTGTTGTAAGGAATGGGATGGGAATCTGTTTTATGTATTGTAATTGCAGAATGTATCCCTTAATGCCAGATTTAGACACTAACCATCTATGCTCATTATGCCCAATGTAGAAGTAAGGCTATTATCTGGTCAACTCAATCACATATTGTCCTAACAGACAGAACAAATAATATCCACATCACTAATCTGGGAAATTAGTGGCCTATCTGTTGTTATGAGTCAATGATGAAGCTGTACATAATTTGGTGTAGGCCTAATATGAAATCTCGTGAAGCATTAAATAAATGGGCCCATAGTAATTACCAAGTAATTACCTCACATTTAGACTGTGTGTACTGTACTAAAATGCACAACCTACACTTATACTGCTTATATGTTATGAGATTTACTCAAATTAATGGAAGTATGGAACGTTATGTAATCTCGTCCAAATATATGTGGCATATCATCAGTATGTGCTTCAAAGTGGGATCTGGGTATTCCCAGGTGTCCATGGGGGTGTTTCCAGGGGGAGTCCCATGTTAAATCATTGAGGAACCAAATGGACCCTTAAGGTCCCCACACGTACCGAGCGTGTTCTTCGGATTTCTAGCGGCGTTTCTCCATCGGTTTAAATGGAACCAAATGGACTCGTAACTCGTAGGGTCACTTTCCGTGGCCTAATCAAACCAGAAGCACTGCTGTAGGCCTGTAGCTATCACAGTGGTTCTCAAAGTGGGGTCTGTGTGTAGCTCTGGTCCATTGCTCTAATGCGTTGCATTAATGCAACATTAGAGCTATGGGCCAGAGCTAGGTCCAGTCCACGGATCCTCTGGGTTACTTGAGGGCTTCCAATGGAAGGTGATCTGAGACTGAGAGTGTACAAAAAATGGAACCAGAATGTGTACACAGTTATGGGTTCCGGGTCCTTGAAATTAAGAAGTTTGAGAACCACTGTGTGTAGTGCTCTGTGTACAGTCTGTACATGTCCTGCCCCTCCGCATCAGCAGATGGCAGTATATATATGGTATTATACGCACTATCATGCGCCAACAACAAAACTGTAACCGAAGAAGACGGAGCGAAAAAAAGCAGAAGGTAGCCAGCCCTGAGCCAGCCAGCAGCCAGGCCAAACGTCCTCCTCCTCTGCTAGCTCACTTCCACTGTGTGTGTGTGTGTGTGTGTGTGTGTGTGTGTCCCACTAGGTTATGATTGACAGAGTCAGCAGAGGTGTTTTATTATTGGCATGCTGTACGCGATAGACCCGCTGCTCCAATATTACTGTGATCTACCCAGGAGCTTCAGCATGGCGGGTCGAGCCCACAAGAGCAGCCCCCAACAGCCGTCAACAACAAGGACAAAAACATCCTCTTACATGGGGATCCTGAGGATAGTATTTATTGCTTTCATCCACGCGTCGCAGGCGAACAAACAAGGTGGGTTCTGGCGCTGGTTAACCCCGTACTACAGCAGACAGGGTAACGTCAAGGTAGTAGGTTAATGTTATGGAGCCTGCAGTGTTTATTTACACTCTCACTTTATCATCCACTGCTAGCCTTTGGTGCTATATAGCTAACACCTTGCTAACCCTCTCCAGTCCACTTCTATTGGTAGCTTAACGGCCACTTATTTATGTGCTGGGCTGGCCGCTGGAATGAACTGGCTCCTGTGAATGGTGCAGAACCGCATATGAAATTGGAATATATCGGAGTTGCTAACGGATCCTGAAGGTTGTCATGTAAAGCAGCATTTGGCTGCGCAGGCTAACGTTAGCTGGTGTTTTAGAGTATGTATCTGAGAGGTGAGGCTGCTAGTTAGCCACAGCAGACCACAGCCAACCAGCACGTCCAGCAGTAACACTATCTGATGTGTTGGAAGGGAGCTGACAGGTGTGGTTTATAGATTAACTTTATTGTATTTCCTGCAGGGCTGTCACATTGGAAGGAGGTGGTGGTATACTTGCTGTTCACTGGCTGTTGGATTAATGTAAATGTGGCTGATTGAAATCTAAGGATCTAATCCACAATAAAGGATATCATCAGTGCTACTTTCCATTGACCATTTGTTTTGTACTTTTGGATTTTACGATACATGACATGTTAACATTTGGTTACAGTATACTACGTTTTTTATAGTGTAGCTAAATGTATTGACATGGGGTTGAGCCACCCTACATCATCCCTTTTAACAGATCAGATACAATATGACAACAATGTTGTGTCAGATGTGTCACTTTAACACGTAGCTCTCGAGTTGTCAGTCTTGTCACCAGATTGTTGTTGGTGTTGGTATTGTTAATCCTGAGAGACCTTTATGGGGTGTTTGGGTTTCAACAGCAGCTGTGCCAGATCTGAGATCTTGCCTTTAGTGACCCCGGCGGGCTTATTTTGTAAAGTCACTGAAACTAAATTAAAGGGACACTTGGGTAACGCAGACCTGTCACAACAAGGCAGCGTGGTGGTGGATCTACTTTCTGGCCAACTACAAGTGCAAACATCTCACGTTCATTAAACGTTCTTGTAGCCCTCCCTGTACTCTCATAGACACCTATTAGTCAGCTCTATATTAGCCTACACACACCTGTCACAAACCGCTCAGTCAGAAGTAATGACTGGACAAAACTGTCACCAGAGCCCTTCAGTCTTCATCACTGCTTAGCCCAGGTCAGGCAGGGTGACCTAGGTGAAACATACTATGATGGTACAGTATTATACTTACTGCACAGTATCAGAATGGAACTGAAAGGGCAAAGGGGAAATTAAGTTGAACTCAGCTTGCTACTGTGTTGGTTTTGAATCCGCTATAGTCTAGTCTCTTTCCACACAAGTATCCTCGTCTTGTTAAAACGTTTTTTTGTCCCCCTCCATGATTCTTTAACTCACATTACTTTCTTATTCCCTTCCTTCTAAGCATAGGTCAGTTCATTACACGCCTAGGGAGTGGGACACACAGGTACATTTAGACATGGAGTTTTGTCCCTGAAAGCACCCGTAGGCTTGGCACTGGGAAAATGTAGCATGGTGTGCCACAGGTTAATTATGCATGTTATCACAGTTGGTGAAATCGATTGAAATAATAACTAATAAGCCATTAAGTATTTCCATTGTGGACATACTAAGTAATCAATTACTCTGCCACACTTTAAGATAAAAAAAACATCCCTGGCCTATATATGTCTCTTGAAATACTATAATCGAATCGAAATGATTTTGTAATAGTTTGTTCACCATACTGCTAGACAGTAGACTAATTGGGAGGAACCCTGAGGCGCTAATGCGTTTGAGTCTTTATGCTTCTGCTGGTCTGCAATTTCACTTTCACAGTAATATTATTTTGGTAATTATTTCATGTTGACTTCAAGTTCAAGGCTTAATTTCAGTAATAGTTGTCTGTAGATCTAGAGAAAGAGACTGAGCCTTTTTCCTTCCCTTCTGAGCTACTCTGAACATTCATGGCATGTGTCTGCTCACAAAGTTGCAACATACTATCATATTCTACTGCGTCTCCACACGTTCTACTATGAAATATGAATCTCCCACTTCAATGGAAAGGATGGCAGGCATTAACCACTTCTTACGCCATATTACTGTACTTAAATTTATTGCCAACGAATATCAGATCTACAAGTTCAAAATATGGACGCAAGGTTAAGTGATTACGTAAATAATTGTCTGTAATGCTCTTCTCCGCAGCTTGAGCAGATCATTCTTTTTGAGTACAAATTGTTCAAAAATGTGTCGCCGTCAACTTGTGAAAATCAGCGTGGTTAGATAACAGTGTGTGCAATACATGCCTGCAGCTGTTGAGAGGGTTCGTGCAGGTCTGAAGACGTATGGAAATGACATACAGAGATTTGTGCAGCCGTGAAATTTTTTTGGAACACCAGGAAAGTAGTGCTGGTTGATGTGAACAAAATAATTATTTTTTACCAAATACCTCAATATCGATATTGTGAATTTGTGATGATAATGTCATTTTCTTGTCTTATTCTACAAGCTCACAAAACATCACGATAGGATACATACATGTCTTTATTGTCTTATCACATTATTATGATATCCAAAACCCTAGGCCTAGACGATACTGTGTGTGTATCTCATATGATGATATCAATATAATGTAAATATATTGCCCAGCCCTACAGGAAAGTATGGGGAAATTATGTTCAGTCCCTCCCTGTATGCATAATCGTACATGATGATGACAGATTGCATCGCACTCTGACTTACTGACACAATGTTGTGAGAGAGGATTTGCTATGGAAATGAGTCTTGTGTACAGTATCTCATTCAGTGACATGCAAACATTCTGCTCTCCTTGTATTCACTTTAGCTTTATCTACTACTTGTATTGTTTATATATATATGTTTGCCTTCATGGTGATCACAAAAGCAGTCTCCTTTTAGCAAAACGTGGGGTTTTCTCTTCAGTAGTCCTAGCTTTATTTCTTCCCTCTACCTAAAAATCACTTCAATGTATGAGCAGCATAATAATAATGACAAGATGAATATTGCTTCTATATCAATTTGTATTTGCTTGCTTATTTTCACAGCATTTATTCAGTCAGACACCATTCTAGAAGTTCTACATTTTGGTGAAGGAAGCCTCTTACAGGTGAGAAACAAGTTTTACATTATTTTCATAAGTGTTTTCCTTCTTTTCATTGCCATTCTCAAAATTCTCAATTCTCAAATTCTAAAGCAAACATGAATAGGTAAAGTCATTAATTTATAAGCAGGCACACACTGAATTCTTTTCAATTTTCCTACCTAAATTTACCTTTGTATAAATTAGAACATGGCTAATTGAACTCTCCTATACACACCTGGGCAACGTTTGTATATGTAGTGATTTTGGATGTGAGAATTGATTGTCAGATATTTATAGCTTGTTTGTTACAGTTTGTTCCTACATTTCTGTTTACAGGCAGAGTCTGACATTGATTTCAGTTTATATCATCAAAAAAGGTAAGTGTTTATTTTGCCTCCAGAGTTGAACATGACACTATTTGTGAAACGTTTGTGTTAATGCCATTATGAAATGAGATGTGATCATGAGACATTCAGACGCTAGCAACAAGAACGACAAACAAAGATTAGATGGGAGTGTCGCCTATTTGGTTACATGCAAGTGTACATGCAGGTTTAGCCTGGCAGTTTTTTACATAAGCCAAGTTGCATGAATCAAAACAGGCATGAAGGCAGGCGTCCATTCCACTTGTCATATCGATGTGATTTTAAAGATTGGAGTTTAATTGGATTACATAACTGTGTGTCTGGCCTTGGCCTTGAAATGGTTGTCTTGCGGCTGTATGTATCATCCCTTTACATTACTTGGGTTTGTATTGCTGACTGAGAGAGTACAGTAGGCCGTCCTAGTAGCTGTGGGTTTTTCTCTTTTTTTTTTCTCTCTCTCTTTGCTTGCTTCAAAAAGATGTGAAGCATGAAGTTGAGGCCTTGTCTACCCTTCTGACATTGACAAGCATCCCTGGGTTAGTCATACCTTACTCAGGACGAAGATCGATTAGATCATGTTAAACTCAAGTCTCGAAACAGATACATCTTCCATCTTGAACATTATTGGACAACTTGATCAATGTGATACTCTCCCCGCCTCCATCCATCACAGAGTAGAGAAACATTATTTCCTCACAGTTGAATACTAGTACTTACACTTCAGACGCCCTCTAACTCAAATTAGTAAATATCAGTTTTATTTTGGGGAAAAAAAGATTAACTATGTAAAGTCCTATAAATATCTGGGTTTCTTTGTTGATGAGCATATGAGCTTTGTTCATGGTTCCACAGTCTCTGAGTCTGCAGGCAGAGCCTTAGGAGGAGTAATGAATCATTCATTCATTCATTCAGTACTAGCAATAGTTGCAGGCAGGTGTCGCACACAGACAATACTAGATGATCTGAAAGCTCTCAACGTGTTGTGAGCTTGTAGATTGGCTATTTTTCAGTGATTCAACTAAGTATAACTCAGGCTATTTTACAGTGATTCCTTCAGAAGGCCACCTACTGTATAGCTGTGAAGGGAGGAGCATTTTACAGCACCCTTGATGCCTCCCATATTTTCTTAACCAATAAAACCTTGAAACAGCCCAAGTGTCTTCCTGTGATTGGCTGAACTGAGCTGTTGCTTTCTTTTCTTTTGCATGCCAAAGCCCAAGGGGGGGAGAATTACTTTAGAGTTTAGAGCGTCAATCTTTTCCAGATTGCCAGAAAGACTAGAAATCAGTTTTGCGGTTTGCTAGAACAATTCACAACAGGGACATCCTATAGACTTGCATATCTTGTCCACTTATTTATTTATTTTACAGTATGAGTATGTCTTTCTGTGTCAGGACTTAAACTATTCTCACTGCCTATTGTTTGTAGGACAGTGCAGAACGTCCCTGCCCATTTTGTACGTACAGTACACGGGGGTTATCTTACACATTCACAACGCAGCCCAGGGCGTAGGCCTCCTTGCTGCTTGTTTCTGTGTCGCTTTCAGAGCTTTTCTAAAAAAACAGAGCTTCCCTTTCTGTAACCGATGACGATGAGTAACTTTTGCCAAACGTGCCTAGTAGTCGTGGTGGGGGGGGGGGGGGGGGGGTTATTGAGTGTATACTGGAAGTTGTCAGTGTTCCTCTCTCAGTGGTTGAGCGCTCTTTGAAGAAGTGAAACGTCTCCTTATGTCTAATCATGAGCTTCTTCTTTGGCGGTATTCTCTCAGTTTTTGTGTAGGTTTCATTCAGCACACTAAGCACTTCCTGAGGAGGTAGAACATTTTTACATTTTTACAGTAGCCTCGAGCGCAGGTCACAGCTGCCGGCTGGGTTTGTCTGCTATGTCAGTACGTGGTCTCCCTTCTTCGTGTGCTGACAGGCTCCCCCCGTCGTGGAATATTGTGCGATATTCCGTTCCCAGCTGAAGGTCAGCCTGACACTGGATAGACCACGCAGACATGCAGGTCTGAGGCCAAAAGGCTGAACCTCCCATGACCTACTGCTCCTGTTACGCACTGGACAGTCGGCATCCCCCCCCACACACACACACACACACACACACACACACACACACACATACTTTCTTGTCCAAATACACCCGGTCCCGAGCTTCCAGGTGGAGCCAACCTCATAGTCAAATGTTTAGGGTGTGCGCATACCACACTACATGCACATATTGCCCTGATTAGCGAATCTCCGGTTGGCTTTGCAAGTGGCCAGACCATTCGCTATTTCGCTGTCATTCCCTTACTGTCTCTATGCATTTCTTCTCTCTCTCCACTGAAACTGTCAATTAAACGCTTAATTAACCGTATATACTTTGTTGTAGGACACATCGTGACAACTGCTGATCTACTAACTCACAACACGTTGTGAGCTAGTAGGTCTGCAATAATATTATAAATGTTATGATTTATGTCAATTACATTTGCCCAAAATAGGGATGCCTGCCAAGTAGTAAAAAGTGAAATAAATAAATACATAAATAGAGAGTTGCGGACCAACTGTAAACGATAAAATGAACCAGATATTTTTTTTTTTTAACTAATTACTTGGTCAACATAGAGACTGCTGGCAGCTGGGCCCCCACGACTGTGGGGTGTTGGCAGTCATTGTGAAGCTGTCATGCATGGGAGGGTCTCTGTGTGTGGATTATTATCAGCCCCCAGGAGGTGAAATCCACCCCAGCTCCAGCTAGTAGAGCTCTCTCAGAGGAGTGTGCTATTGTCATTGCCACTGTATTGTCTCTTCTACACACTACCTGGTAGATTCTATGTGGTGTTTGTAATTAATAATTACTTGGGTACACCCAGTAATTTGGGAAGAATATTTTAGAACAAGATTAAATTTACAATAGCCTACTAGTTAACAGAGGGACTCTTTCACAATTGTATTTAATCCTGTAAGTGCTGAGTCAAATCAACACATCACAGTTGACTAACTACCAACCTAAATCATCACATGACTTGAATTTAGCTTGTCCCATTATCCTACGTCACTCTAAAATGTCCTACTCACTGTAAAAGTTTAAGATGACGCTACATACATTGTTTTGCGCTATGATCACCTCAGCTTTTAGCTTAGCACCAAAGATGATCTATTCACTTCCCTGTGAGGAGGGGCCTATCCTATTGTTAGGATACACCTGTTGTCAAGCAGGTTTGGTGAGCTGTAACCCATCGCTTATGCCCTGAGCTCACACCTGTGAAACCTCAGCATTGTTTTGGCTTGCCTACATGTGATGGAGAAACTCTAAACTTTTAGGGGCCTTTTCTAGTCCGAGTCTGACGAGGAGAGAGGCGTCTTCTCCCCAAATTCCCTCTCCATCCCTCTTGAATCTATGGAGTTTTATCAAGGTTTTCCATGTGGAAGCTGCCTTCCACCGATGGGAGCAGTGCTCCAAGTCCATAGCATTAATCCATCAGAGGAACTAGTAGCCACGGGTCATTCTGCTTGACATCACATTTTGAACGTTTGTATCCATTTTTGGGGGACTTTCACACACATGGATACTATTCTGTTTAACCTGCTGTTGCTCCTGTCATGTCTTCCGCTTGCCTGCAGTGTGTCCCCGCACCGTGGGAACTGTCGACCTATACGATTTGAACCTCCAATGCTGGACTTCCACGAACAGTGAGTTGTGTGTGTGTGTGTGTGTGTGTGTGTGTGTGTGTTGTCTCTTCATAATCTGTGTACCGTGTCAATATGACACAATTCAAGCCAAGTAACAATGACTGCATTAATTTAAAAGCTATTATTAATATAACTGTTGTGTTCCATTTCACGCTACACATCTTGTCTAAGAGGACCACAATTGTGCCATATAAGCTCACAGACTGGACCTCTTAATGAGTCAGTCAGCCAATCAATCAATCAAAACTTTATTAATGACCCATGGTCCAAAGCACAATAAAAACAAAAAACAACTACGACACATACAAAAACATATAAAGACGAACATAATCCATAGGTTACAGGTACAGGTTACATCTTCAGTGTGTGTGGGAAGTGGGAACTATTCCTGAACCATTTCCTTCACTGGTGCTGCATTCCAGAATTATACGAATTGATATTGAAAGCATGATGATGTGAACTGCTACTAGTGCCAATCCAAAATTATTGTTTAACACTTCATAGTATGCTCTCATCTTTAAACAAGATACATTTTTAGAACCACACGGACAACACCCAGGTACTGTACCCTGGACACATTCACTAGATCACATTCCACGTTGACAATGGGTGCAGCGCCCATGTGGCGTGACCCAGCCTCAGGTGTTGCCTTGCCACCGTACAGTAAAAAAGCCGTGCAGTGATTCAGTATCGCTGAGAAGGGCTGCTCGGCTTGTATGTTTTAGTTTACGATTTATTGTCATTCCAAAATTGCAATTGATGATTTAATTGTGTTTTGGACATTGATATTGGAATTTAGAATTATTTTTTTTATATTATAGATCCTAAATACATGAATGTTTTCCCTTACAAAAATGGCAGAATAGATAGACAAATACCATAAATATACACAAATATACGGTTGTCTAAACTTGTTTTCTGCACCTGAGGAACATATTAAACCCATTTAGGCCTGACCTCAAAATTAAAAAAGAATCTTCTAAATCCTCCAGTTTTCTGCAGACCTACAAGCTTGTAGCGCCACTCGGTGGCCCACTATGAGCTTGTAGATCTGCTATTTTTCAATAGCTAAATTAATACAATGTTTAAAACACCAAAAGGGGTTCCCGCCCAAAATGGGTTAAGATGTTGCCATCAGGCCGAGAGGACCTCAGGACCTCACTAATCAGTTTACATTTCTACAAAAGTTACTGTTAATAAAAGTTCTATATAAAGTTTATTACTGTATATTATGATATATTCAAATTTCAAAGCCTATTACTGAAATGTACCAAGAAATGACTGACAATGACGATAAATCTAAATTATGTACTAACTAAACAAACCATACTTAATAACTTAATAACCAAATCAATGGACAAAATATGGATGCCAGTGGTTAAAAGAGAGTGGGAAAACAACATGGAAAGGATGATGAAATAAATATGCCAATTCTCATACAGCTGTTTTTATGGCGTGGCTCTGTAATAGGCTAGCCGTCTGTGAGTGTGTGTGTCTTTGTATGCGTCTGTCTGTCTGTGTGTGGGTGTCTGGGTGTCCGGCACTAATCCCACAAAGCGCTGGACCGATCAATGCCAAACTTTGTACTACGCACACTTGCCAGTAGGCCACAGAAGTACCACGATAATTTATTTATGCTTTTCACGTTTCTGAACTTGAAATATTTAAAGGGGTGCCCCTTTCAATATTTCAACTCATTTTCAACATTTTACTATGTAATTAATATACCTTAGAGCTGTTGTGTGGAAATAATAATAAAAAGGTCCCCCCATTTCCTAGAACTGGAGGTCTGAAAAAAATCATTAACATGGTGAAACATCTTTATGACATCATTAAGATGTGTTTCACCATGTTAATGTTTTTTTTTAATGGCGTCAAATTTGGCATGATTCGTCATAGATATATCATAAAACGACTTGTGTCGACTGTGAAGTCATCCGAATCAGGGGTTCTCCAGTCATAGACATCACAGGCTGGTCAGTGGTCACATAAAGTTCCAGATCCACTTTGGAGCCGGGCCGTTCCTATTTGGATCCTGAGATCCACATGATTTGATTTTCATTCAGATGAATGGAAACGGTTCTAAACAGTTATGCAAAATATTTGCAATTGGTGAATTATGTTAACTTATAATTGTGACCGTGATCATGTATGACTGAGAAAGGCTTGCTGAGTCTGACCTCAAACCAATACTCGCACCCCACCATCTCCATGTGAACTCGCCCAGCTGTCTCTGCCTGGGAGTTCCTGGCCTTACTTTCTCAGTAAACAGTCGCCTTATCAAACACACTTGCTTGAATTGGCATGTTACCTTGAGAGAATAGTAAGAACCAAACAATGAACATTCCCATGATGCAAGAGGACATGGCGTAAGGAAACATTTGTGACCTTAAACAGCAGTTGGGCTCGTCAGCGTAGAGCAGACGTTTTGTCTCATTTGCATCTTCCCCGTTTCCCCTCCCATTAAAAAAACACTATAAATATAAGACTTTTAAGCCTAGATCTAGGTGTACAGTATGTTGATTTGAATTGAATATTTTATTTCTTCCTCTACAGGCCTGTTGGAATGCCAAAAATGGAGAAAGTTTATTTACATAATCCTAGCTCAGAAGAAATTAGTTTGATATCAATATCAGCAACAACATCACATTTTCACGCATCCTTTTTCCAGAATAGGGTAAGTAGCTATCAATGAACACATATATCACTGATTCACAAACCACATTGCATTTTAATTTAAATTTGTTCAATGAAAATGTGATTTTCCAGATTCAGATCTGTCTCTATAACAGGAAGTTGACATTTTGTAATTTAAAGAAATGTGTTTGTTTTGTAATGTGAAACATCGTCAGAATTCACTTTGTTTGCATGCATTTGTTGTCTGTAGTTTCTGTTTCGTGTCAATGGGGAAGCTATTTAGAATTATCATTTATTAAACAACGCCATAACTATTGAAGAAATCTCACCAATATTTGCAGTTAAATCATGGCAAGGTACAACCCAGGCCAAAATGTCATTTTGCTTTAAAACCTGCTAGTTAAAAGCATACTTGAGCTGTTTATGTGAACTGTAATAAATTAAACTCATAAGTTAACACCTGTTCCCGACTCAAAGCTGATAGCATGTAGGAGTGTTAGCCTGGCCTTACTTCATCCATGATGTAGCTTCCCTGTCTGCACTGTGACCTCCCACTCGGGTTGTTCACTTAAGGAGCACTCCAAATTTGGATTTCCTCCTGGGTTATTACACTTGTGTTAAAAATAGGCCAATGTCTTAAATCATAGTGATCACTTGAACACACTTGGTCTCAGGCCTGGGAGATCATGCTGTTGCATAGTGTAGTGTGGTGTGTTACATTACAAGATTTCAATTATTATTGAGCCTATACGAGTATTGGAACTTTGAAGCCTTTTTTTTTTTACAAAGCCTTGTTTTGACTTTTGACATTTATTTATTTATTTATTTATTGTGTGTGTGTGTGTGTGTGTGTGTGTGTGTGAGAAAATTCCTTCTGTCTGGTATGATGTAATAATAATAATAACTTGAATGTATATAGCACCTTTCAAGAAACCCATGGACGCTTTACAATACAGGAAAAAAAACACTATGCATTTTTGTCTCTTTTCTTCCAACAGATCATTCCACCTGGGGGAAACACGTCATTTGATGTTGTGTTTCTCGGCCGCGTAGTGGGGAATGTAGAAAATACTTTATTTATTAATACGTCGCATCATGGACTGTTTACATACCAGGTAGATGCCAAAACATTATCTTCCTGAGTCTCCTGTCTTGTGTTAAATGTGTAGTGCCAGCAACATGTGACTGGTGCGCTACTATCGTGTTCCCTTCTCTGCCCTGCAGGTTTTTGGGGTTGGCATCCCGAACCCTTACAGACTACGGCCCTTCATAGGGGCCAGGGTCCCAGTAAACAGCAGCTTCTCCCCTTTAATAAACATTCACAACCCACACAGCGAGCCTCTGCAGGTAAACAGCCATCAACAACAACAGCACTCGATGTCACTGGTCATCAATCTTGAGCTCGTTTGATTAAAGTCTGTGAAAATAGATTTACGCCAGGTGAATGTTTCATGTCGTCACTGTTGGGCATACGTGTCTATGTCCATATTTCATTGTCTTGTTTTTTTTTCTTCATTAAATGAAGGCCCTATTTTATACTTTGTCATATGACAGTGTCGCACAATAGTAGTGGAAATAGCTGATGTACAAGTGTGAATGTGTTTGAGCTTGTAGACCTGCTATTCTTTACCTGTTTTTCTGCATTTTCTTTCTATTTGAAAATGTTTTAAAATATTTGAAATATTTAGCCTGTAATGACATTCCCAAAATCGTGAGGTTGAAAGTGGTTACGTCTGTCTGTGAGTTTTATAAATATTTATTGTTTAACCAATGAAAAGTATCATGACTTTTGACGACTTTTTGAGTGGTGCAACCACTCCCTTTTAATTTTCAATTAACCCTTAAAGTTAGAATTACACAGGTTCTTTTTTCCATTTCCTGAAAAAATATAATGGTTCTGGAAATGCAAGTTTTCAACCCGACACCAACAATATGTTTTCTTAACTTTCTTCTTTTCTTCTTACTGCCAGGTTGTGGAGATGTATTCTAGTGGTGGGGATTTACATCTAGAGCTGCCCACAGGTCAACAAGGAGGCACTGGCAAATTATGGGTTAGTTTCAGTTTACAAAAAGACATCTACTTCATGGCACAGCTGTGAGAATTGAGTCAGTTCAACCCTGCTGATTTTGCCTTTGCAGGAAATCCCCCCATTTGAGACAAAGGGGGTGATGAGAGCCAGCTTCTCATCCAGAGATGTAGACAACCACACAGCTTTCATCAGGATTAAAACCAGTGCCCCCGATGAGGACCAGTTCATCATCCTCCCTGTTGAAGTGGAGGTCACTTCAGGTCTGTCGCCTCATCCTACTACACTATCAAATTCTCCTCCATCCAGTAATTCACTTCACCACCTACATTTTGGTGGCAATACAATAAGTTGTATAAAACTTAACTCTTCTTGTTTTGTCTACTTGCTCCCTCTATACAGCCCCTGGCATATATTCATCAACAGAGATGCTCGACTTTGGTACGCTTCGGTCACAAGGTATGGAATACAGCAATGCGTATGGCATTTTGGAAAAAGAGTCATGAGTTTTTCTTATTCTCGACAATTTATCTCCCTCTCTCTCTTTCTGTTTATAACCAGATCGACCAAAGCAGTTAAATTTACATCTTTTAAACTCGGGAACAAAAGACGTTCCCATCACAGTGAGTGTTCCGGAGCTTCTTCAGTTCATATAAGCAAACTCAACCACCTACCAGTGAATAAAGAGTTTGTGTTTTATGCTTTCCAAACTCAACCACCTACCAGTGAATAAAGAGTTTGTGTTTTATGCTTTCCAAACTCAACCACCTACCAGTGAATAAAGAGTTTGTGTTTATGCTTTCCAGAGTGTACGGACGACCCCATCAAATGAAGCGGTCACGATAGATTTTAAGGCGATAACGCTAAAAGCTGGTGAAAGTAGATATACCAAAGTTGCAAGTATTAGTTTTGATGGTAAGTTCTTTATCAAGCCTTTCAGTGTTATTGATGTAATACTAGTACTACCAAATACTTAACCATGAGATAAAAACTGTTTCTTAGAATCTGTCTTTTGTCAATTTGTTTAAAACGGTTGCTAGAAAATAACATTAGACAAGGAATATACTCAAATTCATAACGATGCTATTGAGTTTGACCTCTTCTGCATTGCTTCTTGTCCACTTAAAGACTCACCTGTTAACTATAGAGAATATTATGAGACATATACAATTACAAAGTGTCCTACATTGCACGGTTCAACATGAAACACTATCACTGTCTCACTGTGTGAGTGACCTCTAGGACAATAAATGCTAATGCATTGCTAAATTTAGCAGTGACCACAATTTAGCAGTGACCATTTCTAGATTATGTGTTAGTTAAAATATTATGCTCAGTTGGCACAGCAGTATTCTGCTTGAGAAGTGTTGCCTAAAAACCTGAATCAGCCTGACTCCAAATTTCCCATTTTATAACAACTCTTACAACAACTCGTGTGCACAATTGACTCTGTATGAATGTTTTGACAACCGTAAGAGCAAACTAGAGTCACACTGGCTGTACATGCAAAATGTTCATCTCAGGTCAGATGTAGTGCTTTTTTCCCTCACAAAATCCCAAATGGGCCCTCAAATGTGATCGAAGGTTATTAGCCAGCAATGCATTATTGACTAACTGTGTGCTGACCAGGGTCCCCCAGAGGCCAGGACCCGAAATTGGTCTTTTCCCCCCTACACCAAAATTCTTTGCAGATATGTTCTTTTGCTGAATGTTCACCTATTATGACATGCCCAGAATAGAGACGCTATGGTTCATGTGATTGTGTTTCTTCTTGTAGAGCTCTTGTGTCTTCCTGCACTGTACTTGTGTTTCTAATCTTTTCACTCTTCTTGTTTCAGCTTCAAAAGCAAGAAGACCATATCAGTTTTCTGGAAAAATAACAGTAAAAGCAAAAGAAAAAAGTTACTCTAAACTTGAAATCCCCTATCAAGCAGAGGTTTTAGAAGGGTAAGTATACATGTTTAATATTAATAACAGTATAGGGACAATGTGTTAATGACTGGGAGAACAGGGATGACCCGGAATCTATCTATGCCATGGGTTTTGCATAAATTAGGAAAGTAAGCTGGCTGTATAGCAAAGGCTTATGACATTCACACTTTTTTCCCAACGAGACGATCTCCAGAAATCAACTTTTGTACAATTTCTGAACCACACACAATTAATATTAAAGTAAGAGAAGAACACAGGCCTACAACGGGCCCTTCTAAATGAATTATTAATTGTTAGGACATTTCCCTGTACTGTTCTGTGTCTTGTCTTTTTCTGGTGACTCCTAGTCTGGGTCCGTAATATTAACGGATGTGATAAATTATGTCATAGTCTAGAACAAAATGTGAAACTCTCTTAGGCTTCGTAAAACTACAGAGCTTATTTTCTGCATAAATCAAAGCCCATACGGTAATAAAAAGCAATGGAAATGGAACCCATAGAGAACTCACTAATGGGTTTTAGTACCACAAACTGGACGCAGCTCAACAGAGAGACTTCAGTTATGAATGCAGTATTTCACATATCTGCGTCATAGTGCCTGACATTGATGTGGTCTCTCTCCTCATGTTAGCTACCTGGGCTTCGACCACACAGCCACCCTGTTCCACATCAGAGACAGTCCCGTAGACCCTGTGGACAGACCCATCTTCCTCACCAACACCTTCAACTTCGCTATTAGAATCCACAATGTCTCTCTGCCCGAAGAGGCCAAGACCATGTTTAACGTGAGTGCTGCAGCATGGGGTTCATGGGGTCAAGCTGAAATAAACATACTTTCTGAACGTACGTATAGATGTCAGATCTTTCACAGATGTTTGTGATTTTGTTTCAGGTGCAGAACTTCAGTGCCCCCATCCTCATACCACCACACGAGTCGCGATACATCTTCTCCCTCCTTTTCCGGCCGGTTCGGCCCTCCATTCACATAGACGGCAATATCCTGCTCATCACAAACGCCTCAAAGTTCCACCTGCCAGTCCGGGCTTACACAGGCTTCTTAGAGGTTAGCACTGGGAAAGAACATCATGTGACATGTGCATTAAAGACATTCCATACCCTATAGTAGTATATTATGATGTTATTTTGTACATCAAAGGTTATCCGTTTTACTTATTTTGGTAATTTCTTTTGCACAAATTGAGTTTTAGGAGATGTCGGGATGTTAATTTGTGTGTCTAAGGTGTCTGTCTACATGTTATTTTTGAATGCTTGTTTGAAATGTTTGTTTCTGCTATGAATAGACCCTGGTCCTGTCCCCCAGTCTGCGGGAGAACATGCTGGACTTTGGAGTGCGCAGTGCTACAGACACCAGCAGCATCACATTAGTGGTGATCAACAGTAATCCCATAGAGGTGAGGGTGGAGCACAGACACTACACACTACAGATAAGCCTACTGCCAGTTGACAATTGAAGGGACAGTGTGGGCGGGCCCCCATGATGATTATAAAAACATTTCGTCTCTGCTCCGTACAGTCAAGGAAAGCAACCTGGATGTGAATATCGACTCGCACAACTATCCGTATCTCTTCTGAACTAAAGCACTTCCTTTTCTTTCAGCTGGAGATCAAGTCATGGATGGTGACAGGAGACAGTCTGTCCATGGAACTCCTCAAAACCGAGAAAGGCAATAGGACAGCAGCTCTCAGTCGCATCCGAGAACTGCACAACAGTTCAACCTCCCATCATAAAACAGTAAGAGCTTCTTCTCCATTCAGAAACCAGTATCTACAACAAGCCTAACTAACCTAGCTACCTAAGTTACTAACGCATACATTTGTTTTGCATATAGGTAATATTAGCCTCTGGCTACTACGCTGCATTCAGAGTGACTCTGGTGGCCAAGGCACTGGAGGGCACATATGATGGAGCCGTTCACCTTACCACAGACTATGAGGTAGGTGGTCTGTGAAGTTCAGCCAGAGAATGGAATGTTTTTCTTCATTAAGTTGACCCTTTTTGTGACTGTGACTATTCCTTCTCCCCCTCAGATATTAACTATCCCAGTAAAAGCTCTGATAGCAGTGGGAACATTAAACAGCTCTCCCAAATCCATTATTCTACCACCGTCATTTCCAGTAAGTATCATCTGCTGATCTGTTCGGGAAAGTCACTGTACAAGAGTTAAACACAACATTTTTAACTTTGATGCAAATAAAGGTGCTACATGAAAACTAGAAAATTGTCCAATTGTCAATGAAGTGAGGGTTATCTCAAAAGTGCATAACATTGTTTTGGACCTTTAAACCTTTGCATTTGGTGTTCCAGATGCTTCCATTAGGGTGGATATTTGGTGTTCCCAAAATGGCACTGATAGATGCATATTGTTATTTGTTACATCTGCTCTTGGAATCATAAGCACAGATATCATTATGGTTATTTTATCATTGTATTATGTGACTTATTGAAACAGTGTAGTAGGTCATATGGGGTTGAAAGTGGTGAAGGATCCACTAATTTCTTTCTGTTTTGATAAGTGCAAGGTTTCACACCAGCAGCTTTCAGATGGTTAGATGTAATCTGAGGCAACCAAACATTCTCCTACACAAGCTCTTCCCTGTACCCTGTAGACACGTTAACAGACACGTGTACCTTTGACGCGCCTGCTTGTGTGTTCTCTGTCCTCAGGGGAAAATTGTTCACCAGAGCTTCAGTGTACAGAGCTCTTTCACACAGAGAGTCAGGCTCCAGCAGATCCGCTCTCTGACTGAAGATGTGCGCTTCTACTATAAGCGACTCCGCAACAACAAGGACGAGCTGGAGCCCCGACGTAAAACTAAGGTGTGCACCCTCCCCCGTCTCTCAAAGGTTTGAGACTGTGGTTCTTACACACAAAAATGTATACATTGATTACTTATGACCAAATCGTTTCTCTTGTACAGGTAGCAAATATTTATTTTGATGCCAGCTTGCAGTGTGGTGACCACTGCTACGTGGGATTGCCGTTTGTCCTTAAATGAGTGTTCCCCCTGACTAGACTACTAGATATTGAGACATTCCAGTCCCTCCAAACGATCAACAACCATGCACATATTTTGCTTATTTTAATTTTAAAATGTTTCCTTCCTCAGTGGAGGCCAAGCCACATGGCCTGGCATTGCAGGAGGATATCTGGGATGCTGATGTCGATCTGCACCAGAAACTCCTCAGACGATGGCAAGAGCTGAAAGAGCGCTCCGGCCATGAGTGAGTCATATGATTCCCAAGGAGACTGTCTGTGTGCACGCTTTATCGCATTTTACAGTTGCTTGACTTTCTTTTACATCTTTTTTCCTTCTTCTTCCACAAGTGGTGTTCTATTTTTTTTAAAACGTCATGGGATTCTCTCTATTTATACCATAGAATGGAAGCCATCTTTGAAGTGAACACAGATCTTCAAAAAAATGTGCAGGCTAAAGTGAGGGCGCAGCTGACTTGGCCATCACTGGTGAAGTCTTCACAACACATTATGTTCCCCTTAACCAACACAAACGGCTCCTCTGTGAGTAGAAACAGTCTGCCCCTTATTCATGCACACTCTCTCTAACATGTGCACGGGTGTGCACACACACACGCACACGCACACACTGCACAGCTTCAGATACAAGCAAATATGTTTTAAGTGTATTTCAGAATGAGATGAGACTGATGTCTGTGATTTTGTAGGATGAGGAGGTGGTTCTGGAGAATCCTGCTGATGTCCCCGTCTTTGTCCAGGTTCTCCCCCTGGCTCTGTTACCAAACCCCTCTGTATTTTCTGGGAAACTAGCCGATAGGTAGGACCCCCTACCTCCCCTAAACAACCATTACTGTAGTAATGCATAATGCATTTTTTTAAAGTTCACTGGAAATAAATAAAGTGAATGGTGTAATTGACGTGACTTTATCTTCCAGGCTGCCTTTTGGAAATCTGTCCAACATCAACATTGACACAGACACCCTGGAATTCCAGGTCCACAGAAATCAAGTGAGTACGACAGGAACAAACAATATCGCTGTTCACTCAAACTGATACATGACACACAGGTTGGGTCCCTCCGCCCGTAATGGAGCTGGCACGTGTAAGTTGTCTCCCTGTAATGCAATCCTTCTAACCCTAACCCATCTTACCTTTGACAAAGGTTGAGACCCCCACACGTCACTCATGTGCACACACACACACACACACACACACACACACACACACACACACACACACACACACACACACACACACACACACACACATACACACACACACTATAATTACCGTTTGATGAATAGTGAAAATAGCCAATCTAAAATATTTTTTTGTAACGTGTGTGTACGTGTGTGTGTGTGTGTGTGTTGTGTGTGTCAGACGTCCCTGCTAAAGGGCAGTACAGGCTTTGTGGAGGGATCAACGAGACCCTTTGTATATAACCTCCTCCTCCTGCCCGGAGAGGTCAAGTCTCTCAGTGTGAGGTTCACCCCTGTCAGCAACCACAGCGTGGCGTCCCTGCTCATAGTCCGGTACGTGTGGGTGGTAGGGCTATGGCAATCATGAATTTGTACCTGACGATTAATTGTCTTTGACATAATTGTGATTGAACTATTTAACACAATCTATGCAAGCCAGATTCGACAATTCTCGTACATAGAGCATAAACCAAGATGAGAATTCTCTGCTTTTAGATTTCTATTTAATCCAGAATTATACTATTATATTTACCGTATTTTAGCTTCCCATCGCTAAGCAACGCGTGCTTCCATGGTGTGGCGTCATCGATTCGAAATCTAAAAAATAATAATCTTTTGCTGCGTTTTTCTCTGAATTGAGGCTCAGATTGAGGTGATATGAGGTGAGTGACCATGTTAGGAGCTCAATAAGATGTCCCGATTGGCATATTGGCGCTTCTGACGCAAGGTGATCGGCGGTGGCCTGAAAATGGCTGATTACTACTTCCGGTTCACGGGGTCTTCTTTGCAGCTTCTTTGGTGCATTCTGTTGGCACTGGTGCCACAGCGCCATGGTGGCATGGAATCGGTTAGTTGTGAACAGATTCAGAATAACTGAAATGGTAGGGCACTACTGAAATATACAAAGAAAGAACTGACATTAGCTTTTCTCTTTCCTCATGGACCCAGTCAACGCACTGACATTTTGCACCTAATCCCATGTACCCCATCATAGCACTTAACTAATATGGCTGCACCTTAACTAATGTTATACATGTATGCACAGCACACATCTGCTGCTAATATGCTCACACACCTTTTTATATCTTGTCTCAGGCATGTAAATATGTAGATATTTTGTATTTATTTCTTTACTTCTGTAAATCCCACAGTGCAATGTGACATGTTGTTTGTTAAACTATTGGTTAAATAGCTCTAATCTGATTCGCCCAGAGTTTAGAGCCCCGAGTGTTGACTTTTGCCTGTTTGCTTTAGGAATAACCTGACTGTGTTTGACACCATCGTGCTACAAGGCCACGGTACAACGGAGAGCCTGAAGGTGGCTGGGAAGCCCCCAGGACAAGGCAGCTCACTGAGGTTTAAGATGACTGAAGCCCTGCTTAAAGACTGCACAGAGAGTGAGTTTAGACGGGCCGGAGCCTTTCTCTACGTCAAGTCACAGGCACTGAACAGGGGATTTCATTAGCACCTGCATGGAACTTGAAAAGTAGTTGTGGGCCTATAGTGAGCCAGTTTACCACCCTCAAACTAGACACCTTGGTCTATAGTGAGCCAGTTTACCACCCTCAAACTAGACACCTTGGTCTATAGTGAGCCAGTTTACCACCCTCAAACTATAGACACCTTGGTCTCCACAACACACTGAAATAGAATACATTTACCACCCTCAAACTAGACACCTTGGTCTCCACAACACCCTGAAATAGAATACATTCGTGGTGGGTTGGCTGTTCAACTTTATCTATGACTTATCCTTAAACCACTAGCCTATTATTCGGCATGCCATGATATGCAGCGAACATTTTGTGAAAATAGGCTAACTTTGTGGAAAATAGCAGATCTAGCTATTTTCAGTGAAGAGATTTGGTGTAGAGGGAAAAAGGAGGGTTCCAAGTATATTCCCTGACTTCACTGACCCTGAACTGTGACAAAAATAAAAAATATTACAAAAGATGAATTAACATTCATAATTGTCAATTTATACTGTGTTTATTTTTTTAATATCCTAAATCAATTGGATCCACATGGGTTTAGCTGAGCCAAATCAAAAGAAGCCCAAAACTGATAAATTAAACATTTGGTCAACATGAAAAGTGAAACCATTTTGAACAACATTAAACCATAAAACCCATTATCAGCAGTGTACAGATTTGGGTCAATGGCAGACCAGAAACATGCAAATGCATAGGTTTGTACACATCTATGTATAGAAAAAATTTATCACTTGGCGTTACCATAATACACATTTCAATCTCTTCTCTTTCAGAGACAAAAGTCAAAGAGCCGAACTTCACTCTCAGAAGAATATTCAAAGTAGAAAACACGGGCCTGCTCCCGATCTACATCCGGTCAGCAGAAATCAACGGGAAGCCTTGTGAAGGATATGGCTTCAAAGTTCTCAACTGTCAAGAGTTTACACTCAAACCAAACGCTTCAAAGGACCTCGTCATACTGTAAGCCAACAAACCCGCCGTGTCTGTCTTCCACATTTCTGTGGAATTTTGCAGAATTGTGTGGCTATTTGCTCTAAATTGGCTCTGCGTTCTTTTAAATAGACAGGATAACAATGTGGTTGTTGTGCAAAAACAGTGGATGTGTAGTTGTGTGTGGTTATAGTTGAGGCGTGCATGTGGTCTCCATCATCACCACTCTATTAACACTCACCTTTAGCAACTCTGGTGAGTACGTCTGAGGAAATAACGCTCCTCTGTAGGCTCTTATCTCCTCTACTACTCTTTTGCTCCAATTGACCGTAAAATTGAATTACATTGTGTCCTACCATGGCATACCATGAAGAATTATGTAGGCTATTGAGATACCTCATAGTCCTGTACTGGTCAACAGTTAAGTCACCGTTCTTAATCAATGCTCAGTTTTTACTCTTTTACTGCACTATGGTGATGTCTTATGTAATGCATACTTCCGCTCAGTGTCTCCATGTGGTTGAGCTAGCTTACCATGCTTCCTTCAAGGTTCAGTACCAAATCACCAATATTGTAAAGCTGCGACTCACCACTGTGACTTATACTCAGCCCTTAAACCATTCAGGACGGTAACCCCTTTTGGGGTTCTTGTTGCCTCAGTCCTAAATGGGTTACTACTGTATAAAGCAATTATTGGTCTGCTACTATATTAGTGACGGACAATACTGTACATAAAGTGAAGGAGCTTTTGTGTATTCTTCACCCTTGGCATGGATATGTTGCAGAATGACTTGAAACGTAAATGCTTTTAATACAAAATGAAAGAATTGTAGGCATGTGAGTTATTTTAATTACTTCTGCCATGCAGAGGCAAGGTGGTAGATGATGTTCTTGCCTCTGATTGTCTGTCTGGGGCTCATTTCTATTTTCTACTTTGTGCCTATATCACGCGTGCAATGACCTGTCCGATGCCATGTACCGATATAGAGCGTCGCAGTCCCTCCCCCTTTCAGAACAACGAGTGGCCCAGGAAATGAAATGCAATGCATTTCTCCCATAGGACTTTCTTTAAGTATTTATTTAAAGACGGTTACACCGCGGACAAAGCCAACTCGGATCGTGACAAATCATGACAATGAACACAATGTTTTGGGCCGATCAAATAATTTATAAGAAGAAAAACAAAACAAATAGTGTTGTCTCCTGCCTTTATTTTCTTCTTTCTAATGATTTGATCAGCCCAAAATATTGTGTTCATTGTCATGATTTGTCACGATCCGAGTTGGCTTTGTCCGCGGCGTAACCGTGAAAGGGGGAGGGACTGCGACGCTCTATAGGCACATAGCATAGACACACAGTGCTGACGACACACTTACTTACAATCAGACTGACAATCGTCTTTGAGACGAGTGGTGTCCCAGGCGGGACGAAGACCTAGATGTGGTGAGAGAGACATTGGTGGAGGTATAGCCTCCATACACGGGCATGGAGCTGCGTCTGGTGGCTGTGAAGCAGAGTCCCATGCAGGCTCTCCCTGCCATCAGCACAGACAGAGCAGCCACTGAGAGATGCCCCATGATGCTGTCTGCTGCTATCCTGCTGCCTAGTGTTTTATGTTGTGTTCATATTTAATTCTCTCATTGCGAACGCAGTGATTGCGAACGCAGTGATTGCGAACGCACTGAGCACTTACTATGAGACCTAGCAGATCATGTCTGTCTGTGTGTCCCCCCTTTGTGCCCATATATGGAGCTGAGTGATTTGTTTGTGATTGATGCAACACACTCCATATTACGACGTATAGCTGCTTTGGGGACTCCTTATATGGTTATGGCTAAGTTAAAAACTTAAAAAAATAATAACTTAAAAATAAATCTTAAAAAACCCAAAAACCCAAATATGTACGAGCTGCGTTCGCTTCCCGCGTTTGCGCGTCTTACTGGTGTCCTGTGGTTTGTCAAGTTGTGTTATTAACCACAGAAATGTTATAAGAGGGTGAGACGATGATTTAGATCTTACTATTGACGTCATAGTACTTCATATAGTACTGACATCACACAGTAGATGACTGACATGATAGACTGGCTGACATGAGTGCAGTGTTGATGATTCCACAAGTAGACAATGTGTGCCTGCTTGTTTATGGATAGTAGAGTCCACTATCAAATCAACTAATCAAATGATTCCTGAGCGCGGTACGGCTGGCTCCTTGGCTGTGGCTCACCGCTCCAAGAGATGGGTCAAATACGGAGAACAAATTTCACTGTGATAACGTCACTATCGTGTGTGACAAATCGTACGACTTTGACTTTGACTAAAGGGTTTTTTTATGGTTATGTCTGAGTCAGAATGACATAGCTGTGGTCCTGCCTATATATGGATGTATGGGGTTTGTTTATGGTTATGTGATCTGAGTCACTGAGTTTGTTCACAGTAGCATCCCAGAGCTCCGCTGGCAGTCCGTCCGGTCAGACAATCTCCAATTGTAATATATAGGATAGAGGAAGATAGATGAAATTAAAAAATCACACCCACGTGAAGTAATTGCTGCAACTCCGTGTGGGGGTCCCACACGGATGCCCCACATCCGAAACGGTTGAGAAATGACAGTTACCGTGTGGGGGTCCCTCTACTGTACTGGGACACCTGAAATCACCATATATACAGTTAATATGTGCGTGTGTGTTTGTGTGTTGTGCACAGGTGGTGAAAAACAACCATTCTGTTTTTGTGCTCAGACATACCCAGGCAGCCAGCCAGCTACCCACACACATAGTCACTTAAGGAAGTGGTTTGCGCCACTTAAAAATATAAACACAACCTTTTTTGGACTTAGTACTGTTATGAGATATCCGAATATATCTAATCTTATTAATCCAGTAAACCACATTACAATCTTCATATTTGGCCCTGGCTGACCCTGAGCTTTATATACAGTATGGATATAGCCGACTGGCATCATCATCGTGACAAGCATTCAGCTGACCTTAGATAAAGAGTCTCCTTTATTTACTACGCTCCTCACGAGATACTATTAACCCAGATATCTCAGCGATATTTGCCCTTGTAACCCAAATATCGTTGTGTCCGAGATCTAAACTCAGGGAACCCCTTTCCCCTTTCAGTAGTATTTTAGTAGTGAGATATTGGTGTTTGTGTTGCACACATTCATGGAAATTCCCCATGTCTTGTAGGTTTACACCTGATTTCACATCATCTCGTATCATCCGGGAGCTGAAGCTGGTGACGTGTGGTGGCTCCGAGTTTGTGTTTGTTCTCAACGCCTCCCTGCCGTACCACATGTTGGCTGCGTGCACAGAGACCCTGCCCAGACCCAGCTGGGAGCTGGAGATCTACATCATAGTGTCTCTACTCATGAGGTTAGTGTCACACGTCACCGTACAGCCTTCTCCAACAGTGACACCTTCTGGCTAGGGTGTGTCTCTGCACCATGTCGCTTGGGAGGCAAAAGGGAAAACCTGAGCTGTGAATGCAGATGACAGTTTTGTTGATAAATGACTGTAGTTCTGTTGGTATGTCTAACCAACGTATGCACCTCTTTGTTTGATAGCACATATTCCTCAGTAATTTAATTTACTAACATTATGTTGGGTATTATGACATTTAGATTTTACCACCTAATTTGACCCTAAACTCATGTCAATAGGCACTCCAAAATAAACAATTCTCTTTGTGCTCTTCTGTTTATAGAAACAACGATATTTACAATATAATCCATATTGGCAGAGAAAAGACCTGTCTGTTTATGGCTTTTTCAGTGTTTGCTATAACATCAAACTGATTAATATTTTCTGAAATCAAGTCGTAACGGCAAACAAGGACAATGTCACTCACGAACACCAAGCACAGCTTCATTACAGAGACAGAAAGAGCAATGCTCTGTTTTATGGCTACTAATGGAATGTCAGCCCTACGACTAATAGATTGTTGCTGTTTGGTGGAAACCGTTACTTTTCAGGCAATGGAATAAATAAACTGTGCTCCAATGTAAGTATTAATTAGTCACAAGTTCCTGGTAATTATTTGTATTGGTTCAATATTTAAAAGCCACTGACAGACTTAACCACCTTCAACCTGGGATCCCTATTTTGGGCATGCCATTAGGTGAAAATGTTCAAAATGGTTCAAGATATTTTCTTGTATATATGTCTAATTTTGCTGCTTTTGCAAGACACGGTCATATGATGACGTATAAAATAGGGCATTCATTTATGAAATAAATAACAGATGAGGGATACAAGGTTTCTGCCCGACGGCGACAATATATAGATGTTGAAAATCATGATTGTATCCCTTGAAGGATTTCATATTCATGTGCCTCCTGTCTTTAGCTCCATGTTCCTGCTGGTCATAGTCACAGCCTACCTTGTCTACCTGTCTTTAGCTCCATGTTCCTGCTGGTCATAGTCACAGCCTACCTTGTCTACCTGTCTTTAGCTCCATGTTCCTGCTGGTCATAGTCACAGCCTACCTTCCTGTCTTTAGCTCCATGTTCCTGCTGGTCATAGTCACAGCCTACCTTGTTCTGTCTCTAGCTCCATGTTCCTGCTGGTCATAGTCACAGCCTACCTTGTTCTGTCTCTAGCTCCATGTTCCTGCTGGTCATAGTCACAGCCTACCTTGTTCTGTCTCTAGCTCCATGTTCCTGCTGGTCATAGTCACAGCCTACCTTCCTGTCTCTAGCTCCATGTTCCTGCTGGTCATAGTCACAGCCTACCTTGTTCTGTCTCTAGCTCCATGTTCCTGCTGGTCATAGTCACAGCCTACCTTCCTGTCTCTAGCTCCATGTTCCTGCTGGTCATAGTCACAGCCTACCTTCCTGTCTCTAGCTCCATGTTCCTGCTGGTCATAGTCACAGCCTACCTTCCTGTCTCTAGCTCCATGTTCCTGCTGGTCATAGTCACAGCCTACCTTGTTCTGTCTCTAGCTCCATGTTCCTGCTGGTCATAGTCACAGCCTACCTTCCTGTCTCTAGCTCCATGTTCCTGCTGGTCATAGTCACAGCCTACCTTGTCTACCTGTCTCTAGCTCCATGTTCCTGCTGGTCATAGTCACAGCCTACCTTCCTGTCTTTAGCTCCATGTTCCTGCTGGTCATAGTCACAGCCTACCTTGTCTACCTGTCTCTAGCTCCATGTTCCTGCTGGTCATCGTCACAGCCTACCTCGAGGCTCAGGGCATCTGGGAGCCTTTCAGGAGACGCCTGTCTGTGGAATCCAATTCCAGCTTGGAGACCGGGAGGCCCTTTGATTTCAGGGATATAGCACAAATTCACAGTGATGCCAAGTAAGTTAAGGACGGGGCAATGTCTTAATCAATTATTAAAAAAATAACTGATAATTTTATAAAATAATCGATTAATAATTTTCTGCATGTTGTCTTTTATAGGTGAAAACCTTCCTAAATTATTTTATGTAAAGATTGCCAATCTACAAGCTCAATGTGTTGTTCAGTTTGTAGATTTGATATGAAAATAATCAATAGTTAAGGTCCCCACACACCGGATTTTTTTAAATTTTCAACCACTTTGATACTAAGGAGCAGTGCGGCCACTAGGGGCTGCTAGCGGTGCTTTTAGTCTCTTCTCTATTCTTCATGATAGCTCCAATGCAGACATGTTTATCCTGTGAGCTGGACAGCACACAGCGTAGCTTTGTCATGCTTTGTTTGTTTTTTTTACATGCTAGTGCTGTTTCTTAACGTTTTTTTATCAATCTCGTTTGATATGATTTATAGCTATGTATCATAGATATTTTGATCTGATATTTTATAAGGGCCATGTATTTACTCACACATTTCATTTTCAGCTTGAATGATTACAGTGACTCACAGCAGAACTCCAGGTGTTTCTACGGGTCCGGCAGTGGGGCGTCCCGGGTCGGGGGCCGGCAAGGGAGGGCCTTATCTGACCCGGAGAGCCAGAGGTCCAGAGGAGTAGGTTTTGGTCGCTCGTCTATGCAAGCTGCTTCATCTCATCAGCTGACCAAAGGCAGTACCAGCACAGGCCAAGAGGGCCCTCAGGCTGCATGCCAGCTAACCAATCGTAAGACTCGGAACTCCAAGCAGCCACAGCAGCAGCAGGCAGTGGTCCTCCTGGACCTCCAGAGTCAAAGCTTAGCTGGGTCAGCATTGTCTCACAGAGGTCTCTGTCCTGAGGACGCAGACTTCACACACTTACTAGGGGCCATGGACAATGACCTCGACCGCCCAGAGCTTCCTACTCTGGGCGCTTTACAGGAGCAGAACTGTCAAATGATACAAAACAAAGGTATTCATTCACATTTATAGTAATTCATTATTATTATTATTCTAGTGACCACTAGGGTGGGGCCCTTTCTTACCTGTCACGAGTTCTAGTTCTGCCTGTGGTGGTTAAGAAAAGGGGGAAGGATTTGTTTTAAGCAGATTGGGATAAATATGATGTTATAATATATACTTACTTTGCTCACAGTGTTGGAGTCTAAAGGGAAGTTGCGGGGTAAAACAAAAGCCCAAAGGAAGAAAGAGGAAAAGGAGAAAAAAACTAAGGTTAAGCCTCAGGGAGATGAACTGAAAGACCCCTTGGCTGACAACGATGACAGCTCCTCAACCACCACAGAGACCTCCAATCCAGATGTAGAGGCTAGCCTCAAAGAGGTATGCACATACACATACGTATGTAGTATGTACTCATAGCTTGTAAGCTTGTGAATCTGCAGTTTATGCTGAATGTTCGTTGTTCGCCCCATACTAGGTACGCAAGGATTCATGTGTGTGAACCTTTCCTTTTTTCCTTGACTAGGAACCTGCTAAAAAGAAGGGACGGACATCAGCCGCAGAAAAGGGGAAAGAGGAAACTCAGAATTTCCTCATCAAGCCAAAAAACAAGAAACAAACACCAACAAAGAAAGAGAGCCAAGTAGAGAAGTCCAGGTTTGTGAATTAAAATTTCTTCTATTGTTCACTTTTAAATCCACTTAACATTGACACTGAACATTGAATACAAATCTTTGTTCACAGTTCACTGGAACTACCATATGTCACACCCCTGGAAAATAAACAACGCAAGAGTTTCACATCTAAAGTGCTTCACCCTGTCACCAGCGTCCCAAAGACGCGGTCCCTGCAGAAACAGAGATGTAAGTTCATTCACTGGAACTGGATTATTTGTATTATTACTACAGTGGAGTCTAACATTTGTTTCTTTTCATGAAGTGGCTGTGAAACTGGACGATTGCCGCCCCTCTCTGCTCGTCAAGTCGCTGTCTAACGGCTCTGTCCCTGAGCCGGGTCACAGCAGCAGCTCTGAGGGCGAGAAGGATTTGGCTTCTCCAGAATGGGATCTTCCTCTCCCCAAAGGCAGCAACCGTGAGTCACATCGTCGGAATCTATCGCCCTTCTTCCCCTTTGGATAAACCTTTTGGTTGAAGACCAAATGAAAAATCATACATAATACAATAGATGCCAAAAAGTTAGCTAAAAAGCAATTACATGACGTATTTGAGATCAACTGTTGTCTCTCTTCTGCTCTCCACATATACAGAAGCTGACAGTCTTCAGCAGATCTCCCTGCAGACGATGAATGCAGACCCCTTTCTGAAGAGACCCATTTCATCCAGGACCTGCTCCCCGCCGCCGCCCACTTCCCCTAGCTTAGTGCCCCGAAGCTCCTACAGTAGTGTCCTCAACACTAACAACAGGTAACAAACATACTATAGATTTTATAGATTACTTTATAAATTGTTATTGTTAAAATATATTTTAATAATATTATATATATTTAGTATATCAACAAATCAATTAACCACTTATATGATCGATTAAACCAATACGTTTGATTAACTGTTGCACCCCTATGTGTAGTAGTAGTGTACTATAATGTGAATGAATAATTCTCTGTTCTTCTTTTTGGTAGTGAGGGAAACCTGAAGAAGGCTCCTGGGAATAAGTCCTCCATAGCCACTTCACTCCCTGGCAAATATGGAAATCCCACATTTGCTGCTGTTGCAGCTGGTTATGACAGAAGCCCAGGTGAGTTCATACTTCATAACGTGTGTTGGGTGTATTCACTTGCCCTGAAGTAGGAGGAGGAGGAGGACTGACCTGATGATGGTCCACATGGGATATGTTGACCATCAGTGGAGTTATAGAAAATATGTCATGTTGACATAACTCTACGTGTACCCTAGTATTGCACCTTTTGTTTACCTTGTATTATACCTTGTTTTTATTCTATGTTGGAATTTTTAATACAGTTTGGCATTTTGCTGCACATACTGTACTTGTATGAGCATAAAAATCATCTTGTATCCCTGTGTGGGCTGGGTATAAATGAATAATGTTGTAAATGTGGACCTGTTGCTTTGGTTTGTTATCAGGTGGCACTGGTCCAGGTAAAAGTGAAACCCAAGGGAAGATCCTTTCACACATGACATCAGTGGAAAGTGACAGCTCTGACAGGTAATTGCAACTCTGGACAAATTGGAGTAACTCCATAAGTCATTGTACTTCACTATCTAGCCTGAACTCTTATTTCTTTTCATACCTCGACAGCTCTGGATTATGGAGTCCCATTGACACAGCCAACAGTCCCAGCTTCAGTGCTGCAAACTCTTTCTCTGCATTTGGACCCAATAATTCTTTCAATCTGACAGGAGGTAAGCAACATGGTTCTAATCTAAATTATTAAGAACAATAATTAACCTCTTGACCTCTATTTCCAAAATAGTGAAAATAGCTGATCTAAAAGCTCACAATATGTTTCATCGTGACATGTGAGCTTGTAGATGTAGTGTGGCGATCTGCGCCTTTAAGCAGTACCGTTACGTCACACGTTCCCACGCTCTCACAGAAGTTTCGTGAATGAAGCAAAGGAGCCGGGCAGGTAGTGTGAAAGCGGCCTGTCAGATAGTGTGTGAAGCCAAGCGTTGTGCTACCTGCTGCTATACCTGCCGTCCACAGTGGCCTACGCCTGGTCCGTGAATACAGTCCGTCTTATTAGTATTAATCCAGTGGCCGTATCAACTCGAGTGAAGGACTGGGATCGTTTCTTCTCGTCCAGAGGAGCGGCGATTTCCCTCTCGCCTGTCAGTGCTTTCCTGTGCTCTACAACGTCCGGTAACGCCAGTTCATCATCAGCGGCGCGGTCAGCATTTACGTGGACCCCTTGGGATGGATGGTGGGGAAGTTAAGACCCGATCAGCATCCCCGTTAGGAAAGTCCACTTGACAGTGAGTTTACTTTACTTGCTTCATGCACAAAACTTCTGTGAGAGCGTGGGAATGTGTGACGTAGCGCTACTGCTTAAAGGCGCAGATCGCCACAGTAGTGCTATTGGGATTATTTTTTCACTTTCTATACCATATGGTATAGAAACGGTGACCGCGGCTGCATTGTGTGTAAACTGTCTAATTTGGGTTGATTTGTTTCAGTTTTCAGTGGAATGAACTTTCCAAAAACTTCTGAGCCACAGCAGAGCTGGCATGATTTGAATGCTGTGTCCTCTTCCATCTGGGACATCCCAAGCAACGACTCTCTTCACTCCTGGCCGACTAGTGCTGGCTCATCAACAGCCCCAACCACGGTGAGACTCCCACTCCCACTGTGAACGCAGATCATGTAAAAACACTTCTCAGAGTGGGGTCTGGTATCCCCCAAGGGTCCTTGGAACAGTTTATTGACTTTAACACAATTTAATACTTTGGCTTTTATACATTGTGATGAATTGTAAGCTTTAAAAAGTTTTTGAAAGAAAGAATAATAATCCTTGAAATATATTGATTTATACATTTTGGGATTCCTGACATGAAAATGTTTGAGAACCACTGCATTCTAAAATCTTCTGTTTTATGGTGCAGTCAATCTTAGGAAACGCCCGCAGTCCGTGGTCCACCACCACACCCTTCGGCAGCTCCATTTGGTCCACGAGTGGGGACTCTGCCTTGCACTCTTTCACTCCATCTACCAACTCCACAACTCTCAGCGATCTGGTCGGCAGCCCGGCTCCGCCCACCCCGGCTCCTACAGAGATGAGTCGGGGATTCTACAATCCCTGGAACATGTGGCGTCCTACCCTGTGTCGACGGAGCTCTGAGCCCTGGCCCAACCCTTCTGACAACGGCAACTGAAGACACAACTTGAATTTACTAGAAACATGTAATTTGTACGCTAAAGCAAAGCATTTTTAAACTGACTCCTGCCTGAAACCAATGTCACATTTATATTATATAACATACCGTATATACGGTAGCCCGTTTCTTTAGGTTACCAACCTCCAACTTTGTTTTTATTCAGGGCAAGGAAATGGCAAACTTACTTTCATTTTAGCGGCTACCCATAAATTAAAGATAAATCTTCATAGTATGGAAGGCATTTTGCTCTATTTTAGAAGTCCCAAGCAATTGGTTATGCTGCATTCTTTCTCTAAGTTTGGCATGTGGCACAGCACAACTGGCCTATTCTGAAGCTCAGTATTACTCTGTTGGAACAAGCTTCTTGTGTTAAGCCATGTATGTTCTGTTTTTGAGGATTGTTTTAATTTTCATTCTTTCTGGCATTGCTGTATTCTAAAAATGGGTTCCACGCCTCATCTTCACGTCTTCATTAGGGTGTCATTTGACAGCAGGGATCTTTCTGACCCTGAAATGACCTCTGCCCCGAGAACATCCACGGCCAATTCAACAGCTTCATTGATAACGACACTCACCGTTTTTAAATTGGGCTTTTCAATAAATAAAACAATCTTGTGTTGCAATCAATTTTAATTCGGTCAAGCGGTCAAATAATGCGTGGCAAATTAGAGGTTTGGGTTTGTGTACATTACCTCCATTTGTCTGCAAATTTAAATAAAAAGATGGATTTCAAAGTGAACAGTTTTCATTGGTGTCATTGTACACGTTACATTTGTACCAAACCGAGAGCTATTAGTCCCTTTTTTTGAGTGGTGCAGGAACAGCAATGTCCCAACCTGTCCCGATGTTTAGAGTACCAATAGGGGGTGCTGTTGCACCACTCGCTTCAGACTGGTCTGATTTTTAATTATGTAATTAAATCTATGCATTTACCATCTACCATTTGTTGGTTCACAATCACAATAGGTCTGGGTGATGATGATGATAAAAAAAACATACTGGTATATGTTTTGTTTTTTTATCATCTTTGAATGTATAAAATGGAACTAAAAATGATCAAAACCAGGAAAAGAAAACACAAAATCCGTATCACGAATACCATATCCAAAATCTCACACGATATCTATAGTCTCATATCGTGATATCGATATAATGTCCCATCCCTAGTTCACAAAATGTTAATTGTTAAGAGGTAGCTTGAAGGCGTTCATGAATAACCGACTGAACTTGGCAAGATCACATGTATTCATAACACAAACGCGGTGAGTCTTCTTCAATAGATTCATCTGATCTAGGGCCATCATACCACGGCACATTGTTCCCTGCAGCTCCACGCGGACAGCACAATCAATACTCTGTGTTACCACGCTGCTGTCGATGAAGGCCGCCATTGCGTACGAATCATAGGAGACAAAGCCAGGTCCGAAGTATACATCTCTCTTATTCATCAAAGCTAACTTTGAGTAGGCCCAACATTTCGATGTGATCTTCTTCATGAAACGTGCTGCAGGTGTGTCTTGATTTGTCAGTTCTTCAAAGAATTCCTATACAATGGGAATCAAGAGTATTTAAAAAAAGATGAGTACAGTGTTTATTTTCCAAGTGAGATGTTGTTCACTGTTCACAGGCAATGTTACCCATGTCAATGGATTCCTGCAGGAATATTCCCAAGATGCAAGATGTGTGGGGCAGAGAAATTCTTCCAGCACAATGTAAGCAGACTCCGGATCCATTACAAAGTTGAACTCTCCACATAATGTCTCGTTGCCTTTTCCTACAAAGAAAATGATTATGATGTAATATGATATAACATAATGTACCTAACTGCCTTCCCTGAACACTGTGATGCAGTTATACCCTTATGGGCCAACAGTTAATCAAACTATTCGGTCAATTAATTATTTAGGACAAAAGTTAAGTCTTAAAAAAATGTGTCTACTTTCAGTATTTTTACATGACATTGTTGTAAGTCAATTATATAGTCAATTATATTATTAAATTATAAAAATATAAAAAAGCACACCTATCCGTTAATATAGAAATGTACAAAAGATTCTTAAAAACTCTATTCCATGAATCGAAAAAGTACTCAATGGAATAGTTATAGTTAATTCTCAATAGCTGCAGCCTACCCTCCATGTTGCCACCCATTATGAAGAGATCCTTGAGCTTCTCAGGAAACAGTGGATCCAGTCTGACAGCAAGAGCAAGATTTGTGAGTGGCCCGAGGGCTACCAGGGACACCTGTAGAAGGCATGGGAGATGAATGAAGTGGTATAAGAGTTACAACAACATTCACATGTACAACTTGTATGTTCATTCATGTCACAAGAATGCAGAAAAGATGTAGCACCTGTTTGTGGTTCTCAGATACCAGTCTGATCATTGCATTGACCGCATTCTCTCTCTGGATCTGCTCCTTCCACAGAGGATCTCTGTCTTCAATCACACCCCCCAGCCCGTCACTTCCAAAATGGTCAAGGTCACTTAATTCTTTATTGGCCCCAACAAGAGGACCAACAGAGCCCTGGAACACTGGGATCTATGGAAATGGGTGCCTGATTCGTACAGTCTTTCCAAGTACTGGTTCATAGAAAGAGTAGTGTTTACACAAAGTAGAAAATAGCATATAAAGTGACATATCTGATCATTTATGGTTTTACATGATTACATTAATTTACTTTTTTTCTCAGCAGGACACAATGGATGGATTGTGCAGTCCAAGTAGGGAATGAGGCATTACCCCAGGGGAAGGAGTTTTTGAATAATTTTAATTTTTGTATATTTATGTAATTACAGGTAATCCATATGAAGTTTAGAGAGTTTACCTGCCCACGTTCACAGATGGAGAGCACCATCAAGACATTTTGGCAAACATTCTCCACTGATGCGTTCCCAAAACAGCAGGTAATTCCCAGGACCTGAACGTCAGGCGCTGCCAGTGCCATCATTATAGCCTGGGCATCATCGATGCCACAGTCTGTGTCAATGATTACCAACTTATTTGCCATGGTATTCTGTTAAAATACAGATTACCAAACAAAGTTAAACAGATTCATCAAGGCAGATTCCAAATGACCCCTAGTTTATCACATGCTACTTACAAGCAGATCTGAAATGTTGTATATTTTGCCTGCAGCCTACATAGGCCTAGGTTGTTAGTCCCAAACTTCAGCAGCTGTCACAAAGTTTCCCAAGGAAGTTGGGTTGGAACAAATGAATATGAATCTGCTAACAACGTATCAAGTAATAAGTAACGTTGTCTTCGTGATCAGTAGCCACAAGGGGGGCTATCTTTAGGAAATATGACATCATGCGAAGTGACAGAAATTCTCACAAGAATCTAATTAGTCATAACATCACCTAAAGTTCTCACTTACCTCTTCTGGGTCTTCTGAAGTTTTGTGTTGCAACAGTGACACAGTGACAGTGATTGGTAGAAACCTCGGCGGGCTCGTTTATTGTATAGGTGGGGGGGGGGGTATTGGAAGGGGGGTTACAAAAAATCACCTGTAATAGGTTGCAAAGGGGAGGGACTAAGCGGTCATGCACCAAAATTAATGTTGACTATTGTGGTATCTGGTTTCTACCATTGTACACTCTATAATACTGTTAACTGGGAGAGCCGGAGAAAGTTGTGACACGGCACGACGCTGGCAGATGAGATGTTCCGATGTTGTTGTTTATTTCAGAGTAGGCCTACAGCACAGCACAGGTTAAGGCTCACGCCAGCCAGAATGGCCAACATGCTCCACACAAAAGGCTCACGCCCAAGGCCCTACTGAATACTGATCATTAAGCATTTTACATGAGTATACTAGTATATAGGTGTCGACAGAAATATGCATACACTTTCCATATACAGTCCTTCATAACTCCTTTCTCATACAAGCCCCAGGAAGAGACTCAGGAGTATAAACAAACCCTGTCCCCAGGAGGGACTTGAATATCAGTAGAACAAAGACAGGCCTTGGAGACAAACTGACTTGCATAATTAAGCCAGCCAAGCGCCAGCTAGTCAGACCTGGCTGTTGAATAAACAAGATCACCCAAGAAGAACATGAAATATTTAGAATTATGGAATTCCAGATTCCACACTATCTTTCTGCCCGTGAACGCAGCATCAAATTCACTGACACTGTGATCAATATGTGATCACCAGCGAGTTGTCTTGTGCATTTGATTAACACTTTCAATATACTTAACTACTAACTCTTATTTAGTCCTCGACAGCTCTGTATTATGGAGTCCCATTGACACAGCAACAGTCCGAGCTTCAACGATGCAAACTTTTTCTTGCATTTGGAGTCCAACAGCACAGGAGGTAAACTACATGGTGGACAACAGCATTAATCTCTGCTCACGTTAAAGGGGGATTTCCCACAAACCCAATTGACTGACTTCTATGTAAACTAATTAAGTTAACATTGATTTTACAATATAAATTGGGGTCCCAGAGATAGAAATGCCATTAAATGGGGCTCAATAGCCTAATGCATGTCAAACTGGGGACGGGTCCTTGAAATTTAAATGGTTAAGAATCACTGCTATAGAGCGTCGCAGTCCCTCCCCCTTTCAGAACGACGAGTGGCCCAGGAAATGAACCGCAATGCATTTTTCCCATAGGCTTTTCAGAAAGTATTTATTTAAAGACGGTTACGCCAACTCGGATCGTGACAAATCATGACAATGAACACAATATTTTGGGCCGATCAAATCATTAGAAAGAAGAAAATAAAGGCAGGAGACAACACTATTTGTTTTGTTTTTCTTCTTATAAATTATTTGATCGGCCCAAAACATTGTGTTCATTGTCATGCTTTGTCACGATCCGAGTTGGCTTTGTCCGCGGCGTAACCGTCTTTAAATAAATACTTTAAGAAAAGCCTATGGGAAAAATGCATTGCGATCTATTATTTACAGTCTATGGTTTCCTCATTATAAATCCACGGGTCGCCTGCAGTCCTGACTCCCCGCTCTGACCAGTAGGGCCGAATGCTTCAACGTTCGAGAGCCTCCCTGAGGGCTTGGGGAAGGACACATAGCAAAGTTTGTCGGGACCGGGACTCGAACCCGCGACACGCTGTAAGGCTGGCTTACCAGCCAAGGTGCCTAACTGGCCTATTCTAAAGCTCAGTATTATTCTGTTGGAACTGCTTTTGAGGATAATTTTTCTTTCTGGCATTGCTGTATTCTGAAAATGGGTTCCACGCCTCATCTTCTTCTTTGTGTTGCAATCAATTTTAATAATGCGTGGCAATTTAGAGGTTTGGGTTTGTGTACATTACCTCCATTTGTCTGCAAATTTAAATAAAAAGATGGATTTCAAAGTGAACTATGTAATGACAAGTTAATTATGTAATGACATCTATGCATCTGCCATTGCATATTTATGTTCGTTGATTAAATTATTTTGTATTTATTTCATTTTATCATCTTTGAATGTATAAAATCAAGCAAAAAAATTAAACCAGGAAATATTCAAAATCATGATATCGATCCCTAGTTCACTAAATGTTACTTGTTTAGAGGTAGCTTGAGGGAGTCCATGAGCAACCGACTGAACTTGGCAAGATCACATTTGTTCATGACACAAATGCGGTGACTCTTCTTCAATTGATTTGTCTGATCTAGTGCCATCATACCACGGCACATTGTTCCCTGCAGCTCCACGCGGACTGCACAATCAATGCTCTGTGTTACCACGCTGCTGTCGATGAAGGCCGCCATTGCGTACGAATCATAGGAGACAAAGCCAGGTCCGAAGTATACATCTCTCTTATTCATCATAGCCGACTTGGAGTAGGCCCAACATTTTGACGTGATCTTCTTCATGAAATGTGCTGCAGGTGTGTCTTGATTGGTCAGTTCTTCAAAGAATTCCTATACAATGGGAATCATCAGAGTAATTAAAAAAAGATGAGTACAGTGTATTTATTTTCCAAGTGAGATGTTGTTCACAGGCAATGTTACCCATGTCAATGTATTCCTGCAGGAATATTCCCAAGACGCAAGGTGTGTGGGGCAGAGGAATTCTTCCAGCACAATGTAAGCCGACTCCGGATCCATTACAAAGTTGAACTCTCCACATAATGTCACGTTCCCTTTTCCTACAAAGAAAATAGATATAATATAATATACAGTACCTAACTGCCTTCCCTGTATGAACACCCTGATGCAGTTATTACGTCTATATCTAAACACCGATCGGGTTGCGCCAAGACCCGCCCTGCAGCACTGTTTAATGCAATTTATTTGTGCGTGTTATAAGTATTTTTTGTTGAATTACTTGACAAAGTCAACAGTATGTTTATCCATAACATAAGCAAGCAGCATGCACACTAGCAGACAATAGTTCTTTCTTTCTATAATTTTATTAATATTATTATGATCATTATTATTTTCACAATCTGACTCACTTCCTGGTTTTCAGACAGCTTGTGGATGGAAAATGAACTTTCAGCGTGGGCGGTACTTCCAATAGTACCGCCCACGCTGCAAGTTGCAGCCGTGAGCGAGCTTCATTTTCCATCCACCAACTGTCTACAAACCAGGAAGTGGCTCCTGGAGGCGCGTTTTGTGCATCTTGTAGGTGTGCTCATGCCAAATGAGATGCATGTTAAATGACGGGATTTCTCCATATAAATAATAGATCATTTCAGTAGAAATAGCATCATAGCAAAAGGCTGATGCACACCTCAAAAGGCTGGTGACAGGTGCGTAGGGCAATAGAGCATACATTAAAAAGGATATCTTTGATAAACCAAAGAAGAGGACCCGCACACTGTCAGACACTTGCCAAAAAATGTTGCTCTTTATTAGGTCGACGTTTCGGTTGACCTTTTTTTGTCTGTCCTGATGAAGGTCTAACCGATCGAAACGTCGACCTAATAAAAAGCTTTTTAGTAGCAATAGCATCAAAATGTCTTCGAAATCTAGTCAACTAGGCCTGCAGTAGGCTATGCACTGGATAAATGTGCATGACATTATTTCAATAAAGTAGAAATACGAGGAAATTACAGAGGGAGAAACAGTATCCAACAATCAACTTTAACGACCGCCCGACAGGAGTTTTCTTGTTGCACAGAAAGACGCTCATTAGTATTATTGCCATCACCTGGTTTGGTCAGTCGTGTAACTTTCCTGACGTTAAGCTGTGTAAGTGTTAAACAACACAGCCATGCAAAATAACATTGACAGAGGTGACGAAAGCTTGCCCTGTTTAGCAGTTGCTAAACTATTTGAATTTGGCAATGGACAATCGCTTTTTGTGGTGGGGGCTAATTATAAAAAAAATCACACCTATCCGTTAATATAAAAATGTACAAAAGATTGTAAGAAAACGATTAATTCGTTAATTGAAACAGTACTGAATGGAATAATAGTTAATAGTTAGTTAATTCTCAATAGCTGCAGCCTACCCTCCATGTTGCCACCCATTATGAAGAGATCCTTGAGCTTCTCAGGAAACAGTGGATCCAGTCTGACAGCAAGAGCAAGATTTGTGAGCGGTCCTAGGGCTACCAGGGACACCTGTAGAAGGCATGGGAGATGAATGAAGTGGTATAAGAGTTACAACATCCACATCCACATTTTCATGAATGAATGTTCATGGCACAAGAATGCAGAAAAGATGTAGCACCTGTTTGTGGTTCTCAGATACCAGTCCGATCATTGCATTGACTGCATGCTCTCTCTGGATCTTCTCCTTCCACAGAGGATCTTTGTCTTCAATCACATCCCCCAGTCCGTCACTTCCAAAATGGTCACTTAATTGTTTATTGGCCCCAACAAGAGGACCAGCAGAGCCCTGGAACACTGGGATCTGTGGAAATGGGAGCTTGATTAGTAGTCTTTCCAAGTACCACCTGGTGAAATCATCCATCAACTATATCTGCCACTTAACAACGCAGCCCCTTGCATCCAGCAGCCCAACCCAGTAGTCACTTTGAGTGGCGCTGCACGCGGCAGCCACACCGGGTGAGTCTTAACCGGCCATGTATGTCGCCTCAGTCTTAACCAGCCATCATGTATGTCAGACTCCGTTGCCTCAGTCTTAACCAGCCATCATGTATGTCAGACTCCGTTGCCTCAGTCTTAACCGGCCATTAATGTCAGACTCTGTTGCGTTCTAAATCTTTACTTAATCAGCAAAAAAAACATTGTTTGTGGTTGGCACAAAAATAGTGGGATTGATACAAACCCGGGAGGTGTGTAATAACTAGTGAGGCATGCTACCGAGCTGGCCTCCAGAATGGGTTTTCAGGCTGTATTAGAATATGACAACGCCCAACTCATGTAAAAAATCACACCTGTGTGAACCTAGTGGTGCAACCCCCCCCCCCCCCCCCCCCCCCCCCCCCCCCTCCTCTCTCTCTCTCTCTCTCTCTCTCTCATTAGCAGGCACAGCACTACCCCTCTCTCTGTTTCTGGCGCCCCCTACTGGTATTAATAAGTCAATTTCACGCATGCGCACACCACTCATGCTCATGACTACACACAGGTACACGGACATTGCTGGTTGTAGGAGTGGTTGCACCACTCAAAAATAAAGCCTGCCAGAATCTCCGCCCAATAGGGGAGGCTTCCCCTCTCCGTCCCCTCCCTATATTTCTGGAAGAAGCCCTTGACTGATGATTTCACCATACCATTGTGGCTGCGTATGCTAGCCACAGGTGTGCGCCGCCCCACCCACCACTAAATGAGGTGATCAGCTCCCACTCCACCCCACTGGGTGTAAGCACACCTAGGATTCCATGCGTGGACAAAAGCTTCATCTGTGTATTGATTAAGTTTAGAGAGCTTACCTTCCCACGTTCACAGATGGAGAGCACCATCAAGACATTTTGGCATACATTCTCCACTGATGCGTTCCCAAAACAGCAGGTAATTCCCAGGACCTGAACGTCAGGCGCTGCCAGTGCCATCATTATAGCCTGGGCATCATCGATGCCACAGTCTGTGTCAATGATTACCAACTTCTTTGCCATGGTATTCTGTTAAAATACAGATTCCCAAACAGAGTTAAACAGATTCATCAAGGCAGATTCCAAATGACCATTTTAGATTTAAAGGACAACTTTGGTTTTAATGAGAAAGGTTTAACACCAACATGAACCTTGGTTGAAAAAAACTATAAAGTTGTCCTTTAACGTACTGTATATAGCAACATATATTTAGGATTTAGAACCGTGTTTTAGAACAGTTTGGCTGATTGTGGTTGGTCTGATACCACTGTGCGATGGTATTCTCCTGTGGGTCGGCGGCGGTGTTGGTTACGACTGTTGGCCACCAGTTGTGATGCAACAGAGTTCGCTGTGACCGTTGTGAATTATGGGTGGCTCCCAGAGGTCCTTGATCCCCATGGGGTCCAACAGTGGTCATTGAAGCGTGCACACACAAATGCACATATGCACCTACACACGCACAGGTGCACATGCGTATGCACACCTGGACCTGTAAATTAACAACACAAAAACTAAGGCACTGGTGTCGGACTTCTGGAAAATTGGAAATTGGAAATTGCGGAAATTTAGTTAGTCTCGTTTCTCATCATTTTGGACCGTGGGCTATAGCCCATATCGTACGGTATACTATGGCACGCCGTTTTTCATCATTTTTGAGGATTTGAAAAAAATGAAAAAATGAAAAAAACGATGGGTTATAGCCCATGTTTTTTGAAATTTTGAAAAAAAAAGTTAGCCTCGTTTCTCATCATTTTGGACCGTGGGCTAAAGCCCATATCGTACGTAAATGGAAGTTGCTAGAACTGGAAGATTATTTGGAATCTTGAATATAAATATGAAATATCTAACCAACAAATTGAGGGAGGTCTAGTTTAAAATCCTGCATAGATATTATCCTACAATTCATTATCATTTGGAAAATGAAACGTCATGTGCATGTCTTCACCTGCACACCGGATTAGAGCAAAAAATATGGAAGATCTTTTTTAAAAGGCGTCCAAAGGCACTAAGACTTTAAGGCGTCCTGTGGCACTGAGTGAGTTTTAAAACAATTTACAACTTTAGTTTAAAGTATAAGAAAGCTGCAAGAACAGATGCTAGATTTACAACAGAATGATACTAAACAGGATACGGCATGCCATCGACCCTCTCCTGAGAGAGAACCAAAATGGCTTCAGAGAGAGGAGAACTACCGTAGCACAGATCTTGGCACTGAGGAGAATGATTGAGGAGGTGAGGAAGGTGAGGAAGGACAACTTGACTGCTGTACTCTGCTTCATCGACTTCAAAAAGGCGTTTGACTCGATTCACAGAGGCACAATGGTGAAGATCCTTAAGGCCTACGGTGTCCCTCCCAACTTGCTCCGGGCAATAGAGTCCATGTATGCAAAAACAAGGGCCAAGGTGGTGACCCCAGATGGTAACAGTGAGGAGTTTGATATCCGGGCCGGGGTAATGCAGGGGGATACCCTAGCCCCTTTCCTCTTCATCATAGTCCTGGACTATGCGCTCAGGAAAGCTATCAGTGGACGAGAGCAGGATCTTGGCTTCACCCTAACCCCAAGGAGGTCAAGACGACATCCCAAGGTAGTCCTGACAGATCTGGACTATGTGGATGACATCGGCCTGCTCTCCGACAGCGTGGAACAAGCTCAGGAACTCCTGAACAGTGTGGAGCTGGAGTGTGCCAAAGTTGGCCTTAGGCTAAATGCCAAGAAAACTGAGGTTATCACCTACAACATCTCACCGGAACATCCACCTCTCACAACAGCAGGAGGCACGGTGCTGAAGGAAGTCAAAGACTTCAAGTACCTGGGCTCATGGGTCAACTCAACCGAGCAAGATCTGAAAGTGAGGAAGGCACTTGCATGGAGGTCCCTAAATGGCATGAACAGTGTTTGGAACTCCAATCTCCCCCGACAAATCAAACTCAGCTTCTTCTACGCAACAGTGGAGTCTGTTCTCCTATACGGCAGTGAATGCTGGACCCTGAAGCCAACCCTGGAGAAGTCCCTTGACGGGTGCTACACCAGAATGCTGCGTGCAGTACTTAACATCAGCAAGACTGTACATGTCACTAACATGACTCTGTATGAGGGACTACCGAGGGTGAGCCAGAAAATAGCAGCCAGGAGAATGAGACTAGCAGGACACTGCCAAAGACATCAAGAACTGCCAGCCAGCAAACTGGTGCTCTGGGAACCAACACACGGCCATCGATCACGAGGACGCCCCGTGCTAACATACGTGGATATACTCAAGAGCGATGCAGGAGTGCAAAGTACCAACGAACTGGCCGGATGTATGGAGAACCGAGATGACTGGAAACGACGATGGAGGGCTCGTCTGAGGACGACCTAGAGAGAAGAACTGTTGCTTTGTGTTCACTCTTTAATGTTTTCTGTTAGTAATTCCCCCTGGATGTTGTACATATGGATGTTGTACAGTATTGTATGTCAATATGTACAAAAAAAGAGAAAAAAACTTCAACCGCTCTGGAGGCCTGGGGGTTGCACCACCTTCAACCTTAGCCTATAGGCTATAACTATAGTTATAGCTTAAATGGCTTTTAGTAATGCATAAGTCTTGAGTGACTTAAAAAACAGTTTGAACTTGGTGTGAGCTGCAACTGGCTCCACTGCTCCAGGACTACACAACAGTGCAAAGGGCAAGGTGAAGTGGTCAGTGCCACTGCCATGCAGTGGTCAACCAGCCTGACTATTGAAAGCCTTGGACTTCAGGAGTGTACCTGAGATTTAAACATGCGTTCATAAATTCTACAGAACAATACAACCTAAATAAATTCCTGTGCTCATATAGTGTAACCAACTTTGCACATGAAGTAGGCCTTTAAAGAATAAATTAGAGTAGACTAAGTTGTACCGGTAACTTCATTCAATGGTAGCCTAAAGTTTTCTGTCTTGCGTGACCAGTAGCCACCAGGGGAGCTATAGTTAGCTCAATATCAAGTGACAGCAATTTTCACGAGAATCTGTAATTAGTCAAAGTAATTGATTAAGGTCTCAAGTAAATACAAACCTCATGAAGTTCTCCTTTCCCTCTTCTCTAAAAAGTGAAGTTGTAATTTATTGTGTTGCAACACATAGGCTACACAGACCTCGGCGGGTTCGTTCATTATAAGAAACACGGGAGGGGGGTATTCTTATTGGAATGTGTGTTACAATATTCACCCGTAAAAAACTAAAAATGCATCATGGAACAGAAAAAACAAGTTTTTGGATTAGATGAACTCCTATAATTTCTTACTGGATTTATATTACTGTGAAAAGGCCCTTGAAAAATATCTTGAGCTCAAATTACCCCCCCCCCCCCCCCCCCCCGTTACATAATGGTACAGTCCTCCTGGATTTGTAGCGGAAGAAGACACGAGACAGAAGGCTGCTGTGGAATGTTATCATTTAACGTACAGTAAATCTCTACATCACCTGCGACTGACGATGCACGATTTTAACGTGCCATTTGGCTGTTAATTTGCTGTGACATAAAGCAAGGTACGATTAAGCTAAATTGTCTTTTCTGTCTGTGTAGCTAACTACCGGTAGCTATGAAGGATCGTCTCTGCCATAGTGTGCCATCTATTCGATTGATTGCGTACGTGTGCCGTTAGCCCGTTATTATGCCATCTTGACAAGGAGTTGGCAGTGGCAGGTGAACTGTGATGGTTATTAAACTGAAACACACACACAGGCACATCTAATGTACGTACTACGTACGCCACAGTCATGCATTCAGACGTTTAAGATGGCTTGATGTAAGAGCTTTATGTCATGTGTCATGTAACTGTGGCCTCGGTGGTTACATGATGCACCCGAATGTGGCTTGACACACAACTGCAGGTCCCCATGAAACAATTGTGGTGATGACCGTGTTATCATTGTGGCTGTTGGTGTGACCAAAAAGTGGTATTTCTTGACCAATGACTATATGTCTTTTCTATCAGCATTATCATGCCGTGGACTGTCTAAAAGACTGTCGGATTTCTTTTATCTATTCTGATATTTGTGTATATACAGACGGAGATCTACACAAATGTCAGAATCAATCAAATAATTATCTTCTTGACAGCCTTGGTCCAAAGCTAGTTGTCTTGATGAGGCTTGTGTATGTTTGTTTTCATTCTCACTAGACCTGCCCAAAAGAGACCTCAGCTATTCTCTCATCCTTCATCCAAGTGGCTGTTCAATGCCTAATACTCCAGAAGGTCAAGGAACACATCTATCTAGGCCGGCTGACCGGGCTGGGCCGCAGAGACCCCCTGACCGAGAAGATGAACGCAGCCTGTTGAGCTCCCTTGCCCGGGACAATGCCAGGCTGAGGCGGGCTTCAAGTGCTGAGCTCCAGCTCCCATGGACCTGCCCTGTCACACACTCCAGAGAGAAGTTCTACACCGTTTGTTCTGATTACGCTCTTCTCAACCAGGCCGCTTCAGTGTACCGTCCTGCTAACGCACCCCAATCTAGTCAGCAGGATGAGGAACCTTCCTATGTGAAGACCCAAAGCTCTACTGACTTCACCCAAGGCCAGCCTGGAGGTGGCGATGTTGCTTTGGACAGGGACTGTGACATGGATGAGGAGTCCTCGAGCAACACAAAACCTATTTTGGCCTGGGAGATCGACACAACAGACTTTGAAACTGTGCTTACTAGAAAAATAAGAACAAGTAAGCCGGAATGATGCTTTAGTACGTAGCAGGGGTTTGTCAGTTATGATTGTGTGTTTTTGTTTGGTGTGTGATAAGATATTTTTGAATGTTGCAGGTCTGCAGGAGATGGTTGTCTTTTTAAATGTGTCAAGAATTAGCCAGACCATTTGCTAATACCTCACAGTTATATAATTCCGGCAGTTATGTCAGCTGTGCAGCATCTTGGTGAGAGCTCAGGGGATAATTACCGCTGTGAATGTTTTATCTCCACTTTGTATGAGCGCATTCAGTTTCAGGTCTTGGCTTTGTGAAACAGTGTTATATTTTAGCGGCTCACCAGCTGGTGATTTTCTTTGATATTTATTGTCTAACAACAATGATCGTCTGCAACAGTGATTACGAACAACGGCTAACGAAAATGTTCCTGTCTGAAGGCAATATGAAGAAATTCGGCTCCAAGAAGATGAAGTCGTCGGACAGATCCAGCTGCAATCTGCAAGACATTCCTTCCCATGCCTCGCTGGAAGACATCAAAGAGCGGAAGGTCCTAGATCTCAGGAGATGGTAATGTGCTCACTGTCTTTGACCTTTGTGAGAACTTGAGAAGCATGTTACTCAATATAAACTTATGTTTTGTTTTTTTCAAGCCCCTGTTATAGTTCATTCTATATACAGTCAAGTTTAAATGTCAGCATAGATAAGGGGTGATATACTGTACTCTTCTCTTCTTACTGTGGAAGACCGCTGTGACCGCTCACTAAAGATGTCCAATCTGTGCTGCGGCAGATGTATACTATTTCAAAGGTCTCCCTTATCAGTTATTTCTTTCTTTTTGGATGGTTTTCTGTTTCAGGTACTGCATCAGCAGGCCACAGTACAAGACGTCTTGCGGTATTTCCTCATTGGTGTCTTGCTGGAACTTCTTGTACAGCACAGTAGGAGCAGGGAGGTGTGTGTGCATTACATATTGAAGTAGCCGGCGTCGCATGATTAAATCAATCGTTGGCTTTGCTTAAACCCTGTATAATTTGTTAGTGAAAATTACATGATGACGTGATATTTTTGCAGAATGTTGCCTATTACGATATGAAATGCCCAGAAGCTCATTATGTTAAGTGTGGAGACAAATCATGTTGAAAAGTAAATCATTACGGTCATTGATTATGAACAATGGATATCATTTTAAACATGGTTTTGGTTTGTATCTTCTCCAGCCTGCCACCCATCTCTCAGGAAGAGGCACTGCACATTTTGGGGTTCCCGCCTCCCTTTGAAGAGATCAAGTTTGGCCCTTTCACCGGCAATGCCACCCTCATGCGGTAATGGCAAATTCTCTCCAGTGTCCACAGTTTACATGATCATTTACAATGATCATGATACCGTAGATGCCACAATTCAAACAATAACATATGCCAAATTGTTCACAGATGGTTCAGGCAGATTAATGACCATTTTAGGGTCCGTGGATGCTCCTACTTTCTGTACAAACCACATGGGAAACACAAGACGGCAGGAGAGACGGGTGAGTTAATCTGCGGTCTCAAGTCAACACAGCAGTTTGTGTTCTTTTAAAAGTGACAAAACAGTCGACTGATAGTCTCAACACACCTTTTTAGCTGAAGGAGCGTTATTGAAGCTGACACAGGGACTGAAGGATGAAACTATGGCATACATTTACCACTGCCAGAATCACTACTTCTGTCCTGTAGGCTTTGAGGCCACTCCACTCAAAGCTGCTAAGGCTTATAGGTAGGATTGTGTAGATCAGCAATTCCCAACGTGTGAGCCTGTCAGGCTGTGAGTTTAATCATTTAATTTAATGCAAGTGTGTGGACCCCCAAATAATTGGTAAAATAATTCTTTAGAGCCTTGAAAAATGTGTTTTCATATTGATACCAATAAATAAGATCTTAAAGTGTACTACGTTAGTTCCCTTGATCCAAGCCAGAACACAATCCATTGATTGATAATTAAAATAAACATGCTCTCAAAAATGCACGCAGCCAGATCAGGTCAGAAGGGTGTGCTGTGAAGTGTGAATAATTTGAAATGGGCCCTGATCCAGGAAAACGTTGGGAACTACTGATGTAGATTTTTATTATTATCAGTGCTTTCTGTGAGAGTATAATATTCCCACTGGTCTCATTGTATGCAGCTGGGTTTAAAGACATTAAAAGATGATGAACAATTCTGTTTTGTGTATAGGGGGCCTCTGCCAACGAATGAAACGGAGCACTGGATTCTTATTGGTGAACCCAGCAGGAAACACCCAGCTATTCACTGTAAAAAGTAAGGCCTTTCCAGACGCAACAGCATTTCGTTGTGATTGTTGAGCTCTTTTTCACATAGCTTTTCTTTTCAGATGGTTGGATATTGTGACTGATCTCAACACGCAAAATCCTGAATTCCTGGATATCCGTCATACGGAGAGAGGAATTCAGTGTCGCAAAACCAAAAAGGTTCTTGTGAATGAATGTTTTTAATGTTTGTGTCTTCTCTTAACCATTTAAACGATATACTTTGTTGTCCAGAATCCCCTGCTTTTTTCCCTTTACACAAAATCCAAACCGAATAACCAATGTACAATCTCAAAAGACGTTGTTTTATGAGCTTGTAGATCGGCTGTTTTCACCAATGTTCGCCTCAGAATATGTATATCAAGTGGTTGTCGGACCCATCGCTTTTATGGGATTATAAGGCACCAAAAACACATTATACAATGTTACGTTCTTGAGCTGACTGAATATTTTGAGCTTCTGTACACTTTCTGACAACTAACCTTACTGATGAATAATCACAACCTCAGGTAGGTGGCAACCTTCACTGCATCATGGCCTTCCAGCGGGTGAACTGGCAGAAGCTTGGTCCCTGGGCTCTCAATTTGGAGAACCTGCGTCACGACTTGCACCATGCGGGTGCGGAGCGAGCCCACGAGGGCACGGATGAGGGTGCCGAGGAAAAGGCCTCTTCCAAGCGTCTGGCCTGCTTGGGACGCTCCCACAACATGGGAGGCCAGAAAGACACTGCCTGGAAGCGTCTGTCCAACACTACAGAGTACAGACAGAGGAGCTCCCCTGAGAGCGACCTTGAAGAAGACCTCACAGACTGAAATAACTAACTTCTGTCTGCTGGTGTATGTAAGTATGTAAACCAAAATAAGAGCTAATGGGTGTTGTTACATGTTACCACCACACCGCAAACATATTATGTTCAGATTATTCCAATCGCATTTCCCTGGGTTTAATCAGGTGTATAATCACAGCTGTTAGTTTGAAGTCACTATAGCAATGCTTTGTGTACATGATTATCATTTTAATAGGGATAGGGAACCAACTGTCGACATTGATACATTTAAAAGGACAACCGCAGTCCATACATTTGTACAGGCATGTCGGTTGTGTTTTGACAATTTGGCTGAAAGTGACTACTGCAGTAGAGTGCTAATATGTAATATAGTTGTGAAAGTGGCAGACTTGTTACGCTTTATGTAATCGAAGGCCTATCCTTGTCCATGGTGAAACTGGTCATCCCTACCAAAAATGACGTTTGTGGGTATTCAAACAAAGTGTGACTGTGAACCACAGAAAAGTTAGGACTGCATGTTTTTCATTCCATGTGTAGAGCCACAATTTCCATTTGAGCCCCTGTGGTGCCATCTGTCTTTTGCTATATGTCTATTATGGCAATGTGTATTTGGTGAATGTGAGTTTTTATTTATTTTATATAAGATTAAAAAAATAAAATTTGGGCCATCAACATCTTCATAACATTTAGTTTCTCTTCCTAGGTCATTGTTTATTGCAGAACTTATGACAAGGACCAGTTTTGGTTTGTGTGGTTCTTTATTGAGACAAGGAACAGATTTCTCACTTCCCATTCCTAATACTGACATAGCTCTGATCCATAGCCTTACTGCTTCTATGATGGACGCACTCCGAGCCCCCCACCACACGTATAAACGGTACTTTTTGGCCAGAAAGGGATTTTTTTTCACCGGAGGAAATATATTCTCTGAGGCAATTCTCTGGGCAATATCGGTAGAGGAGTAACTAATATTTTTTTCCCGGTGGAAACAAAATCCCTTTTTGCTTAGAGTGCTTAAGGAAAGTAGGCTTTCTAATGACACAACCTGCCTTTGTTTTGGTAAGTAGCAAAAACGTTCTTTTTATTTACGCTAAAGAGGAGAGGCTGGTCAGGTGAGCTTTAAAAACGAAAGTATCATAGCCTGAAGTCTGGATTTTCGGTGGTGAGGTGACCACCGCTCGGTGGTGAGCTGACCACCAGAGCTGAAATAAGTAAATAACGTTGATCAGTGATGAGTAAAAACAGAGAAGGTGGTTTGCTCTTCACCGCGGCTCGTGACGTCATGTTGTAGTTCGGTGGTCACACCACCACCGAAAATCCAGACTATGTATGAGCCTTTACTGCAGGGCAAAATGATAGAAACAGTAAGGCTATGGACCAGAGCTAACAGTAAGGCTATGGACCAGAGCTAATCCTGACATTACCTTTAAGGCATTTGTCTGCTCTATAAGGGAGCAAAGACCAGAATATGGCAGGAAAGAGGTACAAGTTTTTTTCTATATAAAGTATTGTGTGTAGTCTATATATTTTCCCCCTATGTACTGTGACCAACGGAAAAACCATGACACCCTGGGATTGATCTCTTTATAATATAATATTCAGAAGGCATAGGCAAGGTGAGAGCATTAAAGCGGCATACCAAAATTATGACACAACACTGATTTGTAATTATTCTTGTTCTATCACACCAATTATGATAGAGGTAAATGGCTTCCTAATAGTTGTTGTCGTAACTTGGCTATGTCAGCTGGACCAATGCAACAGCAGCCCCCTGTTGATGAAATAAGATAAACAAGATCCTACTGAGTGAAAGAGAACGGATCTCAATTTTTGTATGGCTTATTTATACTTAAAAAAAATCACACTCGGGTAAAGTGAGGGACGCTAATATATTAAAGTCTAACTCATGGTGCTATGATTAGGTGATGTACACGTAATGATGTAAAACAAACTGTCAAAACAAACCGCTCTTTATTGTTAATGGGATTTAATGTTTGTTAGGGACAAAACAAACAACTTCACCTCACCTATCAATGCTGCACCTTCCTTCATCCATTCACTGCTTAGTACTTCAATTGCTAATGTGTTCTGTGATGCTGTCCATGACCTGTGTATGAAGACACAATGCACACGCCAAGATAAACATCACATGCCAGTTGCAATACGATTTCATGTTACCTTTGATCTTGATCTTTTCAATTGCACATAAAAATGAGTTAAATACATCAAGCTGGGATCTGGTATAGAGCAATTTCACATCCAACCATTTGTATAGGAATAATAAGTCAATAATACTGTTCTGAGGGCAGTCCAGAGTCTCCAGACTTGTAGTAGCCTGAAAGAGACCTACAGTATGCTTTTCTGGGCATAGAGGGACACAAACTAGCGCTGGAAAGATGCCGACTTCGTGTTGGTTCACCAACCCCATCTCCCCTCCTCCGATCCCCTCCCCAGTAGAACGCAACAGAACAATGACGTCATCAAATTTGGAGCGACGCCCCTCTGCACTGTTTTTGTTTCGTGAAATAGAAGGTTCACTCCCACTCCTATGCCACTTTTCCTGATGGGCTTGCCCAGGCTTTTTTCCCCCCTTTGAAAACCAAACGCCTGCAGTCTCGACGGTAGACTTGTAGGGTGGGTTTGATTGACTGATTGAAATTTGTATTAACAGTTTGTAGAGTACAGTTCGAGGAAAGCTCGGGTCAATACAAGGTCTGCTAAGAGGATTGAAATACCCAGAAAAGCACAATGGCTTGTTTACATTGGGCTGGGGGTTATATATAATGGTGACATGACATCATCAGACTCACTTGCTCTGTGCATCCCACTCTTCTCCGCTGTTGGGGTAGACCACCCAGAAGAGCTCTGGACTGAGAACTGACTTTGCAGAGTCTAGAAGTGGCTTCACTAGAGTTGGTGAACAGCAGTTGACCCCCACTGCAATCAGCTGTTTTGACCTATTGGCAATCTGGACCGCCGCTGCAAAAAGGCTTCCATCTGATATACGAGTCCCATCCTAGAAAGGTTTTTCATATAAATAAATGAATTATTTCTACTGAAATAGTTTTTACTTAATGTTGCTTTATAATAAGAATCCAGAAATTTGTTTTAATGCCCTACATTTTATATATGGGAGCAATATTCATTATTCACCCTCCCCTAAAGTGTACTAGACTAAATATACTGTATGACTACATTAGACAGTGATAACCTTGCAAGAGAAGGAGAGCCAGGCTTTAGAATTGGGGAATTCTCTGAGCAGCTCCACCAATGCCTCTGCCTCTTTTATACTTGGAATTGTCTCCATAGCAATGAGGTCGGCTCCCGCCGCGACTAAACAGCTGATCTGCGGCCGATGCCAGGCTTTAAGCTCCTGGGGAACAGACGAACAGACGTTTGATAAATATATGAGGACTTACTGAATGCTTCCTCCAAATGCATTAAATAGTACTCAGGCTATTCACCAGTACCACTAACCTACTGTAACCATAATGGCAGAGTTCTGATGAGCTGGCCTAATGAGTAGTAATTCTGGTAAGTGATCTTGAAAATACACATTGTGGTAAACATTGTTCCGCTGAGGGCCATTCACGTGAGCCCTTCAACCTGCATTATGGTTAGAAAATGTATTTGAAATGGGACTGCCACTCACCTCAATGCTCATATCCTTTGCATAAACTCCTGTATACTCGGAGCCATTGTGCAAAAATGCCCCGTATGCTCCAACAGAGCCTGCCACCATAGGATACCTTCGATCTTTTAGAATCAAAGTGAAAAGACACCTTATTTATCAGCTATTGATATCATGTCAACATGTTAAACTATTACAATATGAATATACTGCCAACATGATAAAGGCATATTTCTATAGCAGTGGTTCCCAAACCCCCAAATTGACACTAATTAGCCCGCGGACCCCCATTTGAAAATGATATGCCGGGGGCCCCCTTAAGAGGAGATTTTTAGGTCTAGCAGTGATTCTCAACCTGTTTAATTTCAAGGACCCCCAGTTTGACATGCATAAGTCTATGGACCCCCATTTAATGGCATTTCTGGGACCCCATTTTGGGAACCACCGTTTATAGCGCCTTTATACAAAATGTATTACATTCACCCGGACTGCAAAGGTATCTATCTATGCATGGAACCAAACTGCTAATCAGGAATAGGTTCAGTGTCTTGCTCAAGGACATGTCAACACGCACAGAGGAGAAGCCGGGGGTCAAACCAGGAACCTTCCAGGTCCCAAACGGCCGCTCTACCACTATCTCCTATGCAACTGCCGCCACAATGGATGGTTAGCATTGGTTACCTGTTGGATGGTGGTCAGATACAAATTGTTTCACTGCATCTTTGGCCAGATTAACTCCAGACATCAGCAACTTGCTGGCTGAGTCTGAGGTCATGTCCATGTGCTTGATGAATCCCTCGATAGTTGCCTGGTATGTGGCCGTTGTGATGACATCAGCACCATGGAGGAGAAATCTACAGAAATATAATTCAAAATATGGAATGGTGGATAAAGCAGCTTTCATTTGTCAGTGATGTCTTAAATTTGGTTTGTAACTTGATTAACACGCAGGCATTACTCAGGCATGCCTACCTTAAATGAGCATCTCTTATAGCCTGTGGATTGGTGTGCAAAACTCTGGCACTCCACAATGGGTCCCCCTGTGAGAGAGACACACACACACACACACACACACACACACACACACACACACACACACACACATATAGACCGAAAAATAGATGGATATAGTTGTACTAAAATAATAGTATATTTTGTAAGTGATGATGCTCAATGGTCATAGCCTGGCATGGCATTTGCAATTGCATTTGTGTAGTTCCAGTCTACAATGGTCATATCAACACTCAACAGGCAGGGTTGGTAAATGAGGCTTTAGCCTAATTTATACTTTGCCATACAAGCTCACACACTGTGAGCTTGCACACTGTGAGCTTGCAGATTGGCTATTTTCATGGCGGATTAATGGATGAAATAAACTGCAAGGAAGTCTGTCAGACAGATGTGGGCTCTTGCTCTAGTTGCTGTGTATAATTAAATTGCTACAGTTAAAGCACATCAGAAACAGATGGTGAAATCATCCTCAATATTGAAGAGGCATTTAAAGTTGATCTACTAACTAAGGGATGCAAAATGATAATGATAGCAGTGCTTGTTTGTTTGTGTGTCTGTGTAAAGGTGATTGCACACTGGACGCGTATTTCGGAAAACCGATGGAGAAACGTCGCTAAAAATCCGAAAATCGCGCTCGGTGTGTAGGGAGTAGGGACCTTTGTGGTTCACCAGAGGGTGCTAAAGCGCATCAACTGCAGACAGCTGTAAGGCAGACAGGCAGTAGTCACCTTAGAGTATGGTAGTCACCGATGGCAGTAGTCGCATCGGGCGACACCATGGGGCGACACGCGTGAATCTATTTTGCTCGGACGCAAAATAGATTCACGCACAGTCAAGACGGACAGTGTTGGGCGTTACCCCTATAGCTCTGGCCGAGTGGCCGTTACCTATGCTCGGACGCTAAATACGGTAGATTCATGCGGGCGCAACGCAACCGGTGAAAGCCGGACACAAACTAGATTAAAACACTTCTTTATTGAAAACGACGGACTAATACATTGCACAAGCACCCCGTAGGCCCCTCTAACATTCGGGGCATCAGGGTAAGCGACTTGTGTTATTGATTTGTACGTGTTCGGTCCCTAAGGGGGGGCAGATGGTGCCGTTCTCCCCATCAGGGAAATGAACACAGACTCTCGTAAATTGAAAATGTCAGAATCGATCAAATACATCTACTAGAGTCTAAATCTTAGGCTAGTATTGCCCTAGCCTCGGAGACAACAGGCGTTTTGTTTTTGCCCTGGGCCTGGCCATGGCATGGCTGGTACTGTACCGATGCCCCTGGTGGAGGTGCTGCTTCTTGCAATGCAGACCAGTGCTAGATGTGATGTGAAAATTGTGAATAGAGTGGAATGGACAGCAATAGCATTGGTTCTTGTCTCTTTTAACCAAGGAAAGATGAGTCACTTCTTGGATATCACTTTGATGTGCCTGCCTGATACCTCTAAAGTCAGGATATGGTGGTGCCATATTTGCTATCACTTTCATTATGTCATGCTGTGCACTGCAGTGTGCAGAGATTCAGCCAATGTACTACGCCCATATTGGTGACCTATAGTATCGCATGTATGATGTTCGACGCCAGGTGACAGGTTGTCGCTTATTGTCGGACAGGAGTCACAGGACAAGAAAGACAGATACCGGTATGTAGTTTAGTTTAGGACTGATTCCTATATTTCACACTAAGTCATTCCACCATTTTCAACCAAACGTTACATTTCACTTAATTCAAGTCAAGAATCAAGATCACGTACGCATGACAGTCCGTTTCAGGGCTACGACGTACGACAACTATTGGCCCGGAGTCACACAATTCGATAGGACGCCACCTTCGGCGTAACAATTTCAAAAGCTGTCAGTCATTCCCAAGATAGCCTCGGAAACCCAGACGTTTTATTTCTTCCCAAGATGACTTGAATTTCATAAAGACAAGTTACCTCCAGTTTGAGACCCTGCGCTTCAAGCTCTGTTGCAAGACCGCCATCCAAGATAAGAGGAGGCCCCTTCCAGTCAAACGTTAGATCCCCAACGAATGTCATTTTGACAAAGACCTACATCAAACTTTACTCAGAACAAAGGTATGGGAAGAACAAGTTGTAGTGTAAATGATTTAAGCGATTATGAAGTATGAACTGTTAATGATTATCTTCCGATTCTTCCCCTTTGATGAGTTGAGTTCTGAGTTAACTGTTCAGCCCATAATCATAATTATTTTCGCAGATAAGTAAGCCTAGACAAACACGTGAGAATTTGTTGTTTGTGTGGCGGTTGCATTCTGGGTCTGCTGCGTTCAAGTTAAGATAACTCCGTGTACTTTTGTAGGCCTACCAAAATAATGATTGTTGAAAGCATCATAGGTTTAAGAGAGGTGATATTTTGAAATCCTAATTGTAATGTTTCACATTTACATATTAATGAAAAGTGTTGTTTGTTATTTAAAAATATATTACGCATGATAAGAAATCGTCCAAAGATTTGATCAAATTGTTGAATAAAACATTTTTGCATTTGTCATAGAAAATAACGTGTCATAATATAGGTCTCTCTGTAGTGTACAGGCTTTGCATTTAGTTAACTGTAGAAACTGTTTACATGTTACCAAATTCTATGTGGAATAAATTATCTCCCCTTACGGCGTTTAAGTTAACGCACCATCGTTGCTATGGTGACAGCCTGGTTAGCTATAGTAGCAATAGCAAAACACAGGTGCCATCAAGTTATCGAGTATTTTCCATAAATGGTAAGTTTGTTTGAAGATTACTTCAAGCATTCCTTTCAGTGCACATGTTATATTATTGTTGTTTAACCGTTACAATGTAACGCTTGCAGAGGCTTCTTCTTGAAACCTCTGGAACAGATACGTCTGCTAATAATAGAGCTAACGTTAGCCCAGCTATAGCTAATCATTCCTTGACATTTTATTTTTTAATATTTATCAGCATATAGGCTACTATTAGTAAGAACGCTACTAACGTTACTACTAAACGTTACAGTATTAACATTGTTCTGTTAGAAATGATGAGCTACAGAGCTAGAATTTTTGAATGATGAGGCTTCCCTGGACAGTTTTCAACTTTCATCTAAAAAGCTAGGGTTGACATCTTGCTAGCCCCGCAAGCAGAACCCGAATGTAGTAAAGTTTCTGATACTTTAAAATTTCATAAAAGCTTTATGTAGGGTTCCGAGAGGGGCTAACATCTTGCTAGCTCTGGTCCATAGCCTTCATGCTTTCATTGCTTTGATTCTTCCCTGCATTAATCAAAGCATTAGGGCTATGGACCACAGTTAACATCTTGCATTTTTTGAGGATCCACTTGCAACAGTTAATCGAGCTAATCAATATAATTACAAAAAAAAGAATAGAAAGTGATGGGCGCTCTTGTCATCGTACAAATTTAAGTCATATTTGGCGGACATTTGACCTAAATTTCTCCTTTCATTGTCAATGGCAAATATGAGTAGAGTAGAATCAAGTCAACATTCACAGAAGTGCAATGTTAAGGTATTTTTACTTTTACTTTTACTTACTAATTGTACTTTTTACTCCACTATACAACTTTAGTTACTAGTTACTTAACACACTAACCAACGGCTTCAGCCATATATATATATATATATATATATATATATATATATATATATATATATAATCTATATCGGCCATTTGAAAATAGCTGATCTACAAGTTCGATGCGACAGATTGTGAGCATTGTGTTTCAAAAGATTTTTGTATAGATTTCGAACTTGTGAAATGGGACATTCTGCACTTTAACTTTTTGTATTTTTAAGTATATTTTGATGCCAATCATTTTGTACATTTTGAATATAGCACATCTACTTGTAACATAAAGTATATTGCAGTATTGATAACATGCGAGTACTTCTATGTCACTGAATATCTCTCACAGGCGGAACGCTATGCTTTTCTTGCTGAGTGGTTTGACCCCAGTGCATCTCTCTTGCGTCGTTACCAACTTCTGTACTACCCCAAAGATGGCACAGTGGAAATGGTAAGGATTATGAAACCCTAGCTAGCTAATAATGTGTGGCTGATTAGAATGACCAGGCAAAGTTCTTGGGACATCACATTCCATCCCAAGTGGCCAGTTATATTAATTTGTGGAACACTGACTGAACCAATAGTCAAGTCTTGTTTATTTGCATAGCCCTTAATCACAGTTAAAAAGTTCAAAGGGCTTTACAGGCTTACATTTACAAAGGAAACAAAACAATACCCTCTGTCCATTAAGTGGCCTGAAACACGAAAGCAGTTTTTGAGGCGAATAGCTGCCATTGAGCGTTTGTGACCAACAATCACCTGTAGTTGTTAGTTAGTCGTTGGCCACTACCAATGGCCGATCACCTGATTGTGAATGTTCAATCAGTGGCAGACGGCGTCAGTAAGGGAAATCTCTCTTTTTGTCTGTTCAACCTGAGCAAATCAAAGCTGCATGAGAAAAGAAACAAAAGTGAGCAGCAAGCCAGTGACAGATAAAAACACTGTATACAGAAAAGGCTTAGTTTTTGTCTATTGTCTTCCCAATAGTGGTGCGTCGATAATCCCCTCCCAAGCATAAAACTGATTGAATGATGACATTAAAGCACCAGCCAATCTGCAATGCAATTTCGGATAAACTCATACAGCAGCCGTAGTCCTCATTCACACGTACCAAACACCAATCAAGCAATGTTTGGTCGTTTTTTTGGGCCACAATTTACAATTTAGGCATTTAGCAGATGCTCTTAATCCAGAGCGATTTACATTAAGCAAGAACAAAAAGCATGGGAATACATAACATCACATATATAAAATGCATTTATCATGAAACATGCGTAAGCTAAGAACGTAACAGTAGAATATCTATATAATGAAACTATACATATAAACTATACTTATATACTATGCTATACATATGTACTGTGAAGTGCTATATGCAATTATAGTGCTGTCTACATGCAGGGGCGGCGGTGGCTCAGGGGTAGAGTGCCTGGATGGGAACCGCAAGGTTGCCAGTTCGAACCCGGGCTCCCCCAGAGTTACTGTCGAAGTGTTCTTGAGCAAGACACTGAACCCCTAATCCATTTATATAGCGCCTTTATCCAAGGCACATAGATTGTGCATTACGCACAATCTATGTGCCTTGGATAAAGGCGCTATATAAATGCACCATTTACCATTTACATGCCATGCAATAAGTCTGTATCAAATGCAATCTAATCCAGCTTCCCTGCCTTGGCTGATCTGAGTACGTGGGAGGGTTTGTAAGGTTCAATCATGCTTGCAAGATATGGGGGAGCCATACCTTTGGTTGCTTTGAACGCCAGCATCAGAGTTTTGTATTCTGTGCGGGCAGCGACCGGGAGCCAGTGCAGGGAGCGGAGCAGGGGGGAGACATGTGAGAATTTTGGCTGGTTGAAGACCAAGCGAGTTGCGGCATTTTGGATCAGTTGGAGAGGCTTAAGTGCACATGCCGGTAGGGCAGTAAGGAGGGAGTTACAATAGTCAAGTTTTGACAAGACTGTTGTCTGGATTAGGAACTGGGCTGATTCCTGGGTGAGGAACGGTCAAATTCGTCTTATGTTATAGAGTGTGAACCTACAGGATCGAGTGACAGCTGTGATGTCAGTTTTGAACGAGAGCTGACTGTCCAGGACAACACCAAGGTTCCTGGCAGTTGGGACAGACGTTACCAGGGCGTTGTTTACGGAAATAGTAAGCTCCCGCATAGGGCAGGACTTAGCTGGGAAGAAGAGAAGCTCAGTCTTGTCTGGGTTCAGCTTGAGGTGGTTGGAGGACATCCACTGTGAGATGTCATCCAGGCATGCAGTGATGCTGATCAAAAGTGTTTGGTCAAACCATGTGACTTCCATTGGAAAAGCATTGGGGCGGCCATGAAACACAGGCAGAGCACAGCACAGTTGTTCTTTATGTGTGTACGAAGCCTTAGCCTACTTAGTGTCAGCGACAGGTTTTAATTGAATTATTACGCTCAGCTGTAATGTTAGTTCTGACGCAACTCATACATAACTGTATAGTCTACGCCACGGCTTTGCATACGTCCTGATCTGTTTACCAGCATAACAAGGGTCACACCTTAAGTGTGCAAATAGGTCATTTTATTTTCCATTGTAAAATCAACAACAATAAATATGAGAGTGAGTATGTAGTTCAAAATTGCAGGGAGACCAACCCTATGAGATATTTTGCCACTATAGCTGATAAATGGATGGAATTAAATGTTTCACTTTGTTTTGAGCTTTCAGTCTTATCAGACTTCCAGCCCTTCAGGTTAGCTTCTAAATGTAGTCTTACTAGGGATGTGCCTGTTTGATTCACAGTTCGACGTGAAAAACCAGCGGATCTTTTTGAGAAGGACCAAATATGATGACCTACGCCAGGAGGATCTGTTTGTTGGGAATCGGGTGAATGTGTTCTCACGGCAGCTCAGTCTGATTGGATATGGAGACCAATATACAACAAACAAACTTGGCAGCAAAAAAGAAAGGTATGATTCTGTTGGTTGTGTCCACATACACTGTGAAATCCTTAGTGTTATTTAACTCCGAGTGTGCAAATGTAACCAGAATGCATCTGATAATTGTGATCCTTTCAAATTACATGCTCTATATTTAACAGTGACAAATCCAATCCCCACTCTGACATTATTTGGTGATGATTTAAAGAAAAAAATCCTGCTGCATGTAGGTTCAAATAATTGCGTTCTAATTTAGTCTCCATTTCTACTGTTCTATGTGTCCCTGTAAATTACCCCATGGAGTAAACGTTGTTGTTATAACTTGGGGTAACACCGCCTCAGTTAATATAATTTGAAAACGGTTTTTAGTTTTCATTTCAGAGATTATACAAATGGTAATGATCTAAGGATTGTTGTGCATTGTAATATTTGTTAACTAAAAGTTAGCAATACGATAAGAAAGATAAGACATTTATTGATCACATAAGGGAAATTCAATCAACAAAGGCAGTGATCAATTGAAGCTGAGAAGAAAAAGTGCAGTATAATCTAATAATAATAATCTTAATAATATAACTTAATGAACTATGATTTATTAATCATTTCATATAATAAAGATATGATAAAGTTTGAGTATAATAGGTATGGTTAATAATGGTTGTTTTTCATCATCACCTCAATAGCCCAGGTTTATGACCCGGTAGATCAAAAAGAGGTTGTTGTACACTCTTCTTAAAGTTACAAAATGTTACTGTGTACATCAGGGGTGGGCATGTACAAATTTGGTTCCAAAGTAACAGTTTACAGTGTAGTTTAACGTGACAATTTCTCGTTGTGGTTGTTTGGTTTATCACTCGCTGGCTAGCTGTCCCCGGAGCCAGTAATTTGTTGTCTGATCACTGATCAAAATAGTCAAATAATACACTGTAGCTCCACAGGCCTCTGCCGTGAAAATAACAAGCACCTCTGTCTGTCTGTAGCCTGCTTACACTCAGTCCCTACACTCAATCCCTTCACAGTGTCACAGGTTTTCGTCAGTCTTAGATTTCTTTTTCTTCCGTTGTGTATGTTCTCATCTCCTCTGCCTATAATTTCTCACCCCAGAACTCTCGCTATGCTCAAACCGGATGCAGTTGCCAAGATGGGAAACATCCTTGAGATGATATATGCCGCGAACTTGATCGTGACCAAAGCCAAAATGGTCAGGCTGACTGGGTAAGCCTGCTTGGGGTGCGTGTGTGCGTCCATGCATGTTTGTATTTGAGTCCCTCCCTGGCCAACAATTCCCTGTCACTGTCATTAACAGACTGAATTGTATGTCCAGAAGAGGGAGGTATTTCAAAGCTTCCCGGTGCCGGAGCTCTCCCATTTGCAGGCAGACAGTGCAGCTTCCTCATGTCTGGAACATATGGCATGCCAATGGGCAGAAGGCACTGGAATTTCACTAATTACCTACATTTGGTCTTCAAGCAGAAGAGCAAATGCATCCTGCCATGAAATTATATTATATCCATTCCTGTTAAAGCTGGACCCCTTACACCCACGGGTCTGTACTTGGTCCTGTCCTTTTTTCACCCCATTCTATTTTTGGCAAAGAGATGGGTATAGGCCCTATATTAGTGTAATTAGTGCAATTTCTATTGTTTTGTTATTTCCATAAAAAAGAAAGGGACAAAGTGGAAGAGGGAGATCAATCAATAAGAAACAAACAATGATTTACATTTTACAGTTACATTTACACTGAGGACTTTACTGTGCACCAACCTCCACGTGCACACTCATACACACAGACATTTCATTGTCATGTTTCTGTAGCACAGATGCCCATCGTACTACCACTTTTCTTGACAATGAAGATACATGTTGGAGCAAAATGTAAACAAGCGGATCCGATTACCAGTATAATTTAGTTTTTACGTTTCTTCCGGTGGCATCGGGGGCAGACGAATCGATACAGCTTTCTTCTTTGTGGGCCATCACATCAATTATACATGGGATGTGGATTTGCCACAGGGGAGATTATTTTATAGCAAACAACGATGATAACATAAAATATGATGTGTCCTCTGTCCTGTCCTGGTCAGATGTTGATGTAGCGGCTAGTGCCATTGCTATTCTGTTGCAGATACGAGACTTGGGTACAAGCACATCTTTCAGTGTATTTATTTCATGCCAAATACTCATGTGACCAGAGGTGCAATGCCAGCACAGGTTAAAGGAGAAAAGGGCTGCAGTGTAAGGTCTTTACACACCGGGAGCGTGGCGAATAAACAATCCGAAAATGCATCAGTGTAAATAGTATTCATATATTTGATGCCTTTATTTGGGGTGAACAATCAGACTTGTTTTGATTAAGAATCACTCTACTTTATCGCAGCATAATCTTGGTGTTCTCTGTGGATGTTCTCAAGGCACAAAAATATATAATATATGATTTTACACACACACACACACACACACACACACACACACACACACACACACACACACACAACACTCCCAGGGCTGTTTGTGTGTGGATGTGGTTGTTCCCTGTGCATGTTGGTCATTAACATTAGAGGATCAACAGAGGTCAGGCACATCCGCATACCATTTAAGGGCAGGTGCTGTACTTCAAATGACAAATCATACACTGTAGCTCCCTTTTTGGAGACTTTATTTTGGTACCAGTACCTGTGTGAGCTGAGCAACTGTGAAGACTCTTTCTCTGCCTTGGACATGAAAACAAAGCACCTCATGAGAGCAAAGGCTGCATAATGCATGGTTAATTTCCTGTCCACCACCAGTCCCTGGAGGGAATACCTTCAGGGAGCAGACATTCATGGCATTTATGGGAAAGGCACGGATACGTTTCTGTCTTTGCCTTGCCGTGTCTTCCAAGCACCCTCGCTCCCTTTTGCAGAGACAGACTACTTCGCTTCGGTAGACAGTTACGAGAACGCGAAGCATACTGGCTTGACAGGTGTTAATCCATCATGAGAAATGCAGCTGATTGGTGACGCCTGGACACATTTTCGTTATGGTTGTGGTTCAGATGTGCATAAGATCAATCAGTTGATAACAACGTGGTTTTGAAGGCAGCTCTTTAAACATAATTACAAATCAGAATCATTCTAAAGATGTAATGGATTGCGAACTGCCTGAGGCTCTAGGATAAGTACACACACACACACACACACACACAGATGCACAAAGACAACTGTACACAATGTATTGTACATTCATGTTCTTGTAGGGGCCTCCGAGTGGCACAGGGTGGAAGTTCTGCCCACCAATGTGCTTAGAATCACACTTGGCCATGTTCACAGGGAAGCTGGGCAGGGAGGGTGATCATTGTCGCTGCACTAGGCACTCTTATTGATCATATTCACACGCCGGCCATTAAGTTAATGAATTTAAAATCCAACATGGCTGCCGTGTGAATATGGTCCATGGGTTGGTGGGGGCGCCTGCAAGGAATTGTGTGTTCCTTTCCATGCCTGAAAAGAAGTGACTGGTGAATGGTGATGTCACTTATCGTAGGAGATTCCTGGTTGTCTGCCACCATCTCCAAGGCCATCCAGAAGGGGTCAGCAGTCAGCACTGACGGGGACATATTACATGGGGACTAAATGGAGAAAATATAAACAACATTAAAAATGAAATGTTCCTGTAGAAGGTTACGTAGACTAGTGAAGTTACAAATGAACAAAGTTACAATGTATACCAGCTAATTAGTATCTTTTGTTCACCTTTCTAGCAATTAGAACCTGCCAAAAATGTCAAGTATAACTATACTACTAGTACTAACTATAGTATTGGTGAATACCAATGACCATGGCTTGTTGATACTAACGACGCATAGGATCTATGCATCCCTCCCACAGTTGGGCTATTCCTTAGAGTTAACATTGAATATCTGATCTGTCTTGGACACTCATTAACCCCAAGTTTATGGTTTCCCTTACAGGGGGCAAGCAGCAGACTTTTATATGGAACACCAGTCAAAGCCTTTCTTCAAGTGAGTTCCTGTGTGAATGATTTACCAGGCAGGAGCTGGTGGGAGCTAGCAGAGGAGGTTTCATCATTAGCGTAACCTCTGATAGTCCTCCCAGTGACATTGCCCTGATGTTTGACCAGATGTGACATAGTAGCTGAAACAGTGTGTGCATGCGTGCATGCGCGTGTCTATGAGAGTTGCATCTGAATCAAAAGGTTATTCACTGGGTGACGAATTTTGCAGTAACCTGGTGCAGCATGTGTCCTCGGGCCCGGTGGTTGCCATGGAACTCATGGGCGAGGAGGCCATATCAGTCTGGAGGAAGCTGCTGGGACCAAGCGAATCGTCTATCGCGCGGGGGGAAGCTCAGGAGAGCATCCGTGCTCAGTTCGGAGCAGATGGTGTCCAAAACGCGGCACACGGCTCTGACTCAGTCACTGCAGCAGCAAGAGTGAGACATGTTATATTAATGCCTGATTTATACTCAGACACGCATCATGTCATGCACCGGAAATAGCATATGCAGATTTCCTTGTTTCTGTGCATGACATTTGGCATGGTATAAATAACTTTTAGAATGTTTTCGACACATGCCCTCCTTCTGCACAGCTCACATTTACAAAGATGTATATAATATGTATTCACTGTTATTGATTTTTTTTCTTTTTAGGAACTTGAGTTTTTCTTTCCATCCACTATGGGTCACGGCCTCTCAAATACAGCCAACTTTACAGACTGCACGTGCTGCATCATTAAACCACACGCCATATCTGAAGGTACCGTATGGAACATATTCTTAGTAGTCTCAATTATCAACACAATAATGTCATATTGTGATGATATAACTTTTTCAAAAATATTCAAAACTAGCTAAGATGTGATGTACTCTGTGACGTGATGTGAGCTTGTAGATGGGTTATTTTCACTATTTATGAAAAATATATAAAATGGGGCTCAAATGGGGTGCAGGTCTTTTTTCCGACAGCATATTGATCCGAAACCTCAATCCTAACCTAACCCTAACCGCAAGCATGGGAGGAGCGCATGTCGGACCATCGCTTTTTCGCATCGCAGCGAATGTCCCCCCGTTGCGGATCGGATCGTTGCCCCGTCGGCTAGAATGCTGTCGGAAAAAAGGCCGCCTCCCGCTCAAATGATTTAAAGCCATAAAGAGACTAACATGTATGTCATATCACAATATAAAGATAACCAAAATCCCAGACGACATCTAGTCTCATTTCACGATATTTATATAATATTGATGTATTGCCCAGCCATTCCAGCACCACACACGTTGGTTAATTACTCCAATATATGCGTATGTACAAGTCTCACAAGCCAGATAGTTGTTGTATAAGAACGTCTGCTCAGCCGTAGCTCTTGCATAACACCCATAGCACCCCCTTCTTCTCCATGCCTGTTAATGAGTTTGCGTCACACAAAGCCACTGCATTGTAAACCAACCTTGCTTTTGGATTTTTCCAAATCCCTGCTCTGATCCCCATGCGCGGTGTGCATGCCATCCGGGCTCTGACCTGTGAAATGTTCGGTTATCCGGACAAAGCTGGAGGAGACTCTCCAAAGTGGTGACTGTGTGGAGGGACCCGGTTAATTCCAGCAGCTCTGACTCGACAGAGCTCCCCTAAAGTTGTCATGGATTCTATGTAGAGAATCCCCTTCATTTCATCTGGTGTTTTTGTGGTTCATTTGTTTCTGGATGGGTCTCCTCTACATAGTAGGTTTTGGGTGAAACTGGTGCGTGTCTTCGTCAGGCTTGTGGCTGCTGTGGTGTGTTCGCCTGTAGAAAAGGCATCCGATCTGCACTTTGTTTACTTTTGATTCTCCATGGATGTGTCTGTTTTTCATGCACACACACACACCGGCACGGTATTGTGCAACTGTCTCACTTTCTCATAGCAACAACTCACTGCCAAGATAAATTCTAGAGCAGATTGGGAACTGAGATGACATTCGGTTTGTCATGCACGTTGTGAATTCAGCAATATTCAGCCAACAGCTTGTAAGCAGCTGGAACTGCAGGCGGGCATTTAGCACGAGGAAACCCCGTGCAGCTGGAGTTTAAGATTAAGCGCTCGTTTGCACTTCTGCATTTGACCACCAACTGTTGGTTGTCAAATGCGGAAGTAGAGCGTTCTTGCGGTTGCTTCAAAACGCCACTGAGCAACTTCCATTGAAATGAATGGCGGGGGGCGGGGCTGTCGCTCCCGGTCCGCTCTCTATCCTTTATAACTCTGTGGATGGAGCTTGTTAAATTTTTATTTGTTAATCAGCAGTTGAGCACCATATTGAGCCGGATTATCGAGCCAGGCTTTTATCGAGATCACTATTGAGCTTTTTCTATTATCTTGAAGGAAGACGTGAGGCGACAATTTGAACTTGGCCAGTTGTGAGTGACACAACGAACTGTGAGTTTGTGGCTGACCATCATCATCATAGGCGTCCGTCCGTCACTGACGATGGATTTGGCCTGAGTGGTCAGGTTTGAACAGCGGGGCTGAACACTCTGGAGGGTCTCTAGTGCAGTTGGCGCAGACAAATGGAGTGGGGGCTGCTTATGCAGTTCCCTAGGCTCTTCATGTATCTTTCTTTTTATAAACGATTTAACTCTTTATATAACTAATACATTTATTTAACCCAAAAAAATATGACTTGCGCTACATTTTAATAGTGCCTTCAAATACAGTACATTTCTAACAGACGGAAGGCAATTGAACCTTTTACTGAAGTAACCGTTAACTGGTTAATGTTTCTACCGTCACTTTAAAAGCGTAATCTTGTTTACCCCATCAGCACTGGTTGGCAGGTATCAATACACTTTTATGTTTGTGCCAGTGTGAGTGATTTGATTTCTTTCTTTCTTCTGTCCTCCTGTCTTGATTGTTGATTGAGGACATCATGGGCCGCTATGCTCGATAACCGGTTTGATAAGCCTAAAGCTTATTGATATACCAATACATTTGTTATTGACTTTGTTCAGGTATCGCGTGAGTTCCATCCCTAATGAGGTAGTCAATAGTCATTAGAGATCCTAGGAGACATCCATCCTGCTAATGGGCTGTTATGAGATTATGGTTTACTAATGTCATCCAATTGTTTCAGTGTAATCTAATATTTACAGGTCCATTAGTAAAGCTATCTAAAGTATGGACATGCTCTGTTTTCATCAGTGAGTCATTTCCAGTAACAACTTAACCAAATCAACCCTAGTGTCCTTATTCTGGGACAATCAATCTGGGAAAATAGCCGCTCACCAGCTCACAACATGTGAGCTTGTAGATTGGCTATTTTGGCAGATATTCGAAGTAGTAGGAGACGTATCGACCCTTAGGAACCCGGGTCAAAAAGATATAGTTAACTAGTAACTATTATCATGCCGTGTGTTCTTTTTATCATAAAGTGCTAGCAGGACCCTTAGGGCATTTGAGAAAAACATTAGTACAATTTACAGTATAAGTGGCCAAATCTATTTCTATGTTTGCTTTATGAACTCTATCTGATACAGATACAAATGCAGTGAATGGTCTATCTATGGAATAAACTACAGGAGTGACTAATAATTAATAATTAATTATTTCATGCTAATAAGCCACTCTGATACACAGTTATATTTTATACTTTATAGGTATTATCCACCAGTAAGACGCCCTGAGGTCGCGTGCACACATCCACCTGGGTGACGGCAGACTGCTGGGCGAGCGCTGGCGCTTTGGCATGGGGGGTCAGATCAACATGGAATGAATTCTGTACTGGCGCTGGAGCGTGTACATCAATGTATGTTAGCGGACATTTTACATTGCTACATAAGGTACATAAGGTGGTCCCTTATTGGCCAAGCGCTCCCACCAACATGTAATTAGTTAGCCGATTTGCTCGTTTACATATGACGTACATTTTCCCTTCAATGTTTAATTTGCGTCATATTTAGCGGAATTTATCCCGTCATCGTCAATGGCAAAAGTTGAGACGGGCGGGGACAAAATTTAGCGGACATTTCATTTGACCGGAATTCTCTTACCATGGTCAATGGCAAATCTTAAGACCCGTGGGAACAAAAGCTGTTTATAGAAGGGGCTAGCGCCCCTTAAAGATATAGATGCCTCATTGGCCGCTGCAGTTCGTTGGAGCGACCTGTCTGCAACGGGAGCAGGAAATCAAGCGAAATCTTGAAGGCACGCACCTGATTGGCCCCTTCTGTTCTTCCGCTTGCTTTGCAAGGAATCTCGCATCGCTATCGCCTCCCGTTGCCTCCATGTTGCCTTCCGTTGAGATACAGACGCCCCAGAGCCGGAAGAGGCATCTACCCATATGTCTATGGTCAGATGTAGAGTTGCTGGCCAATATTGATGTTCAGGATATCCATCCCTGATGATGTCACGTTATGTCACGAGGCATGACCATATATGGAGGCGTGGCGTGACGGACGGACTGACTGACTGACGGGAAATGCACGTTTTCATAGTAAATGGGACTTGCAGTCGCAATATAATATACATAATAAAACATGTACTGTTCTACGGTTTTACTTTTAACAGTTTGACTGCGAGATTAAATAATCGTGAGCTCCATCTCCCTGCCTAGTTTTCACTAACCTTTGAAGTACCACCGCGCCGACATCATCGTTCCCTTTCATGATATTCCACCTTAAAATGGTGTAATCGCTTGTCGTAGTGTTCAACACATTCCAATGGCGGCACACCATCGCCGCCATTGGAATGCATTGGGCCTCAATTTCCCAGAACCCTTTGCATGTCAGTGCGACGGATGTTTTTTCTGATGACGTCCCCCATCCCACTCTGGCCGATGAAAACCCAGTCTTAAAACGTATTAAAAAAAGCGGATTAAACAATGAAAACGTAACGCATGTAACTCGTTATTGGGAGGGAAGGTTTTCTACATCAATTTACTTGTGTAACTCGTGAATGGGGGGGGGAATTAATTCAATTTATAGGCATTTACTTCTGAGTTCTGCAGGCTCTCCTCTCAAGATATGGACTTGATTAGCCATTATTTTGTCATCATATGATGGACCCTTTCGTTATCCTAATCTGTTTACAAAGGTAACTGTGCAGCACTTATTATTGAATGGGGTTACAGGAAAGATGTCAGTTTATCTCTTGATTACTTCCGTCACTGGTGTCAGTGTCTCATTGAAATTAAAAGTACTCTTAAGTGAAGATGTCTCGATGTAATGATGACGAGTCACTAATTAGTACTTCATTTCACTGTCATCTGTCAAGACACCTTTGGTCTGAGTCATCAGTACACCAATCTGAAAGGCCCAGTTAATTAACAAACACAAACTGTGTCCATCAATCGGGATGAAGGGCGTTGTAGAGAAAATATCACTTTGATTTGCCCCTAGCGTTAATTGTGTCTCTAGCCGCGGCCATCCTGAATGCACAACCGATCACAGGAGGAGTCATGACTGAAATTGCACCCAGTCATGACTGGAATAGAGAAGCATCTGTTGCCAGGCACCCAGAGCTGCATCGCCTAGCAACAGTACCAGCTGCTTTTGGGAGCCGTGGCGACTTCCACGTCCTAGCGGGCAGATGGGTGCAGCCTTGGCTTGGGGGGAAGGTCACAGAGGACATGCGGAGTCGGGACTAACCCAGACATATACATTGTATTACATTGTTACAATGACAGATTAGTCAGTTATGAGAGATTTAAGTGTCATGCCACCTTGTGGCCCATCCCTCATGGGATTATATGACACCTTTTCACACAAGTTACAATAAACAGTTATACACTTAGTTCTTTACTGATGATCACATACTACTGATCGCATACAACATATACAAATACAACAAATAAAAACAAAACCCCGTAACTAGCATACATATCCCTTACTGGCTGTACAAATAAACGGTTAATAAATTATGCATCATTCATATCCATCATATTAACGCTTCTCTAACCACAGGACAACCAAAGGACAATACAACACAAAATGATACTCTATTTCATTGAGATCACACATTTGGCAGATTCGATCTTCTTCATCTATCCCAACATAACGACCCGTTTCAATATAAAGTGGCAATATACCTCCTCTAATCTGGGCACAAAGTGATCTTTTTTTCTTTGGCAGATTAAATAAAACATAGTTTTCAGTATAATGGTCATGTTTGATTTCCTTATATGTACGTAATTTTGGTTTGCTACAGATCTCTTCTGTCCGAGTACGTTTGACCTACTAATACATTTATCATGCAGTCACCAGAAAAAAGGACCGCCCCCTTCCTATACGGGTTTGTATAGGAAGGGGGTGGGGCAGCTAAAATGAATATCAAATAACTAAATACTGAAAGTGAAATATCCCTTTAACTGACAAGATTTGTGTGTGTACAAATCTTGTTAGTTGTCAGAGCTTAGGAGGCTGACACACTCTGTTGGTTTTGTATACCTACAAAAGACTAACCTTGACACCCTGTACAGGGACAATGTATCCTCTACGTTTGTAAGGTAATCTCATTGTACTTTGTTCAAAGGAGACGTTCAAGGGCAGGCTGAGAATGCCTCCACAAAATGGCTGACACTGATCAAAGTCTTTGCAGGCAACTGCTATACTGTAATAAAAAAACGTTAACATATAAACCAGTAGGCGTTTAGAGACTATCATGTTCATACTGTAATCACGGCTTTCTATGAACAAACTCAAACACAAATGTGCAGATTGTCCTGAAACTTGATGGGAGTTATCAGTAGTTTGTTCAGAGGAGACGATAAATGTTTGGGTTGAGGTCAAGGTTACAATCACGGTCAAACTCAAGAATGGGTGGTGGGGTTTTCTTGACACTTGGTGCTAATCTCCAGTAGGCTGCCCTGAAGATATGACGAGATCAGTTTAGTATTGATCTCAAATGGATAGATTGGTTGGTGGATGGTGGTGTGGTTTACATCCGCAGGTGCATTGTTATTAGTATTGTGTGAAACCCATTGTCTGTGAAAGTAATGGATCTTGGCCTACAGTGCCTATTTAAAGGGATATTTCAAAACCAAATGTATTTTGTTTTGAGTCGTTTAAATATCTACTCAGGCTTTTGTGAGCGCCCCAGACAGTTTTTAAAGTTGCTTGATTCAGTATTTAGATATTTGATATACATTTAATCAGATACAATACATAAACCCGTTGTAACTTCAAACTTCATTTTAACCTGTGAGGGGCCGTGTTTTTTTTTTTCTTTCATTAACACTATATGTTAGCCATGCGTTGGAATAAATTGAGAGGTGATAGTACTAGACAGCTTTATGAACACATTTGTGAAGAACACTAAATCATTTATTTTGCAGATCAGTCACAAATTTGGCTAACTTTCCCTAACTAATTCCCTGAGTTCTCTCATACTCTCTTCCTTCATTGCCTTGAGAGAACTGCTGAGTCTGGTTTGGCTAATAACTGAGTGATTATAAAGACTGCTGTGCTTTCTGTTCATTTCTGGTTCATAGTTTTGTGTCAGCACTCTTGTGTGTGTGTGTGTGTGTGTGTGTGTGTGTGTGTGTGTGTGACTGTGTGTGTGTGTTTGTTTGAGTTCCTGCTTTTGTTTTGGGTCGTACACCTTCAGTAACTGACAGTATTACTGGATGCTCATCTATCGTGGCCTAAATATCACCGTTATCTGTTTAACATTCTAGACATCTCTAGACAACACTTTGTTAGAAACCTGGTAGAATGTTAGACCAGAATGCCTTTGTAACATGTGAATATGAGCACTGAGCAATTGGCTGTGAATAAATCGGCATTCATTAACATGCTTTGCAACTGACATGAAGCCATTTCATTTTCGAGGGATTAACTGTTAAATGGCTCTTGCTTTAAAACATGATAACATTAAAACCTTGGGCTTTAAAACATGATAACATTAAAACCTCTGGATTTAAAGAATGATAACGTTAAAACCATGCCATGTTGAAAACATTTCCCTTAATGTACAGTATGATGAACATTCCTGAGTGCTGTAATTTCTATCACAGTCCTTGTTTAACTTTATTAATCACTTAAGCCCTATTTGACATACAACAACAAATGGCGACAATAGCCGATCTACCAGCTCACAAGTCACAATTTATTGCAGCGTGTTTTGATCTTTTAATCTGCTATTTTCCCTATTTTTGGGAATACTCATTTATTTATTTTTTGTAATTAATGTGGTGCATTTGTTTTCAGGCCTGGCTGGGAAGATACTTAACTCCATATCTGCAGCTGGATTTGAGATCTCCGCCCTTCAGATGGTGAGATATGAACTAATGTTTTTTTTACGAGTGCCCTAATGCTAAAAGCTATGGTGGGGTAACATCTGAGTCATACATGTTTGATAAAGGGATAATGGGATAATTATAGGATAAATTTGCCTTTTGCCTGCTTTCACCCATAACCCCATCTAATGTAGTTCTACGCATGTGACCTAAGGGCATAACGGCTGATCTGACCTCATTGAACTCACCACACAGTGACCTTTAACACTCACAAATGTGTGTGCTGCTGCTCTCTGTTGCCCAATATGCCTATTCATGTAGCCACATCGGAAATGGTGCTCACTGTTGGCCGTGGGACAAAGATTAATCAATCTTTTTCTCTCTCTCTCTCTCTCTCTCTCTCTCTCCCCCTCTTAATCTGACACAGAGCATTGTATGTTATTTATAGGAGTGAAATAACTTGGCTCTTGTGAGCTTTGTCTCAAAATGTGTAATCTTGCTTGTTAATTAGTAATAAATCAGCTAATAATATTAGTATTCTCATAGCCATTTTATCTGAACAGAGATGGCCTGTTGTGGATGAAGCTACTGCATGATCACAAATCCAATCCGACCCAAATAACTTACACAAACTGTTTAATTAAAAGAGCTCTCCTTGTCATGTCATTCTCATTAATTTCAGGTGATATTTCTGGAACAGTAGGTCTGGGTCATCTGTGATACATTCTGCGATTTGACAACATCTTTTCTTTTCTTTTTTTGGTTAATTTAATATGTTAATTTGAGGAAATGCAGTTATACTGAGTCTATTGACTGGTTGAAATCTTCTCTCCACAGTTCAATATTGACCAGGCCAATGCAGAAGAATTCTATGAAGTTTACAAAGGGGTTGTAACGGAGTACCCTGTGAGTATGACCTTAATTTACCGTAATATGTTCTAATTGAAAGAATGGCACCTGCACACAGTCAAATCCCCTGTGCCATTTTAGCCATTTGTAACTCTGAGAATGAGAGACCAATTCTGCACTGGTTGGAGTGGTAACTGGAAGGATCACCCCAAAACACCCTTGCCCTCATTTTGTTTCCGCTAAATGTCGGGCGGTTCTTGTATATGTTTTTTAAGATTAGAAATAAGTTTAGGGTTAGGTATAGTTTTACTGAGGTTAAGTTAAGGAATAAGGTTGAAGTCCACACCCACAACACCAGAGGGAGTTCAACAAAACCATGTGCAACCCGGATTCGGCACAAACAAGGGACTAAATTAATTTCGCTCCTATGCCACCAAAATGTGGAACGGCCTACCAACAGTCATTAAGACATGCGAATCCCTTGACTCCTTCAAAACCGCTCTCAAAGGGCATCTACTGACGGCTGCAATTTGAAACTGGCCCCCATAAAATCAGAATCCCCCACCCACCCCTTTTCCCCTCACTGTATATGTTTTCCCCCCCTTTTTACTTCCTCTATGATGATTTCCTGTTTTGGGCTATTTAGAAGTGTATATTTGTACGTTCCAACGTTTGCAGGATTGGTCCGTTTTGAACAAAATGCCTTGAATCTTAACACAGCATGCAATTTCCATGCAATTATGCACACACATTCCCACTAGGCAGAGGAAGAAATGCCACTTAACTCTTTTTTCCCCCCCAAGTCCGAAATATATGTACGTCGACACTAGGTGGCGTCATATCCCAAGTCCGTATATATACGTACCCCAACATATACTCCGTCTATACAATGGTTGATGCCTACGGAAGCCTTTAACATTGGTCCGGTTCCTATAGCAACGCCTGTGGTCTAGAGGGTTAGAATTAGTGTTAAGGTTAGTAGTCAGACAGCGCTACCAACGCGATGTCGGACAATGGCTGACAACAATGTCAATATGTAGGAAATGTCCATGTTCTTGATAAGGGCTGATGACGGCAATTAAATCATCTGATAACATCCGAAACCGCTAGCCAGAGACAAGCAGCAAGTGTCTTCTCCTCCCTGTCTGTGCTGCCTTGAACCGCTCAGAGCAGCAGAGATCTCACTCGATCACTGCTCTCTTGTCTACAAGGCTGTCACTCATACTTCGGAGTTCGGACAAGCCCATTTTACGATCAAACGAGACAGTCTACGCTGGTGTGAATTCAGCGTTAAGTGGTTAAAGCTGGCTCTGAACCTTGCGCTGGGGACTATAAAGCATCTGTGTGCACAGCTGCTGATGGGTTAATTAAGAGAGAGGTGTCATAAGTGTTGAAGTGCGTCCGTGTAGGCTTTGCAGCGAGCCAGAACAGAAGGGTCACCAGTCTGAGGAAGTCATTATGTCCATCTTGTTGCTGTCGTTTCTTCTGTCTCTGTGGCATGTATAATGAAATGGAACATTTATCCTTCATACAACAGACCTTACCTTCTGTCCATGGATGATGTACAAGGTCACTGTGCATGGATTATAATGCATCAATAATTGTGTTAAATTTAATTTAATTTGGAAAGATCTTTGGATTTTTTATTTTATTTTTTATTTTAAATACGTTGTAATACCAATGAAGGTAATGAGATAATGATTTTATGGTGTTGGTATAAACTAGGATTTTTTTTTGGAAAAATTCTTATGCAGCTATAATAAATAAATAAATTGTCAGGGCTGCTGGGGAATTTTACTATGATTGTTACATGAAAGTAGATTGGCTATTTATTTCCACCAAATGTTTGCCAATCTTTCACCAAATGTTTGCCTTTTATGAACTACCCAGAATAGGGACAGTGGTTCATTGTATTCCTGTATGATTCCCTGCAGAGTATGGTCAATGAGCTGTGTTCTGGACCCTGCATGGCACTGGACATTTGTGGTACTGACTCACCCAAAACATTCCGGGAATTTTGTGGACCAGCAGATCCGGTGAGTTTTGTTGTTGTTGTTGTTGTGTGTGTGTGTGTGTGTGTGTGTGTGTGTGTGTGTGTGTGTGTGTGTGTGTGTGTGTGTGTGTGTGTGTGTGTGTGTGTGTGTGTGTGTGTGTGTGTGTGTGTGGTAGTCTGCGCGTGCTTGGACTGACACGTACACAACAACATAGGGACACACATTGCTGTCTATAGGAGTGGCTAGCACTACTCAAAAAATATATAGTTCCTACATATTATGAGAAATATTTGGCCATTTCCTTCATTTGCTATGATAATATAATATAATATAATATATGCTCACTCAACAGGTAAATTGTTTTACATGCAACAAATTACATACTGCAACCACTGTACGTTTAGAACTGTCTTCCTTCACCAGAATACCAGACCAGGCCATTTCAGTTGCATAAAATATTTTTAGTATGTAAATGTTTTAGTGTTTATTCTACAAATATTTTGATGAACCATGCTCAGTTGCTCACATTATACTCTTTAGTTTATACTCTATACTTACTATGATACTGAGGCCTGCTGTTTTCATATATGCCTACATTTACCTTGCCGACATCACTTCACCTCTCAAATTTAATAATATTTGGACTGCTGGACAGCTGACAGTATAGGCTCTCTTCACTCTTAAAAAATGTAATTCAATTTAATTTCTTTGATGCTGAAGTAGGCCTAAGTTTTATATTTAAATGAGATGAAGAAAGTCATCACTCAGACCACACATTTCTCTGCGAATGTTTTTTACTACTGCCACATGTCGACAGGTGTGTGTAGGCTAAAGAGGCTTTAGGGAAAGGGTTTGTTTATGTATTCATGCAGGAGGCCTTACGTGCGCAATGAGGACAGGTATGGCTGTGCTCTAGTCTAGGTTGTCTATTTCTATGTTGTGTTTGACAGTGTTTCCCAAAAAAGGACATAGTGTCTGATTGGTTGCCATGCAGCCAATTAGGCCGCACACAGGCTTCTGTTTGCGGCATATTCATATCACACACACCATAATTCACTAATTCATTTATAGGACACTGCAGCACTGACAGTTTAACCACGTGAACAGTAGCATCCCTATTCTGGGCATGTCATAATAGCATGATAATAATAGCAATAAGAATGTAATAGCAATAACATTCAGTGAAAATGGCAGATCTACAAGCTTGCGTCACAATCCAATGTATTCCGAACTTGTAGATCGGCTATTTTCGCCAAACAGGTTAGTTGTAGAGGGGGGAAAAGTACAGATCCCTGGGGGATCAAATGGCTATGGTTTTGGTATAACAGGGTTTTAGTGGTTACTGAATCTGTTGATTTGTGCAGCTTTATGCTTCAGTTTCAGTTTAGTGTGTGTGTGTGTGTGTGTGTGTGTGTGGGGGGGGGGGGGCTCGCAGGTGACTGCGCGCGCGTGTGCGAGCGAGAGAGTGGTTCTCTGTGTGTGTGTGTGTGTGTGTGTGTGTGTGTGTGTGTGTGTGTGTGTGTGTGTGTGTGTGTGTGTGTGTGTGTGTACCTGGGTACTGTGGAATCAGTGCTGCAGGGCTGTGCTGGTGCATGATGTGAAATCTAATAGGATCCTTTGTGCCTCCAATGCCTCTTTGGTTACCTTAACAAGGAACTACAGTACAGATGTGCAGTTTGCCTACACACATTGAGTATTATTACCTGTGTAATTGGATACTAATGGCGGTTGCCTCATATTTTACGATCTTCACTTCAAAATTCAGGAACTGACATATGTTTATTTATGCATTCCAGCCTGCTTGCAATAGTGATTGTAGTCGCGTTTCTGTTTTCAGTCCACCAGTCTGTGAAATCGCATTCACAGACAGTGTCTTTTTGTTTAGTTTTTCTCCTGGGACTGCACCCTGTTCACAGAACAGGAAGATAAGTGGCAAGCTAATGTTTACCAAGTCATATGATGCCACAGCGCCCAGCTCAATGATTGCCTCATAGAGGTGTTCAGTCCATGTTCTTCAAATAGGACATACCTTGATTGAAGCCAGGCCTGGGAGGTGTGGCCAAAATCAACTTTCACCAAATATCTCGATATTGATTGTGACTATTATATCATATTGTAATGATAATATCAGTCATGATATTAATGTATTCAAAATCCAAAATGATATCTAGTCTATATATCTATTACAATATAATAATATTCATGTTGCCCAGCCCTAATTGAAGCCATATATGACTGGTAATATCTTAGTTACACGAACCATCTTAATAAAAGGTTATTTAATTTGTCGACAATTTGAGGACTACTCATTTAGTGGGTCTGATTTCAAATTCTATACAATTCAGCACATTCAACGGAAAATAAACAAGTAATTGGGCCAGATGACTCATCTCTCTGGCTGATTACACTATTATGTAATACATTTGATGTTTAGTTGTGCAGAATTTCTGCATACTGTTTTGTGTACAAAATTCCATTTAAGACATTACACTGACCTTGTATTGAGATTAATAGGATGTTCCCTGTGAAAAGACAGCTGAAGCCCTCTCCACAAGGTTTTTCACAATTATACCACAAACCGGCAGAGTAAGAGAATAGTCCACCACGCCAGCCGTTTCTGATCCTCGCAGGAGTAGAGGAGGAGACGGTTTCATTAAGAGAGATGATGTCAGACAAGCAGAGGAAGATAACGAGGAAGGTCACAGGATCAAAGTGTCATTGTCTTCCCAGGAAGATATGACGTGTACTTGGCCTACAGCACACATGCTGTATGTTCCCTAAATCAAAGTGATATCAAGTGCCAAAAGAACAGAATGTTCTAACTCCAAACGCCAACTTGTGAAGAAGACATTCCGGTCCGGAGTATCAAGTCGATGGACATGGTCCATCAACCAAGATGAGATGACCAGCATCTAAGGCTGTTCGAAGGTGTAGAATTTGTATTTGTGGGCCGGGTCATCAAGAATAAATTTGCGTTAATTCCACACCCCTCTTCTGTAGCATTGCGCTAGGCTAACACTGCTACCAGTTCTATCTCCTAACGTGACGGCGCTCAGCGTGCCTGCACACCCCTCGTGCAACATTGATCTGTGCTGGCACCAATGTAGGCGTCTTTCACCATATTCAATGTGCTTGCATTTTTATTACTTGCGCAAGCAGAGCGCGCAAGTAATAATTTCGCCCGGTCTGTGTGCACTGTGCCAGCCGACCCGCCACTTGATGCGTATGCGAATAAAACAGCAAATTTGTGCCTGGTTTGCTGCGACCAGATTACATAAATGACCATATGTCTTACATCATCATTTAGAGCTAGTCATACGTATACTATATACATAATCGGTAAAATAAAATAGCAAATTGTGCCTGATTTGCTGGGACCAGAGTACATGGTGTGTATATGTATGACTAGCTATAAATGATGACGTAAGACATATGGTCATTTATGTAATCTGGTCCCAGCAAACCAGGCACAAATCTGCTGTTTTATTTGCATACGCATCAAGTGGCGGGTTGGCTGGCACGGTTTTTGGCGCAAAGTAACCACAGTATACCGCTAATCAACTTACAACTACATAGTATATGTATACGTATGTCTTACGTCATCATTTAGAGCTAGTCATACGTATACTATATACATAATCAGTCAAATAAAATAGCAAATTGTGCCTGATTTGCTGGGACCAGAGTACATGGTGTGTATATGTATGACTAGCTCTAAATGATGACGTAAGACATATGGTCATTTATGTAATCTGGTCCCAGCAAACCAGGCACAAATTTGCTGTTTTATTTTACTGATTATGTATATAGTATACGTGTGCACGTGTGTGCACCGTGCCAGCCAACCCGCCACTTGATGCGTATGCAAATAAAACAGCAGATTTGTGCCTGGTTTGCTGGGACCAGATTACATAAATGACCATATGTCTTACGTCATCATTTAGAGCTAGTCATACGTATACTATATACATAATCAGTCAAATAAAATTGCAAATTGTACCAGAGCACATGGTGTTTCCAAGACAAAGATGTTGGTCTTAATGCAAAGTCTAATAGTAACTATAAAAATTACCCAGAAGCAGTTCCAATCTACAGACATGAAGCTATCATTTTCCATGGAGGCAGAAGAACAGGATCAACAAATAGGTTTCAATTCCCGTTGACATTAGCTTGGGGATTAACTATTCATAAGGTTCAAGGTTTAACTATACAAGAAATTGTCGTATCTATGAAGGGCTCACATTTTAACCCGGGACAAGCCTATGTAGCATTCAGTAGAGTGAAAAGGATAAGAGATCGATATATATATACTTTACTTTAATCCAAAAAATATCAAAGTGGATAAGAATGTAGAGAGAGAAATGATACGATTACGACAATCACCTCTAAAAAATCCAACTATACAGAAGATAAGTCAATTACCATTAAATAATTCATTAAAAATTGGATTGTTGAACGTGAGAGGTTATCTAACACATTTAGAAGATATAAACTCAGATTCCCAACTCGAAATGTTGGATCTAATAGCTTTTACTGAAACACACTTAATAATAAAAATAATAACATTACTTTTAAATTAAAAACAATGAACACGAATTACAATACAATCAGGAATGACAGAGAATATGATATAGGTGGGGGAGTTATGTTTGCTATAAAAGAAGATATTTCATTCAATTCAAAATGAAATCAGGATATTAGAAAGAGTAGAACACGTATGCATACATGTAAAAGATAAAGATCTATATATCATTCTTATGTACAGATCACCTAAAACAGACCTTTCGAAATTAAACTCATTTCTCGAAAACATGGTAAAGTATATCTATCATCTCCGACTTCTGCAATTATGATAATAGGAGATTTCAATGAAGACCATTATACTGAGAAAGATAGAAGTATAAAGATCTTCATGTCAAGATTAGGCTTTAAACAATTAAATACAAATCCAACTACAGATTACGGAAGTATTTTATTACATGTATATTTTAACAAATGTGAAAGTATTATTACAGAAATTGAAGTTAGAGACACATATTACTCTGATCATGATTTAGTATTAATATCACTAGTCCCAGATGAAATGCATTTAAAACAATTGACAATTTACAATAAATAATTCAATAATTATACTGTATAACATATTTTAATTCAGTTTATATACCTTTTGTTTCATCACATATCAATGATTTATTTGTCTTTGAAAAACTAAAAAGGGATCTAGAATATTTCTAAATTGATAAAAGTGTATTTCTTATATAGATAGAAACTTGAACCATACTTAATAATACTAGTTGTTTACATGCATAAAGTAGCAAATAGTTACACCTAATAATTAGACATTTCAAACGTTCCTTCACAGAGATACTGAGATTCCACAGTTTACAGCGGCCGAAAATACTTGCGCGCTCTGCTTGCACACTAGTTGGCCATTTATGGCCTACTAGTGTGCAACAAGCAAGTATGCACTCGACAGAGTGCAGTTCTAGTTTACTTTATTTTCACCAATATTATCCCCTAGCATCGCGCCGCAAAGTATTTTTTCTGGTGACAAGCGTCACTTGCATTATTTCTTCCGGTGACAAGGCAGCGTTGCATGCAGTATGCCCGATCACGTGACACGTGCGTCAATACAGTGCAATGCATATTGGGTTACAGGTGCCTGATGGGAAGCTGGACAGCCATTACCTAATTCTATGGGTCACAGGTTTTTTTTTGTGGCGTTAGAGGCACGCAAACTTTTGTAGTAAACGATATGCTATTGATCAATGTCACCTCATTAAAGACTAGATCATTAAAGGCTAAAACATATAAACAGTAGGCTATAGGTCTTGTGTGCATAACACCTCACTTGACGGATATGATTAAATAGGTGAATTGATGGACTGAATGCTTGAATTCGTGTCTGAATTGAAGTTTATTCAATGGCATGCAATGTAACTCACCCTACAGAGGAGAGTATACGTAGGTGCAGCACTCCCCAGGTTAAAATGAACATGTTGACTCAGCCGGTAGTTACCGTATGTGAGACTGATATTGTTCCAAAGAGGATACCAGTGTGAACACCTCCAATGCTCAATTCCGCCCTCCCGTCGCTCTGACTCTGTCATGAGACCACGTCTCTCACTTGCGTGATGCACCCTGATATCGAAGCAAACGGACACAACAGGCTGTCACCCAGCTCTTCACCCCCCCACCCCTCTTCCGATCCCTCTTTTTTCTCTTGGTGTCTGGGCTCGCTTGGCCTCTCAGCATGCTCATGCTTTTGAAATCAGCAGCTTGGATAAGCATCAAGCTGACCAGCTGCAAACAAGGCGCGCCTGGTGGTCACAACAAAGCCTGCACGTGGCCTCACGCTGTCAGGACTGACTGTCTACTGATGTCTGTTAGCTTGTATGCAGTGTCATGTTGTTTTGTTGATGTTTGGGGGGGACACTGCTTCTCTCTCTGTAGTATGTGTTTAAAAATGATTGATTGTCAATCCTTTAAATAGATACTGTATGTCATGTGACGTCCTGGCAACAGTGTTGGATTTGCTTGAATGGATTGAATGGATAGTTGTTGTTGGTTAAACCCTAGTTTGGGAAATGGTAATTTGTAACAAGACACTGATATAGCGTCACCTTACCACAGAATTGCCAGGCTGTGTAACCTTGGCAGTGAGCCAACAAAAGAATTAGTCCATTTCCCAGAGCAGAGCAGGAATTTATGCTTCATTAGGAGAGTATTGTATTGGACAAGTACAAAGTCGGCTAGGCCGCACATAGTATAACTGTATAACACACTTCCACAAACAGCTTCAGTCTGCAACTTCAGATCTATTTTTTCATTGCTCTGCTGTGATGTACCATGCATATGGAATTCTGAAGTTGAGTAAGTCCTTTTATATCGGCGGCTGAAATAAGACAATCATTGGCAAGGCCAACAGCGATGACAATAGAACAAGCAAGCTTGTTCGTGTGAGCAAGGAAAGGTTGTGTGAGATAAATGGTTAGTTGTTGTCATATAGCCAGAATGATGTATGCGTCATCAGTATTGACGCTCTGTGAACCGCTTGTATAGCACATGGGATGACACGTTTGCCTGATGTCAGGCGGAGGGCAGACTCGACAGCAATACAACATTTTTTATTATTCAATTTCCAGCAGTGGCTCATATGCTACCCAATTAGTGATAATGAGATTTTCACAGTGTAAATTCATTACTGGGCACTTGCCTGAAATTCTATTATGATTTAGCCACAAATTATTGAAATTCCATATCCCATGTAATGTTTTCTTATCTGTGGCTTCGGTTAGTGATAAAACATAACATTTTGTTATCGTGATAATATTGAAGAGCAAAAGTGGAGCAAAAGTTTGACCAAAAGTGGACAAAGTTTAAAGTAGAACGTTGGGAACAACTCAAACGGAGATCTATCTCACTGTTTTATTTACATATTGTGTATTATGTACATATTGACCTATCTACTTGCTTTGTATATATATTGTCAGTAGCCAGGGTAAGCAGAATTTCTGTTCCAAATGTATCACTGCATATTCATTTCGGCATATTCTTTTATGCAAAGTAATGCTCACATGCAAGAGCATTTCACAAAAACGAGCTGAACTGAACATTCAGTACAGCTGGATCAGGTAGGGTGTGTCTGGCTGAGGAGGCTTTGGACATGATTTTCCCTCTCGATTACCAGCGATTGAGCTTTTTATTTTATTTTATATTTATATAATTTTTATCCCACGATTTTGCAACACATTTTTTTCACCCAGTTTCAATTATCTAATGTAATCCTGGACACTACACTTCTTCTGCCAACCTGGGGGGGCAGTGGACTGACCTCATGCTTCCTTCTGTGCATGAGTAGTCCAAGCTGCTTCTTTTCATCTGACAGGGGAGAGTTTCCCCGGCCGGACGTAGCGCGTAAAAGGAACACGTTATTCCGACCAGTTCCTTTCCCCGCCATCAGGCGCCCCGGCTATAGCCAGGGGGAGGCAGTTTAGAGACCAGGATTACTGCATTTTTGTGGGGGTACCTACCCTAGGGGACACAGGGAAAACATGCAAACTCCGCACAGAAAGGCCCTTTCGCCAACCCCTCCTCGGGAATGGGCACTGATGACGCAGAGAAGAGAAGGCGCCCACAGCGTCCCCTGCGGGAATCAAACCCCGGACCTTCTAGCTGTGAGACAACAGCACTACCGACTGCGCCACCGTGCCCCCTAACAGACCTTTCAATGGGACGTTGGTCTCTATCAACGACCCGGCCTCCCCACCGCGCCCATTATTGTAAAAGCCAACAGTCCTTCTGTGAATATCAGTCTGGCATCCAATGGGACTCATTAAAATGAAATTAAGCCTTCTGACTGCAGATCGCCAGTGGTTAGCTAATGCAATTACAGAGAGGAGACTTTGCTGAAGAATTCTTTCATGACAGAGTAGAAATCTCCCTTTAATTTCTTGCTTGTTCTTGTTGGCTCAAGATTCATATGGAGTGGAGTTGAAACCACAGACTGCCCATGTCAAGGTCACCGTACTGACAACAGTACACAATTACACATCTATAGACATTCCTTAGGCATTAAATCAAACATTGCATTATTTTTAATTGCTGCAACAAAACAGAAAAGAATGCATTCCTTTCCTAAATTAACAGCCAAGCTATTCTTAACAATCAAGAAGGCTATTCTTTCTCATGTTTCCTCATGTTTTTGTGGTAGACTGCAACAAATTTAACTGGAGATTTTAATATCCTCTTGTGGGTGTTTGCTTCCAGGGAAAATGAATGGCTCTGAGAGAAAGTTGGCACGGTTGACCTTGAAACTGGTTCCTTTCTTTTGTGTGAAACACCAGAACATATAGGAAATGGCTTCCTGTTTAATATACAATTGTATCTCTTGCTCTGTAATGCAGACTACAGAGTACAAAAATGTTACCCTTTCTTTGTTGTGCTATGGGGATACTTGGACCATTGTGTTGTTTTGCTCTTAAGCCCAAACCGCACCAGTTGCAACTCCTTGCAACTATAGTCACAACAAATCAGTTTTACGGTCAACCACGCCAATACAACTCCTTGCAACTGCGATTGGGGACATTGGTGCGGTTTGGGCTTTACTGGCATCTGTATGTGAAGTATGGTAGCCAAAAGGGGAAAAACATACTTCAGTTCAAATTACACAGATGATGGAGTGTGAAATCACCTGTAAGAATATATTCCTTCATCACTACTAACCAAGCCTTCATCTAATATGCAGACCAATTGTTTGTTATATTATCCACACTGTCTAAGTAAGACAACTAGTAATAACATGAGGCATATGTGCCGGAGGGGGGGGGGGGGGTCATTTGGGTCTGAATGTCTCCGCATTATTGGGGGATGCCTGGTCTATTTATTTATTTATTTTTCCAGACCGGCGCTGGTGCATGATACCGTATGTTCTAGCACCGTTTCCATTTAGCTGTGCAACAGTTGTCCTGTATTGGCTGCATACGTGCAGTAACTGCAGTTGCTCTTAGTCGCAACTCGATCAAGGCGTCAGACGGGATAATACACAACAATGTGAGTAATCAGGAATAGTGTCCCAGCACTTTTACGTCCTGACAGCGCTACTGACATGAGGGCTGTCGACAGCTCTCATGTTATTAATATGTCACTACATGCGAGATCATGTTCTCCCATTTTCAAGCATTGAACTAATAGTTCTCACATAAATAATTATTTACTCTATGTACAGTATGACTCCTGCCCTGAATGCAGCCCTGTGGGAGGATTGCTTTTCCTCCAGGAAGAGATTAACAGCACAGAAGAGACGACCTCTCAAGGTCGTGTGACCTTGAGGGACATAGCAACATTTTTGGGGTTTAGTAACTAAGCAGAGGTCGGAATGAGCCGGACATGTGCCCTCAATATAGATGGCCTCTGAAATGTTTGGAAAAACGACCATTTTCAGCTGACCCAGTGTAATTTCTAATATATTTACTACCCAAACTATTGGAAATTCTCAAATTTTAAAAAAAGGAAATTGAAATGGAATGGAATTTTAAAATAGAAAATATCTTGAGAGTCCTGTCCCGGTAGAGAGGAAGAATATATCATTGACTGTTGCAAGGACTATGATTCATGCAACCATGTTTCCACTGTGGTGGCAATTTTCACTTCCACCACTTAGTAATCAGTGTCTGGATGACATTCAGTCACGCTTTGTGTCATAACTCATTCATACCGAAGTCTTTGATATTTACTTATAAATTAATCTAGTCTGTTATGTCATTATTACTTGCCGTCACAGTATTTTCATCCTACTTTGTTTGACAGTAGTCTATTCATACTTGTTGCTGTTTGCATACACTGCATCATGCAGTGTTCAGTCCGCACTGTTTCTGGCATCTCCCACCGAATACTGTTGTCACAGATGCTTTTATCAGAGAAATACAACAACAACAATATTTTCATTCACCAGGAAATCGCTCGCCATCTACGTCCAACCACGTTGCGCGCGCTCTATGGCAAAGACAAAGCACACAATGCTGTCCACTGTACAGACCTCCCTGAAGATGGCGAGTTGGAGGTAGGTGGCACTTCATTCACTTGCGCACATTCTCCTTTTCCAAGTAATGTAGAAAACACCCACACCACCGCTCTTTGTACTTCTTGTTGTCCTTGGGAATAGGAGATCTGTTGATTTCCAACCGGACCCCATGCACAAATTTATGCTATGTTCTTGTTAGCCCCAAACAAAAACTTAAGTCAGTGCTGTTTTGTGTTCTAAAACAAGTCTCATGACTCCACTCTGTGGGTTGGGGCAGCCACTGATCACACTGGTTTTTTTTTAGTTGGCTGAAAAAAATGAGTGCCGCTGGAATTTGAAACAAAACCATTGTTTTCCAGAGGGAGTGGGTCTGTGACCCTTCGCGCGTCATTGTTGAGGCGAGCTCCTGATCTGTGAAGCGGTGTGGACAAATGACTCCTTGTTAATCATTAGCCTGTGACTGCCTGAGCTGGCCACATTCCCCTGGGTAGTTCATAGTAGTCCAGAAAAACTTTTGCATAGGAACACTCTGTGCACCTCTGCAAACCTGTCGCATGGCTACTTAAATGACAGCCTGACAGATGGTCTCGTGAAAAGGCGTAATTCTGAATGTAATATACCAGATTATATGCAAGAAATGGACATGAAATATGATCCACTCGCCCGGACGGTTAGCTCAACCACCTAGGCTACTGCCTAGGCACCTAGGCTACTGAGCTAGCCTGATGGCGTGCCGCGACTCCCGATCCTGACGGCCTTTGCCGCGTGTCTTCTTCCCCATCTCTCTCCCCATTTCCTGTCAGTCTACTTTCAACCTATCAATACAGGCAGAAAAAGCCAAAATATATGAACCACATTCCACTCTGTGGCTGTAGTATGCTGACACGTTGGATTAGCTATTATATATCAAATACTGTTTTCTAAAGCGATTAATGTTAACTCTTAACATTTTCTGTTTACAGGTGCAATACTTCTTCAAGATTTTGGATGGGTGACTTGAGTTAAGAGCATTGACCATAAAATACATATTTTGTGTACTATCTGTATATATACATACAGTATCTGTCATATTTTCATGCATACAAAGACATCACCACAGGCTTGTTTTTCCATTTATTTGTTTCAGTCTTATCCAGATTAAATAAAGTGACAAGAGAATGGACTCCTGACAAAGTGTTTTGATGTTCCACATTGAATCAAGCACTTTTACACTGACTAAACATCCTATTACACGGGGTACTGCATTGCCTCTGATATTCTAACTTTTGACCAGCGACTTTGGTATTGGATTCACACATTACACTTTTTCCTGTGGGAAAAAAAAATGTACAACTGCATAAATATAAAATTCTTCACCATGAAAATGGCTAAAACATTCAGTAGAAAGTTACACCACATCATGTGATGTCTCCAGCAAAAATAAAAGAAATGAAATGAATACAGATTTTTAAAAGCACTGAATTGCCACTGTGTTTCAATGAACATGACAGTCTTGCAGGCTGGACTGACAAAGCTTTACATTACAGAGCAAGCAGAGGTGTGGATACCGGTATTCAACAGAAATGCCACTTGAAACCCTGTGCCATAGCGAAGGTCAAACCATAAAGAAAATGTGTCTAGAAATGTATCCTTCCACAATCAATTGAAAAGACATCATAAAGAAAGATAAATGTCTCCATGGAGTGCAGACATGGTCTTAAAACAGGGGTGTCAAACTTATTTTACGCCACGGAGGCCAAACTGGGCAAAATGTGACTTCATGTGGGCCTGTGCTAACGATGTGTGTTGCCCTCGTTGTTTTTGCATGTCTCAGCCAGTAGTAACCTATAACTACAAAATGCTTCACTTTGCTTTACCAGTTTCATTACTTATGAAGATGTTAGCCGGGGTGGCCCACGGGCAGCCAGTTTGATACCCCTGTCTTAATAGGATCAGAGTACCATGCCAGTATTTCAGTTAGTAAGAGCACATATACACGCAGCTGCGCAACTCAACATTAACATGCGCACACAAACACACACGCACGCACAAACACACACACCTTGGACCGCTAAAGCTGACTGACATAAGACAACAAGCGATTATTATATGGCTTGGAAAGGCCATTGTATGTGACTAGACTATGGCACTGGACACTCCAAAAATATATAGAAACCACATTGGGAAGAAATACTTGGGGACAGAAACACTGCTCGCTACATATCAGTAGTGGAATTACGATTTACAGTAATAGATGAACATGTCCCATGGCTCAAGGAATATTTTCATTTACAGTAGAATAAATATTGGCTATTGCTACTCTTCTTCCTGTTTTTCTTTTTTTCTTTTTTGTACATTCTAATCCTTGAAATACACAGAGAAGCTAGTGTAAAGCACACAGATTAAGTGTAGGTCCTGTATATCATGAATGGTTTTTGTTCCAAGACTAGTTGTGTTTATTTTAACCTTTTTTTCTGTCTTCTCTCTCTCTACATTAATTTGTTTTTTTTAGAATGGGATAGAGAATAAAAGGAGCTATTTTCATTAACTGAGGTCACGTAGAGATGGTGAACTTGACGTCAAAGCGTCCCTGGTAGCGGTCTTTTTCGCTGTAATCAATGTTCCCTCCGAACACTTTGCACTCGACGCGGATATCCTCGTTGAAGGTGATGTTGCCGAACTGAATGGCCACCAGGGGCTGGAGGTATTGGGGTTGCAGGAGTTTGCCATAGTATGGGTAGTACTGGAGAGGGAAGCCACCACCAAAGCCAAAGTACTTGACCTCGCCCACCTTTGACTCCTCTCCGGCCCTCTGCAAGGAAATGGGTTCAGTTTGAGTTATAAGTTGGACATTTTATAATATTATTTTTATTTCAGTTTTTTATTTTTTTAAGATTTCATGATCAATATTAAATTAATTTGTTCACTAATGGATTCTCAACCAGGTGCAGTCAAATGAAACATACCTTGTTAGTGCAGTGGATAGGAATCAGGTTGGGCTTTAAGGTGACAGCTGCCGGGAGTGAGCCATTGCTGGTAGGAGGCTGGAAAGAGAGAAAGGGTTTGATTAAACAAGACCATACACATTCTGTTGTCTTATTCTACATTTTGGGTGGATAGATTATGGCTAGACTTGCATGATAAAATTCACAAATAGTGCATTCATAAATATGCTCGAAGAGCGCTGGAGCGCACCCGAGGTGCTCTCTGGTAGATGGGAAACTCAGAGTGGATCATTTCCATTTCAACATTCAGAGAGCACAGCACTGTGGGGGCACTCGGAGTGCACACTAACCACTCCACAACTCTGAAAGTAAAGTCATAGCCAAATGTGATTGGTTGCAGCTTGCAAGGTTGGAGCTTGCAATGTTAGTTAAAGTTAGTGTAATTGAGAATTTTCTACTGAGTACAGATCAAATCAATTAAATCAGATAGTAATGTGAGTCATGAGAGTGTTCTGTAACGGGGGTCTAACTGTCTCTCCCGCTCTGTAAACCGAAATTACATTTTCGGGTTGGGATACCAATTTCATGCTATCAGGATGGAGAACTCATACTCATACAGGATAAACAAGAGAAATTGGAGAAAAAAAATAAGAAAGAAATTACATTAAAAAAAGATACATGGGTACTTTCTCCTGAGTGGAGAGATCCCTGTTCCTGAACTAACACTATAGCAGTGCCAGTGATTACTATCAGAATATAAAGCTTTTTATTTTTAACAAACAAAGAGAAAGAGGAAGGCAAGGCAACCAAATCAGTAGTGTGCATTCTCCTTGGAGCAGAGCGAATTGAATGGCAATCAAGCTAATAGTTATATCTCTGCATATGTTGCATATGTTCTACAGACGCAGACTGCAACTGCATGAGAACTGAAAAAGCAGCAATGCACTAACACAGGGTGAACTTAGCTCCATTTGATTGACATTGCTTTGCATTGAGTGGCTACTGCTTCCCCCCATTGTCATGACATCCTGCTGCTTTCCCTGTACCTTGCGGAACAAGAACTGCTGTTCCACCTGAACAAAACTTGTGTTCCTAATACTATTTATTTGTATTGATTGGTTTATGTTTCAGGGACAATTCACACAATCCACATTCAAACTGTTAATGAGCCAGTTAAGGTTCATCGACACTAAGAACACATACACACATACACCACCTGCCATGTGGTCTCAGACCTATCCAAGTCCCCGTTAGTTTACTAGTCTAGTAGAACATCTACACTTTCTTTCCCTCCTTGTGAATTACTAAACAATCTTTCATTGTTATTACTGTATTGTGGTCCATAATAACAAAGGCTCAGAAAAAAACTATGCATACCCGTGGTAAGAAGTAGACAATCCTGTTAAGCTTGACGATCAAGCATGGCTTTCCCTCCTTGAATCCGTATGTGTCGTCGACGGTTGCCCCGGAGCAGGCTCCCAGCCAAGTCTTGCTGAAGCGGCACGTTTTCCTCGCTCCCAGGACGTCAGGTTCCAGATCCCCGCGCATCTTGTATGTGTCGGCTATTTCTGTGGATGATGTGAACAAAGGACATGTTAGACATGCATCTATAAATGCATACAGCAGTTGAGCGACAGCAATATTTGTCACCACCATAGTTTATACAACGTCGCATCCCAACGGGTTCTTAGCTTGAAGATCGGTTCTTGTCAACTAGTGACACCGTCATACGATGGTAAATAAGATTTAGTGACTACATGATGATTTAGTGATTCATTGTTAATCTGACTTAACCACTTAACTTCAACCCTAAATACTTAGTAAACTTGACCGGATCGGCTCTGTCCACTCTTCCCCTCAACATCAAATGTCTTCGCCGAAGACAGCCGATATACAAGCTCACAATGCACCAATGATTCCGCAAGAATAGGGATCGTTAAGAGTAAGACCTATTTATACTTAAAATATCCAATCTACAAGCTCACAATGCATTGCATTATGACACCTTGTGAGCTTGTACATTGCTATTTTCATTATTTAGAAACATACAATCTTTGATTTTTACATTTTAGGCTACAATGACAAACCCAAAATAGAGACGCCAGGTTGAAAGTACTTAATGGAGGTATTGCCCGAAAAGAGGCACAAACAAGTTCATTTATTAAGTCACATTAGGAAAATGTACTTAGTACTGTATCTGTACTTTTAGCAATGAACCACCAAGTACATTTATTTCAATCTTGGCCAGGTGTTGGTTAAATATTATATTACATAACAATTATGATAGAATGGCCTTGCCCATGTGATTGGTGTACGTGTACAGTAACGGTACTTGCCTCCACAGTTCTCGAATTTTGAATCTTCTTTCTGAGGTTCATCATCATAGGCTTTTAGGAATTCCGTAATGGCTGAGGTGTACTTGGAGTAGGTTGTTGCGTCATTTATGTTGAAGGAGATCTCATGCTTTTCAGAGCGTGGGGTGTGCGATAGACCTGAGGAACAGAACAAACCACTGTGATCACAATACATAACACAAAGAAATTGAATGATGTTAGATGAAGGAGGTAGGGAAGTTTGCGCTCTAAACTCAAGGCTTACTCTAGGGCTGTACGTACAAGAGGCCAGCATGAATGTCCATAAGCAAAAGGAAGGGGCTCGCACACTGAAGGAAGAATGAGGCTCTTGCGAGATGCAAGAGACTCATTCTGCAAGATTCAAGAAAATAGCAAGAAAAAGTCTTTACTTGAAGTTCAAAAGTGACATGGTGAAATTAAGTTATACAGAGCGGACGTTTTGGTCCACAGACTATCATCAACACTCAGTGTTCACTGGTGGAATGTGAATGTGTGGCACCAGTTAAATTAATGAATGAACTGACCACATAGCACAGAAACATTTATTATAAAATGTTGTTCCATCTGTGTGTGTGTGTGTGTGTGTGTGTGTGTGTGTGTGTGAGAGAGCGAGAGGGAGAGAGAGACAACAACACAGAACATTTCAAGTACACAATTCACAAGCACAATGCTATATTATTCTAATATTTCACAATTCTATACAATTCTAAATACATGAGGGTGTTATTTAGGTATAGTGTAGTCTGTTATCTAGGGAGTAGGGACACTATAGATAAGCTAAGGGTCTTGGGCTTTCCTCAGATGGGTTCTGTGTCAGCTGTCAGCTATTACTACAGCAGTAATTTTCCACAGACAGACCTTGTTGAGCGCGAGGCCTACGTCGTGAGGCGTGGCGTCAAGTGTAGAGAGAGTGGGAGATGACAACAGCAAACTTGCATCACGGTTTTATTGACCTTGTTTCGGTTTCAATGGCTCTCTTTTTCAGGTTTTAAAATGCTAATGAATGAAAACCAATTGATATGTAAAACACGGAGGCGGAGGAAGGAGTGTTTTACCACGTTGTCATTTTAATACCAGGGAAAGTTAATACCGACCCCACCGCCACCACCCTACCCTCCTCCCTGCCCCCACTCCACTCACTCACTCCACCAGTCTCTCACGTGTGTGACTCTGCACAATGGAAACTTTTCGCCCCAGTCAGAGAGAGAGGAGGCGGAGACTTACTACATGGAGCTTGCCTGAAAAATCACCGATCTACAAGCTCACAAGCGCGTGGGAGAAAGCGAAGCGATGTGAGCTTGTACATCGGCGCGACAGCCCCCCCCCCCCCGTCTTGCTCCTGCTTTATCATGCCTCCAATGGAAACTCACTTCAACTCTAAACACTTCCACACCTACTTGTGTGTCGTCGTGTTGGTACCGCGCGCCTTTTGGTACTGCATTACTTTTTTTTGTTTTGCTACAAGGAAATGGCCGACAGGCTAACCCCCCATGTCATGTGCACGAAAAAGTCCAGTCGGCGTTACAATGGCTGCTAAAAATACCGCCGAGCGAGACGACAGCATGTGCTGCTAAAGGCAAGCAGGCGCTGGCACAGGCTGACGGGGGAGGCGATGCCTGCTCGGCACCAAGGGAACGGAACGGCGCTCTGTCTCCCAACTTAACAGCAGCTAACCAGCAGTACTACACACTCACAAATCCTCAGTGTTCATTAACCTTAGAACTCTTTGGGCCTTTCTTTCTTTTCATTATTATTTATTTTAGTTTAATTTATTTGATAAAGTCACGCTTTATTATTTTATACATTTAACACGGTCGATTACAGTGTACTGTACTCTGTAGGCAGTGTAGGGGCCTGCAAACACATGCAAAACGTGCTTTTCAGATTACACACAGCAGAAGGAATGATCATTGGCAAAAAAAACCTAAGCTCTTTGTTGGGGAAAGTAACAATATTTTTCAACAAGTAAAATAAACAAAAAGCTGGACAGTCATATTTAACTACGCCATGTCAACATGTTATGCCTTCTGCCCCCCCCCCACACACACACACACCAGATAGATTAATTATGTTCAATAGCTACATGAAGCATTACATGATTCACATGAACACAAAAAACGGAGGCACTTCCCCGGCAGCCTGAGGGGGAAAACATTGACTTGCTGAGAGAGGAGAGGAGTGAAGGACAAAATGGCTGAACCTGTTTAAGGTCACACAGACTTTTAATAGTGAGGAGCTGCTCACACAGACATTTTTCAAATAATGCAACGCAACACCAACAACTCCATGGTAACAGCAGTGGAGCATTATGGCAGCCTTGGATGATTACTTGTTTACAAAAAAAAAGACTAGAGATTTGCTGCCCAGTGTGAAGCTGTATTCTTTCAAGCAAACTTCCAGAAATGCTCTAATTCATAAGTAGTAACGGCTTGCTGTAAAGTCGTGATTTGTTAAAATGTTCAATGCAATAACAGATCACATCATCAGGGAAAAGTATGCACAAATAATTACCTGGGGGAGCGACTCTGTCTTGATAGGTAGGTTTGTAGTTACTTAATGTAAGCAGTAATGCCTGAATGGTCCCAATGAAGATCCCAGCCAAGCATCCATAGAATATCACGTAGAACAAGAAGATCTTAACTGTGGAAAATGAAAGGAGGCACGTAGTTATTTACAAATGTAATATTTTCTCACACATTTGCTGATGTGATGATATGTCGGTGGACAGCACATCTCTTCCTCTGTTTGACATGGACACAAGTGGGAACTTCCTGGCCAAAGTTACTTAGTTTATACAATGGAAATATATTCATAATGCAGCTCTTGATAAGTTATATATTTCTTTTCTTTGCTGCTGCTTTGCAGTCAAAAATGTACGTGAATGAATGAGACTGTTGTCTGAAAAATGTAACCCAACATAGCAAGTTGCTTTCCCTGACATTGGCTCTACAGTAGATAATGGAAATGATGTTGGCATAAACTAACCAGTCTAACTATTATTCATAACAGATGCAGTGCTGTGTGATAGTTTACATTTGAACATTCTGAAGTGAGAGTCCAATTTCTCATCTTAGTGTAACAAAATGTTTACAACAATGGAAATTCAACACTTGCCCAATTGGGTGCTTTGTGTTTCAATCTGAGGGAAAGCCGTAGTTCCAGTATGACTTGTGAGTCATGTATTCTGGTCAGTGGCAGTGCCACTGTCAGCACTCATTTTGACCCTCCCCCTCTTATAGGCTGTTACAAACAGGTTTGGCATAAAAGCTTTACTGCCGTTATGGAAAGTGAGGAGACACCAGGATCTCTAATCTCTTTGTCTTTGGTACTTTGGACAGTATAGTCCAAGGTGTTGACAGAAACTTGGAGCTAATTTAAATTGTGTTGAACCTTTATTGGTTTTTATATGTGTGTGCTTTGAATCCCATTCATTTTATACTCAGCGATTTATTTGGGTCTGATTAGTTTGTTTGCAGGTTGTAGGTTATCATGGGTTCAGTCTGTCTACAAACCATTACAGTAGAACTGACTCAAGCTGTTCTTGGTAATAGAGGTTTAGGAACATGTTCACTTACAACAGTTTATAAACCCCCCCCAACTGTGTACTGTAAATGCAGCATGCATTGTTCAACAAGTTGTACCTAAACTGACTTGAATGTCCTTCTGGGTGAACTTGGGTGTAAATATAGACTTGCATGTAAATATAGAGTACTTTGGCATTGTTAGAATAATAGGGCTTTAGAGTTAATGTATTTCTCTTTCAGATTAACACAAACATCATTGGAGCTATTGGGAGTTACTTTACAGCTAATGTCTTCATCTATTGAATCACATTCTGCTTGTCTGTGTTTACTGTAACCTCTTGACATTCTGTCATTCAGATGACAGTCTGTGACATTTCATCTGAAGGTGATTTGACCTTTTTGTGATTTGCTGGATGTTCTTCAAAATATTTACTCAAGGATGATTATCATAATTAACATAAAGTATAGATTTATGTCATCTAAACATGTAGGCTAATTCAGTTTGTAAATACTTAATTGAAAAGGTACACATACTGTGAACTGGTACTATGAACCTTGGGTATTTTGATCCTGCTTTTAGTCAATTGATTTGCTCCTAAATGAACGGAAGTTTATGTGACCCAGGTGACTGATTGTATGTGTTGCATTTTAGAGTCATGTACACGCATGCCTTCTGGATCCTGCCACTATCAAAGTGTCAATTCTTGTTTTATTTGGTGCAGGTATTGTGGCACTCCTTGAGGGCATTTTCCCATAGTGCGTTGCCAAGTGCCAGGACTACGGCTTCAACAAGCCACTGCAGTACAAAACCAGCCTGGCAGGTTGATCTGCCGTTCCACTGTTGTAAACCTTATCTCTAGCCATTCAGAGTCAGACTGTGGATTGAGAGGGACTCCATTGGTTAGAGCAACTGCAATCCTGTTCCATGGCCTTGTTTGAATTTAGTGTGCAGTCAGTGTTTCGTCATATAGCCTACTATAGTGTGTACAGCATCTAATGTTGGCCCTGGTATCGTTCAGGCCTGCAGCAACATGCATGTATGGTAAATAGACAATTTAACCCACACTACAGCTACAATAGGTTAATTCCCTGGAAAAACCCACCAGTTGGATATCCAACCCTGCCCACAGTTTGGGATCCTAAATGTTCTGCTTACGGCTCATTACATTGTTATAACATCCACATGTCTGCACAAGAGCTTTTTTGTATGATGAGCTTATGTTCTCTCAACCTTGTCAGAATTGCTCTGTATCCCACTGGTTGAGCAACACTCAATTATAATTTAATCTGCCGCTCATGGTACAGTGACATTTATGACAAGATGCAGATGTATTCCAATAATTTACTATTTATTATAGTCACCAGTGTCCAGAATGACACTTGCACTGCCAATCACTGTTTGAATAGTGGCTTAGGCCATGACACTTGCTTCTGTTCATAGTGGAATTGAAAGGTTATGTCAACTCAGTCAACATGGGCACACCAGTGCACAATGTGAAATATGCTTCTTAATTTGTGAAATATTCCATGCTCTGGTCTTTTCATTCTGAAACTTCAACTTGTTCTATTTGTAACCTAAAACACGATTATTTATGTAAAATTAACTTATTCGTTGAAAATTGACTCATGTCTGCAACCTAAATTAAGCTATACTAGAAGTCTTACATTGTAATGGAATAACCAAAAGGGGCAACTGGTGGTGAATGGCCCTGACAGTCTCTCTTTGAATGAAAGCACCTCCCCTATACAACAGCAGTCTGTGGTGCACGTTGGAAGCATCAATATTCACACCAGAGCTCTGACATGCACAGCTAGCTACCCGGTGTTCCTTCATTCTGCTCAATAGTAGCATATTAACATAAAGCTTTGAAAGTAAATGAAGCATAGTGGTTAAGAACGTGAGATTAAATGTCTCATCAAATGTATTTTCAAGATCCAAGATGTTAGGCGTGCCATTATATAGCCTATATATATATATATATATATATATATATATATATATATATATATACGTTTGCCCAGTTTTCTTTTTAAAATCAAAATGACCCCTAACGATATCGTAGCCTACACAGAGACCAGCGTGTCGGTTCTTTTATCAAAGACCTGTTGCGTTCATATCAAACTTTGTAACTTGTAAGACGTTCGATTGGGAAATGATCAAGTAAAAACAAAACAAAAAAACTGTAATTAATAAAAGTGTTTTCAACTGATTAAAGGGGCTGCGCGCGGGGGGGGAAAGATTCGAGATGGAGGGGCGGCCCTTGTTGAGACATGTGAGTCGTGAGCTGCTCTTTATGTGTTAGTGTTAGCAACTATAGCTGCTTATGGCCATGTGAACACGACCAGCTTGTCATAAAACTCACACAGAGGTTGTAATAGAACACGGCCTAATCGATAGACCAGAGACAAATCGATATGGGACAGAGCCTGATCGATGGATGTGCTGAAAGGCTGTGGCTGTTGGGACCAATCACGATCTTAAATCAACAGGCACACATCAACAGCTGAATGTACCAGCAGGGCGAGCATTCCTCTTCCAATATGAAACCATTTAAACAGTGAAATTAAGCAGCTCAAACTAAATCAGATTAAAGTAGATTAAAGGTCATTAGCTCGAGCGAAAGGAGGGGGGAAACAAACGAAGAGTCATGTCAGGTCCCGTGGTTAACATGTCTTAAATGTTCGGGAGGAATACAGGAAAAGGCGTCGTGTTTCGCCAGTTGTCCATGTTAAGTTAAATATAGGAAGTAGGCTAGTAACAACTAGATTCGATTATAACCCAGATCAAACTTTAGGTCAGCTTGTGTTTGGTTAAATAGAAACTCTGTCTCAACAACAGGTCGTCCTTCAAAATGACCTTTTTCTTTACAAAGGACGTGGAGATTGAGGCGTTCATCAATGAATGGACTCATCTGGTTTTTACGATGTTAATCATTAACTAAACAGTACAACCAAACGTTAGTTATATGGAATCAGTGTAGAGCGCATAAATCACACGAATATAGGCTACTGGCGGTGCCTTTAGGGTTTTATAAAGTATGTATTAAATCTTTAAGTCAGTTGGATCGTGTGGATTTTATTTGTCCGTGTCGCTGCTGTCGCATGTATTGTATGTTCTTTCTTGTGAAATCACTAGTCACGACACAGCATGGCCTGGCAGTGGAACGGCCAAACCGTGAGCTCTAACAGGTGCTCAAAGCCAGGGGAAACCGAGAGGAAAATGGATCGTTGTGTGTTAATAACGTCGTACCAAAGTAGTCACGGCGGCATTTCAATATTTTGATGAGCCCTAGCGCCCCTGTTGTGGGGGGCGAACATTGGGCGAAAACAGCTGATCTACATGCTCACAAGTCACAACAAGGCGTCTTTGTGAGCTTGTAGGCTAGTTGTGGGTCGGCTATTTCCGCGAAAATATGTGGCGTAAACGGTGGTCTGTCTACCGCTCACTAGAGTGCCGGGGTCAAATAAGTATGTATAGGGGTTAAGTGGTTGAAATAATTCAAGTATCTTTACTTACACCAACTGCTGCCTGTGCGTCCCAGAAACTCCCTCCGCTCTGAATTCCACAGAAAGGTCTTCCACCCGTCCGCGTCTTTATTCGCCGACATGTTGCTCTCCTGTGGTTGTAATAATTTCCCTTTTCAAATCGGCGTGATTTAACGGCCCTGTTTTTGAGGTACAGAGCAGAAGACAGAGACCACTGTACTGTCCCTGTACAGGAAATGTGAAAGGACAGTCTCGTACCCGGCTCCACCTATTGTACCGCGCACAATTTATCTGTTATGGTAACCGGCTCCGCCCGCAGCCTCCAGTCAGAAGTTGCCCCCCCGAGGAGGTGGGAGGAGGAGGAGGGCTCCGTCTGGCAAATCACAACCCACCACCGTGCGTGCGTAATAGCTCTGCCCACTAGTGACTACTGACTAGTGCACGGATCAATGTAAACTACAACTACAAGGCCCAAGAGCATTTTTATTGAATAGGTCTACTACTTACTATAGTCAGAATGTAAACAGCAAGTGGTAGGGCGGCTTACAGGCAGATATTATGGCTAATACCATGTTTTAGCCCAGACAGGATAGATGATTCTCAACCTTTTTAATTTCAAGGATCCTTCCCAAGTTATTGCATTAGAGGCCATGCATGCCCCCTACTGTAAAACATGATAATATATGTACATTCTCAAGAGTTTCAGTCTACAGAACTGTATAAGGGTCATTTTGGACACTTGGTGGACCCCACATTGAGAACCAGTGTTTTAGCTTTTACCATTGCACATGACGACAGGACAATGGTTACCATATAGTCTTTGCAGTACCCATGGAAATGTACCCAAAGGAACAGATTAAATTATGGTATAGCTACAAAAGGCTCGCATGTTGAGAGAATACAAATTTAATAAAACATCAAAATATCACAGGCCATATTGTCTTGTGTGGATCAAGAGGAAGTTGAACTCATAATGTTCCTTTTGATATGTTTTATTTAAATGTTAAATTTGATGTTTAAAAAAAATGAAATTCCATTTAAAAACATATTTTTTTTTTGCCATAGCTTATTACTTAAACAATGCATTATGCGCTCTCTCTCTCTCTCTCTCTCTCTCTCTCTCTCTCTCTCTTGTAATCCTATTGATTCTGAAGTGATAACACAACAGCTCACTGTTTGCATAGATCAAGGGGTTGCCAAGACTACTGGGAGGTGAACATTCCATGATAGGTCATGGAATGGCTGCTGGCTTTGAGCTCATCAACAATAGCATGTGTACTCAGTGGGCCGAAAAGATGACAGCTTCCCGGGCAGGGCCTTTCACACTGCACTGGATGTATCCCCTGGATGTATCCCCATTCCCCACACATGTTTCTTGAAAACAACCTGTTAACCAGTTAAACTTGACCAGAGTTCCACTACCGCATGCATTTGCAGTGCCCCCCTCAATTTCCCCTCCTATACACTAATTTCTACCCAGAAAATTACCTCAGCGTCTCATTGCAATGCATTGAGCTTGCAGATCGGCTATTTTCACGGAATGTTTGCCTCCGAATAGGGACACAAGGGTTCATGTGGTTCAACACTGAACTAAAAGTTAGAGAGATACATGGTTAGTTGTTTGGGTCATTTCCAGATCCTCCGTGACCATGGAAAGCAGGAGGTCTGTTTCTCAGTTGATTTGTCATCTATGAAGGTTAAATAACAAATTGAGACCCCATGCCCCTCACAAAAATGTGTATACTTTTATTATATTAAACAAATATCACTTAACCCCTAAGGAATTGACACAGAAGATTCTGATTCTGGCACCTCTGTCTTAAGAAGATAACTAACTAACTTCAGAAAGGTGTACATTTCAAGATGGTGTCCAAGATGACAGCCAGGGGCTTAAACTGGTATATTTCAATGACTAACCTCCATCCCAAGGTGACTCCCATCAACATTTTCTTTTATTGAAAATTAACACAATAACTGTCACATTCATGGAAGCATGTACTGTATATACCTCATGAAATTATTTAAATAATCACAAAGTCGTAGTAATCATGTATAATAGAGCCCTTGTTGTGTTATAACCTCTCTATGCCATCCTCTAACTCCTTGTTATGTGGATTGTCACATTCCTCAAGTTGACACAGTTAATCTCGTCTACAGACCAATACAGTCTCAGGCAGTCATTCCTTCTTGATATACAGTAAGTGGGATGAATTGATTATCCGGCAAGTTCCACCAAATAGGACAGCCTTTACTTGGCACCCAAGGTCATCAATCACCTCTGTGTTTTGGTTTGGAACAGGGAATGCATTGAAACAAGGGGAAAGGGGGTGTGGTTAATCCTGGAGGAGAAATGTAGTTTTACATAGTGGGCAACAGGAATGGAACCTGTGACCTGTGTCCTATACCCAGACTGCTCAGCTATGGCCGCCCACAAAACCATTAATCAACCCAGAACATGTCATGTCAGAGGATTTCTTTTAAGTGGTTGATGTCATACTTTCTTTTTTTTCCATTTATATTATTACCCCCACACAAATTGTGTGTTGCCACTGCTGTTGTATTCTACTGACTCACCTACCAGTGAGGAGTCTTTGTCCTACTCCGATCCCACCCAACACTCCCTATTGACAGGTGCCACCCCAGCTCATACAATTCTTTAGTGACAAGTATCACCCTCCCCACTTGGTTTCCCTCCCAGCTGAAAATTGAATTTCCCCTAAAAGAATACCACATTTTTGCAAGGGGCATGGGGGGCTCAAATGTGTTATTCCTTTATAGATGACAAATCCACTGAGAAACGGACCTCTGCTCTTCACAGTCACGGACTTTCTGGAAATGACCCAATTATCCCTTGTTTGTGAGAGAAACGAGTATAATTCTCCCTCCTAAACTGCAATGTGAAGTCACAGTGAAGGCAGCCATGTTTGTTGTTTGACGTCATCGAGGTGAAACAACGCTGATTGGCTGTAGCCGCAGTTCTCAGATTTTTAACCGAGGCTGCCATAGACATATCACCAGACCTGAATCGTCCGAACATATTTTTTAATGGGCATGGCTAGCGATTCAAACCACTGAATTGGTTATGACGTAGATCTACAACAATGTGTGAATGTGTTAACCACTTAACCCCTGATTTCTATTTGTCATACGATGGCGTATGACCATTCGTTGCAATGTGACGCCTTGTGAGCTTGTAGATCTGCTAGTTCTGCAAATCATGAACATTTTAGAAAACCTCTGAACACAAAATTATTGGTAATATGTACTGTATAACTGTATGTAAGCCTGTAATGCTATAGGGGATAAGGGGCATGCTGACTTTTTTTAGCAGGCTTTAATATTGTAGTTACATTTAATATTGAGGAAATACTTAAAGGACAATATCATTGTTTTTGTATGTTTTGTCCCAATGACAACAAATCACATACAGTATACTTTACATTAATGATGCCCATACCACAATTTCCTCAATTTCCCAATAATTTAAATTTTAACTATTACAGTAGGTGATAAAAACACCTTCAGATGATCTGCTTCTCCAGATATTGTATTGCACTGAACAATATTTCATGGGTTTGCCTGCTCACCTTTTGGGTGGCAGGGTGTGGTTCTGATGCTCAGCACTCAGGATCGCCTTTTGGGTTGTCGTCGCCTGGGGAGTGTGCGGGGGCCTGTTATTTCATTTTTATAATTATTTTTTATTGTTCAAGGTTCAAGCTTGTACTTTATTGTTACATCTTGTGTACAGGTACATACGGGTAAAACGTATTTTAGTTTAGCGTCCTTCAGCATAGCACAATCACAGCAAGCACAGCTTATAAAGAGATATAATACAGAGTGCAAGAAAGAGAACACAACTAGTAAAAAAGAGAGTAACATAGGCATGTTACTCTTGTAGTAGCGAAGTTATTCCTTTGCCCTGTTTCGCTCTGGTTCTTATCAGTTCATTCATGTATCTGATTGTTCGGGGAAAGAAGCTTTTTTGCAGTCTGTTACTCTGTTTCCAGTGGCTTTGAAACTGCGAAAACTTTTCCCATGAGGCAGCATCTCAAACAGTCTGCGGGTGGGATGACTTGAGTCCTTCATAATTCCACGAGCTTTGCTGACACAACGATCGTCGTACAGGGCTTCGATGGGGGTGAGATCACATCCGCTGATGCGTTCGGCTGTTCGCACAACCCTCTGCATTGCTTTGCGGTTGAGGTCAGTGCAGCTGCCATACCAGGCAGTGAAGCAGCCAGTCACTCAGGATGGTCTCTGTGGCGCCTCTGTAGAAAGCTTTAAGGACTTTGGGGCCCATGCCAGCTTTCTTGAGTCTTCTCAGGAAGTAGAGGCGTTGTTGTGCTTTCTTCACCATCAGCTCCATCTGTACTGCCCAGGTGAGATCCTCAGTGATGTGCACCCCCAAGAATTGGAACTTTCTGACCCTTTTTACTGCAGCACCCCCGATCTGGATGGGAGAGTGGTCTCTGAGAGGTATCCTGTTGTCAAAGATCAGCTCTTTAGTTTTGTTGATGTTGAGAGCCAGGTTGTTCTCCTAGCACCATTGTGCCAGGTTCTCTGACTTCTCTCCTGTATGCTGTTTCATCGTCGTCTGTGATCAAGTCTATGACTGTGGTGTCTGTTTCCTTGTTTGTTTTTATATTTATATTATGTATGTGTGTTGAATGTCTCTGTGTTAAGCCCAAACCACACCAGTTGCAACTCCTTGGAACTAGTCACAACTCCTTGCAACAATACAGTTTTAAGGTCAACCACACCAATGCAACTCCTTGCAACTGCCATTGGGGATAATGGTTGCAAGTAATTGCATGTTGCAAGGCGAAAAACAAAACGGGCGGAATTTATTAAACAGAAATGGTAACTTTCTTTCTCTTTCAGGTTCAGCATTCAAGGTGAGTAAAGTCAAACAGAACAGTTCATTTCTCTTTCCCACAGGTAGAGGTGAGGATCGTGGATGACGTGGATAGGTACAGTAGGTAGCGCCGGTCAATCACTCGGCCCAGGTGGTGATGTTGTCTTCTTGCTCTTTGCCCCATTCGCTCTCCAGCAGTTTTCTTACCAGCAGGCGCTTACTGAGCGAGACACCACAATATATATGTATTTTCATCTTTTTTTCTATGGGTTTGTGATACAGAGACACGTTTCACTTTGATTTTGCACATCAAATATTTTATAACTTCTTAAACCCTATATACTTCATTGACCGAAGTCCTCCAGTGGTCGACTCTAGACTATAGTCTATATACTATTCCTTTTTCCCTCTATACCAAAACCAGCCAATCTTTAAGCCCACACTGTGGTGCGTTGTGAGCTTGTAGTTCGGCTATACAGGTATTCACTGAATAATCTTTAAGGGCCATATTTGGTTGTTGGTTGTCAACAAGCAGCAGAAACAACAAGAACAACCAAGCTCTTGGACAGAACCACGAAACCAGCCCTCAAACATGAAAAAATAAATAATAATTAACACCTTGACGATGAAATTAATCACTTCATGAATGGAGAACAAATTCCAAGCTAGATTATCCGACATGAATGTACTTTATATCAGAGCTGATGGTCTCAAACCACAGTGCAACTCTCTGGTCTGGGTTTAACCATCCCGTACCAGCTCTGGGCTATATTTACCCAGAACCATTCTCTGGTATGCACTGCCTCACAAATAAAATTCTTTGCTGTTTTACCAGGGCCTGGAAAACTTGACATTTGAACTGCTTATTGCTGGGGTCATTCCAGGAGAGGCCTACACAAGCACACCCATTGCTTTCTAACAATAAAGAGCACATGTGGACCATAAGCGTTTGCTCTGACCTTTGCTATCATGGGACATCTCGTCTTGCTGTGTGGAGCTCTGTCCTGTTATGGCAAGACACAGGTGAGTAAGCAGTGCTCGTGAGTAAACTGAACCAAATAGATTGTGCTGGGCTCCACACTACATGTTATAGCTAGCAAGAAGTTGTCTTTTTAAAGGTTTCTATAGTCACAAATGAGCGTTGAGATTGTACTCAAGTCAAATGTATATTTATATAAAACAAACAAACAAACAAAACTAAATAGGAAAAGATCAACCATGACAAAACATTTAAAAATAAATAGGAACATAAAATAGGTAATTTCAGTACAAGGAAAAAGATAACCAGACACTTTAAACCTGGCTAAAAGCTTGTGAAAAACTACATCTTTATACTATCTTTTTGTAAAGTAAAGTAGACCTAGACAGGGCTTTAGTGACTGAATTGAACAGGTATCTCATTTGACATAACAAATGTATGATCAACATGATCAACAAAAACTATTGTTACTGGGTTTAAAAGAAGCATGGACTGCATGCTGTCTCAATGTGTGACTTGACTCCAGTACCAGTAGTAGACCAGTAGCTTATTTACTGGGCCTATCCTACCTGTATTAGACACACTGCCTTCCTGTGACATGACTTTGTGTTCCTCTGTAATGGGCCACCATTATCCATGCTCTTCATGTTACTCTGCACATTCGACAGTTTATGTGTGGCAGGAAACCACTTTTAACCTGGCATCCCTATTTTGGGTGTATCAGCACAGGCTACACTTTGGAAGCTATTTGTTGTACGACGAAAAATAACAGGGCTAAAGTGGTTAAGAAGTTACATGCACTGGAGAGCGTACAAAAGTGTGGCTTGTGGTATTTTTTTTCCTTCTTTTTACTATTACTGTATGTTGAGCAGGGTGCTCTACTACACTTGATGCAAGGACAGCCAATTGGCGGGGACAGCCTGGGAATCAGGCAGTGTTTGGTAGTGGAGCGTGCTGATGGAGAATATGCCCTGCAGGGGGAATAGGGCACGCACAGTTGTCTGAGCTAACATTATAAATCAATCACTATGCCTACTCTCCTGTCAGCTCGCATGTCAGGCTATTTTCCATATCATTACTACTAGTGTGTAAGGGACGGGGTGACTTTTAGACGCAAGCAAAACGGCACTGTTCAGTACCAAAAGGTCCCTAACCATACAGTGGTATACGGTCAGTGCCTCTGAGGTATTCGTATTCTAACTAACCTTGGAGAAACTAAATTCACTTATCAGTAGATGTTGTGGAAAGTTCAACATTCCTTATGATGTTTACTGTGGTGTGATGTGGAACATTTTTATTATTATTTATTATCAACTTACTCAGGACTCCCTTCTCTACAAATAACATCAACAAAGCTGTAAACACTGAGCACATTCTTTCAACATGGACAAATTGTTAATAAGTTACACATCATTGAGCAGCTGGGTTTCTGTGCTATGACTACACTCAGTTCATTCATTTATTGGGGACAGTGTCTAAGTATTGTGTCTGTCTTTTAGAACAGTGTTTCCCAAAGTGGGGTCTGGGGACCCCCAGGGGTCCTTGAGGGAATTCCAGGGGTCCCCAGCTAAATGATAGTTTGGAACCAAATGGACCCTTATGGGCCTGTAACTCTGAGAGTGTACAAATTGAACCAAATTGACCCGTCAGGGTCCATTTGGTTCCATTTGTACAAATGCGATTACATGGGGGTCTGTAGACTAATGCATATCAAACTGGGGGTCCTTGAAATTAAACGGGTTGAGAATCACTGCTGGAGCCGTAAAAATCTTCTGTTGTGGGGGTCCCTGGCATATCTTTTCAAGTGGGGGTCCGCGGGCTGATGAGTGTCAATTCTATCTATTCCCAAACTTTCTTGAAGTTTGGGAACCACTGTTTTAGGAAATTCAAGCTCACAATGCATCATGTTGTGACCGATTGTGGGCTTTTAGATCAGCTATTTTTTTCCCATATTTTTCCCATAACTATAATTTCATAACTGCATGGTCTGAAAAAGTCTGGAAGTACAGAAAAAGATTAATTTATTACATGACTACCGGTATTCGTTTTTTTTACCCTGCAGAAGCAATGGACATTTTTAATTGTCAAGAGAAACCTTTCTTCTAATGGGCCTAACCTTTCAGCCTGTAATAGGTCTATAAAGAAATTATTAGTGAACAGGGGATTGTGCCTCAAACTCTGGGGGTGTGATTATTTTCCAGGCAATCATTTGGGCTCACCGCTGTCAGCTCGGCTTAGCGTTTAGCCGCTAGACAAGGCCTCAGACGCACCGTCGAAGAAGCAACCCTGCATTGTTCCAGTGAGGCTAGCGCCTAAAGCAAAGCCACTTGTTTTTTTATGCATGGTGTCCTTTTGGCTGGCCTCTTAATTTCATCAGTGAAGCACTATTAAACAGAAAAGGTCTTCCAGGGAAAAATAGACCATGGCCACCATGGACCATTCTGACATCCTCACAGTGGATGTTGCGTAACTCCATATAGAATTGTGTTGAAGTATCAGGCTATTCAGAGGCAATTAGCGTCTCACACACCCTGATGGAATTAGTTTTGATGGTATGTTTTGATAAAACTTAGAGTTATGACTCACTATAATTATCTTTTTTAAGGATTCATTTTCTACTGCACAAGGGAGGAAAATGTGCACAATGCGTGAGGTGCACATACTGCACAGCACAATTAACCCCTAGTTAAAATCCCCCAAATCCTGTAGTTAAATTAATACTCAGGATTTCTTTTAGCAATAACATTAATACCCACCTGCAGAAATCATGTTAAGAGTATTTGTTTAACAAACCAGATGTCAGTGATAGCACCAGTGCTTGACCTGTGTACATTATTTGTGGCATTGTATAACACTGTAAAGATACTATTTTATTATCTCTGTGTTTAAAGTCTGTTTCTGAGGAATTACATGAAAGACAAGGGTTTTCATTACAGTGATAGCAGAGTGAGTAACAGTGCAGTAATAATGCTGATAAGATTGTAGTAAGCATTACCCCTTCCTTGTGGTTTAGAGGGCATGGCATTTTATATAGTTTGCTAGTATACATGTAAATGGTGACTGGATCAAACCGCCGTAGAAACCTGTTGCTTAATTATGAGTACCAAAAACATTGACGATCACGGTGGGTGATATCAGTGCAATCTTTACAATCTTTGTCAATGTTTGCTCTCCTTTCATACTTAAAAGTGAACGGTGTAAGTGATATTTCTTTGTTAAAATAAGTGTTAAATAGCTCTATATTGCAATAGTCATTGTTGCTGAGTAACAGGGGTATCCCTCTATCCCAGTTTAGTAAACAATATAAGGTTTAAGCTGATAATGTTTCTCTTTCCTAATTGGATACAATTGGTGACCCTCTGGAGGAGAGGGCAGATACATCACTTTCTTCCAGCTGGCAGATTTGTCTGGAGTTTGATGGACTGAATTGAAGTGAATGAGAGCCGGATGGACTGATCGTTAAAAAAATGCAAAAGCTTGTCCAACCTGCTCTCACTGGCTTAATTCCAACTCCAGTGTGTCTATGACTCTATCTATGGCACATGGTTTATAATGTCTCTCCTTTGCTCATTTACATATCCTTCCTGACCTGCCTCTTTGGACCCTAGCTATACCTGCCTGTCTTCTGGGCCTTGGAGCCATCCTGCCTTCCCTTGTCAGACTCGAGTGCCTTTAGTGACTGATCTCCAGGTTTTGACCTTAAATGCTGACCTACAATTGTATTCTCCTTGCAACATTGTCTGTCTCCTTTTCATGCTTTTGGGTTTAACCCTGAAAATACCACAAGTGAATGTTACCTCAGCAGAGCTCCCTGTGCAGTGATTGATTGATAGATAGATAGATAGATAGATAGATAGATAGATAGATAAATAGATAGATACCGGTAGGTAGATAGATAGATAGATAGATAGATAGATAGATAGATAGATAGATAGATAGATAGAGTTTATTATCCCACAGGGGAAAATCAGTCAAAAAATGAGTGTGCACCCAGATGAACTGCCACAAGGCTCACTGTAGAACCAGACACTGTACACCAGGGGATGGGTCAAAATAAGAAGCAGATGCTACAGCTCTCTGGTTACCTAGGAAGAGGCACTTTTCTCGTAGTGCAAATCTCCCCACAATTTGCTTTCAATGTACTGTAATGTAACAGACCATTTTTAAAATATTTAATCATACGATCCATTTCTCTTCATCTGAAACTCTTCTGTAATTCTGGATTTACCCTCTTGACTTGGTTCTTAAATAAATTACTGTAAATATAGATTAGATATACCCGCATTGTGTCGAATATAAGACGACTCCTTTGTGGAAAAAGAACATTGAATGTCAAATAGTCTCCGATTATAATACAACCCTGTTTTTAGGATATTTCCATTATATTCAGGGCAGGCCAATAGGGTAATACATGTAAACATCATATTGTAATGACTGGTAGGGTTTGCTTCCCTCGAAGACATGACAAGCTTCTTAATAATGATTTTTGTTTATTAATGAAATAATAACAGTATGGCAAACCAACTGGGAACAAGGCACAATAAACTCACTCAGAACTTATGACAACACAATATTACGCTAGTCTTCCTGCTTCCGGTCAACCCTGGAACTTTTATTCCTGTAATGAGAAAAATCACACTTGTGTGAAGTGAATGGTGCATCACTTATTATTATACAAACATCATACTCTGTTTGAAGTGCCCTAAACAAACAAGTCAATAGACTTGGCTGCCACATGACGTCACGTGGGGTTCTGTTTTTTCTATGCCCAGCTTTGTGTCTGGTGTACCACAGAATGTGATGATTTGATTGGCTAGCATGGATGGTGCCCCTCAATTTTTTTACATCATTAGTCCATAGACGTGGCTGCCTTAATTTCCGAAAGCCAGACATTGGAGGGGCTATAGCACCCTTCAAAGCCAAATCAGAATAAAAATGTTGCATATAACCACCTGGATCAGAATAACTGGCCCATTCCAAACTAAACTCCATTCCATAAAATTGGTGTATAAACCTTGTATGAGTAGTACAGTATTTGTTATGTAATTGTATACTTTTACCTGTTTCTGAATTGATGAGATGAGATTCAATTTATTGTCAATGTACAGACAGTACAAGTACAGTACAGAGAGAGGTTTTTCACATCTCACCAGAGTGCAAACATGTCAGTAATAAGTACAGTAAGTAAATGCAGATATGAGCAGTAGTCATTAAATATAATAAATAAGTAAGGATATATAAGTAGGAGAAAATAAAGAAAAAACATTAGATATTGTCCATATTGCACATAGATATTGCACGTAACCCAAATGCACAAAGTGCTAAACTAAGGTCCAGTGACCATATTCCACAAGTCCTAATAAAGGACACTATTTCAAAAGCCCTTGAGGTTCATGATATCGGCTGAGATCACGTATAGGGGAAGCACTGAGCAGCATAGTGCACTCTGCATGTTCCGATCAAAGAACACATTGTGTGTCATGCCCAGATGCCCTACATTTTCTACGCACTTCCAACGTGCTCTAAATGGAGCCACTTCAATTGGAAACAGTGTCTATAAATAAAATCACCCCCTTTATGCTCCATTTTGACTTTTGTGGAAGCCCTCACTCTGTGACTCACACACTATCACTGAACATGTGTTGTTATTTTAGACCTCTAGATCTCTCAAATGGGATCAAAGAGCCACAGGTGCAAGGAGATAAAAATTGACACCTTTCCAAATTTCCTCTCTAATGAAATGCAAACAAAGGAAGGTATTTGTCTTAATGGCCAAGAAGGGATCACTTTATGTCACACATATCAGATGCAGGATGGCTGTCACATTGGGGTGTAACACTTAATCAATCTTTAATTAATTAATTAATTAATCAATTCTCTTTCAAAAACTATCACTAATCGACAATATTATCAAACTAGTGGTTGTTGGGCACCACTCAGGAAAAATGGAAGTTGGGAATTTTGGGAAAGTTGTTAGAGTATGTGTCTGACTGTCTGTGTCCCTTTTATGCCCAGACAGATTGATTGATTGATTTAAGATAATCAATTAATAATTCATCCTTATTTTGGGCATTTAATTATAATAATAACTTGAATTTATATAGCGTCTTTCAAAAACCCAAGGTTTTACAATTACAAAAATAAACTATTTGCCAAAAGCATCTCTTGTGTCTCTTCAGTGTTGACCGTGAAAATGTACAGTGGGCAGAGAGTTCCAGAGGGCAGGGGCGTGCCACATTGAAAGCTCTATCGCCAAGGGCCCTAAGTCATAAGACTTAATTACGGTATAGGCAAATTGTTCAAAAAGTACGGTAAAAACTAACTAAATAGCCTAGAAGCTCACAAGTCCCATCATGATGCAATATGTGAGTTTATAGATCTGTATTTTTCACTGTTTCCGTTGGGCACCTGTGTACTTGGGAACTTGAAAATTGAGGATGCATGTGTAGCGTGTATCCTTGTGTGAGGGACATTGTGCGCAGTGGTCCGTGGTGTGTAGTGGTCCGTGGTGTGTAGTGTGAAGCGTGAGGACACACTCCAAAGCCGGGGGGGGGGGTTGATTGTTGATTGTATAGCACCCAGCCAAGACCCGGCCCACAACAGCCCTGCCAATCGTGCTCAGCCCTATTGGCACGACAGGTTACTGTATGCGTCGGTCTGGCGAGTGGGAGACTGGGGTTCAATCCCCACTCCTGCGCATCATTATATGCACCACTCTATTATGCAATACCCGTTATACGGTATACCTGTTGTCATAGTACCAGTTGTAACCTTCTGTTTGTCTGTGTCGCTTTTGTGCCCACATATGGATATCTCTATAAATGTCAGTCCTGGGCATGCCCATATGGGCATATGGGGGGTCCCCAGTTCTAGAAAGGTTTTGTGCAGTGGAGAATGTGTGGAGAATGTCTGAAGAGTTGAAAGTGACAGATCTGGGGAATTTGCCAAATCAAGCCTAGACTGAATTCTGGACAATCCGACCAGCTCGAGGCCACCAGGCCATGCAGTCACTGGGTTGAACGGTTCGCGAGATACAGACGTATGCACAATTGCACATACTATATATGCGTACAGAGATTCCCTGCATTTATTGCAACACAAGAAGAAGATGTTGCGGGACACGCTGTATGACACCATATTTTATACAGAAAGTATAAAATAGGGCTATAAACACTTTAGTGAGTTTGGAGTAGTGTCATTCCTATGAACAGTGTTGGGGAAGTTACTTTGAAAGCGTAGCTTGTAAAGCTACAAGTAGCTCACCATGGCAGTAGCTTGATCAAGCTACATAGCTACCCCTGGAGAAATGTAGCTTGTAAAGCTACAGCTACATGGAAAAAGTAGCTCAGCTACTTTTTATTTTTCAGCGTTAAATTGAGAATGTACATGCGGTGCATATGAAACAAAATATAATAACCTACAAAAAAGTCACATGCCACGATGCCAGCTGAAATATGCCTCTCAACGGTTTTATTTAAAAAAAAAAAGACTTAGAGACTTACACAAATAAAAGAGGATCTGTTGAGGATACTGTGTGTTATACATGGCATTTGATCGTCAATGTTAACACATCTTAACTGTAAAAAAAGAGACCCTTGTATAATGAGATAACTACACCTACATTATAACTAAACAACTGTTACATGATGACATTTGATCGTCAACATTTGAAGACCCCTGTTCTAGACAGATTTTCCCCCATTAAAGAAAGGATAAAACAATTAGAGGCAGCTGTTGGCTTGTCAAGAGCTGACATGCCCTCAAAGCAATCAGAAAAAGGAACAGTCCTTGATTTTTCAAAGGGGGTTCTAGTACAAGAATTAACACAGCAACTAATGGTCAAAATGAATATATTTATTTCATGTTATTGCCCAAAATTGTAGCTTGTAACTTGAGTAGCTAAGCTACCAAAAATGACCCAAAAAGTAGCTGAGCTACTTGACGAGGTACACCAATATGAATGTAGCTAAGCTACCACAAGCTACAGCAAAATGTAGCTAAGCTACGTAGCTCAGCTACATGTAGCTTAATACTCCCCAACACTGCCTATGAATAATATATCTAAATGGAATACCATAGTTATGGAGTTGTAGAACACACATTGCCAAACTACTATAGTTATTCCATCTTTTGTTAGGATGTGGGTGATGTTGCTGAAGTGATTGTTACAGTGACAATGACATCACCCTCAATTGTGTGGGGATTTGGTGCTCCTGATCATTGTTGGTAAAGATGCCTTCAGAATGTCTTGAAAAACATTGTTTGCTTAAAATGACATGCCCAAAATAGGGTCATTGAAAGTGGTTGAACATTCTGATGACGCATTTTCACAATTACATTTGTTGACACGGGACACATCAAAGCGCCCTTCAGTAATAGCATAAAATGCAGCCACATTTTGCCTGTCAAAGAACAAGAACACACTGTTATGTGGAACGTACGCTGCATGTCTGTTGTGCAGTGATATTGTGTAAAAAGATTACCGGTATCTGTGCTTTTCAAGGACATTCTTGTCGGTGCTCTGATACAGTAAATCTGTGTTACCATTGCATATTTGCAATTAGTATGTAATTAACAATTTGGGCCAGGAATAATTAGCACTGATGTTACAACTTGTCATAATGTTTACTTTCCTTTGTTTCCTTCAGATGACATTCCCACTTTCCCAGCCATAATTTGTATTTACCTTCACTGATTTATTGTAGTTAAAGCACAATTGTCAAGAAATGTTCTTGGCAACTGTTAATCTTCTCTTATTGCAGTCCTTGGTACAGAATCTTTCTAAATGTGGGCCACGTCAGCCAAATACATTTGGTGGGCCCTGACATGAAAAAGTGTGCATCCACGATTTCCAGAAGATCCCTGTGGGGAAAATCATCCTCTGTATTTGACCCATCCTAAATATTAGGAGCAGTGGACAGCTATTGAGCAGCACCTGGGGACCAGCAAGATTATCTATCGACATCTTGCCGACAGGCAAGAGACGGCAGAAATCCGTCCCGACCCAAAATCGTGAAGGAATCTGAAGGAGTCTCCTCAGTCTGGAGTTACCTTAAAAGGCCAGTGTTTTTACATGTACTGTATCTTTTAGTGAACTTATTGATTTTGGTGACCCCTAGCTAGTGCCTGTACCATCAGGCCTGTGAGGCCATACAATTTAGTAGCTAGGCCTTTAGGACTTTGTGGGGGTCTGTAATCTATACATTCTTGTAATAAAAACAGAGCTGCAAACAAGGTTAAGACCAGTGACAAATGCACAAATGCATGCTCAACTCAAAGGTCTCAATGTGTTGCACCACCATGCAACTAAACAGTCGAGGCGTTTCTTCTGCTTTTCGGAAAAGTGGGTGTCAAGTTTGGTTTTAGCACATGGTTTGGAATTTGGATAGTGTCTATTTCATGTCATGCACATCACACCTAAAAGTGTGTACTTGAATGCTAGGTTGTGTTGGTGTGCCTGTGTGTGCGTGCCTGTGTGAGAGATAGGGCACCTGCCCTCCCTAAAGTGCATACATGGCCCTATACTGTACACATCACCATGTATTGGTGAAAGGTGCATTTACAGCAGTATCCTACCATAGATTTATCATAACAAATGTTTCTTGTCCATTCTTCATTCTAGAGTGCTTTTCACATGGTGGCTGGAGCAGCTCAGATCATATACTTCCATGACTCTATCTCCAGCTACGATGTAACTCCAAATCCAATACGCTTACACAATACACAAGCTCAGTGCTAGTAATGCCAGAGAACATGGAAGAGCCCTTGGCAACTGCGGATCAGTTTGATGTCATGGGCATAATACAAGCATGCTGCCTTCACCCGGAGACCCACCTGTGCCCAGATAATTGCATTGAAGCTTATGGATCATCATCTTGATGAGTAGGACAGTGTCTCAGAAGAGCTCCTGGAGTCTTCACTACGGTAGGTGCCTAGGTGGTTGATGTCATCGAGAAGGACCACGAAGGGTGTGGTTGGATTGGATTGGTGGTTGTTCAGTAACAGGAGTCTCGTTGCCTTTGTATCTCATTTAGTCAATATATAAATATACATAAAATGTCAGAATATTCCACAAAGATCATTTATCAGCTTACATTTTATTCCAGTTCCAATTTTTTCTGCTCATTCTTTTGTTTCATCACTTCCAATTTCACTTGTTTATCCTGTATGAGGTCTGTCTCCAGATTGGATAAAATTGGTTCCCAAGATAGATAAATAAACTATAGCAATGGTCGAATATAGTGCTATTTAACACTTATTTTAACTACATACACAGTATCACAAATTACGCGTGTGATTTATGCATCTAATTCCTGGTTGTGGGAAACACTTCATAGTAATACTGTCTGCCACGGCTGCTTGCATGGAGTCTCAGCTTGCTCTTAGTCTGAATATATCCCCTATAATAGTACGAAGAACATATTAACTCTGGTTTACTGGGAGTGCTAAAAGGACGCGAGGGTGATTTGCTAACTGGTTAGGTGCCATATCTTCCCTGAGATTTATAGGCTGGTGACCAATTACCACTTATTGCCCACATTGAACTGCATGCAACCTCTCTCTGTTTAAGGAACTCACCCATGTCACCATATCAAATCATGGATCAAACTTGGCCACCAAACACAGTTGGTGAGGATTGTTTGGGAGAATTTTCATCTGGGCACAAAGGAACCAAAACAGCAACCTTTGATGATTCATAGAATGGCTCCGTACCAAAAAAGGTGAGGCCCACCAGCAACACACACACACACACACACACACACACACACACACACACACACACACACACACACACACTTACTTATTGTAGAATATTAATGAGGTTCATCAGATACTGTTTTCTTGATGTCTTAAGGCTATGGTTATTTGATAAACAAATTACCACCTGGCAGTGGCAATCATTCAGGTGCCCTCGTATCCAAGCTTGGGTATAGGCTGCATCAGAAAAACACATGAACCCATCGGGAGTATGCGTAAGATTTGGCAAAATGTGTAGATCTGGAGATTGTACAATAGGTCAGATATTTTTAAGAGATTTGGCCTAGAGTGGAAAAAGGAGAACAAAGAACACTGATCAAGAAGCATGTAGGGTGTAAGTGGTTATGGCACATTATGTTTACTAATATAGATAATGTGGAACAGTCGTCAAGGGGGAGAGGAGGGTTGGCTCAACATAGCACAGGTCGCAAGCCAAATTCAAACCGTGTGATCTGGTCGAAGAAACGCCAAATTATTGGCATACCACACTAACTTTAATGCATGCTTTCATAATGTCACACAAATTATGTTCATGGTTTTCATATCCGTAGCCTATATTTTCTCAGATTCTACACTGATTGGCTAGGATTGCCTTCCAAAGTTGAGTGGCCCGTTTTGTACAAAATGCTATCCTCAGAGATGCAATGGCTCTGCATTTCCTCAACAAAATGAAGAAAATTGTTGCAAAGAACAAACAAACAAAAGAACATGTTTATATTACTCCTGAACATTTTGCCAAACATCACACACACTCCTATCCTCCTGGTGGAGACCTAGCTGTGCCCACTGCCCAGAAGGGCACCTTTTCTAGTTATACATTGATTCAGTCAACCTGTGGATGTTTCTTGGTGGTTGAGCCAGTAATGTGTGTACCATAGGTCCACAATCCAGCTACACCAATTCACATCAGCTCTCTATGGGGACCGGACGCCTGTTGCACACGCAACTTCCTCCATGTACAATAAACATAACACTGTCTTATTACGCAATACCTACACTGGCTACTTCCTGAACTGGTGCAACATCATAATCATCATCGTTTTAGGCCCCTACCCCTTTTCCCCAGTGCCTAACCACTCCAAAGCAAAGCAATGTGTGCCCCTATGTATGTCTCCATGTATGTCCACTTCAGTACAGCAACACACACACACACACACACACACACACACACATTGACCACTGCATACAGTACAGTACGCTACAGTACTACAGTACAGTACAGTACAGTACAACATGACAATAAACCATATTATTACACAACAAATGCTATCTTATTTCCAACTACTTCACATCTGCATTTACACACTATTCTCCATGTGCATCAATCACACTCATTGCTTCCTTGCTCACTACAATTAGCAGTGCAACATCGCAAGGGTTTCTGTGTACAATTTATAATGTTGTCATTTCTTTTAGCAGTTGCTCTTCTCCAGACTCCAAACTGACTTACAATAAATGAAAGGTCGACTTATATATCAGACATCATGGCAAGTGGCCATGGAATGAGAATGCTATGAGAACAAAGATGACACATTTCATTACATCAGTGCCACATTAAGTGTATAACACAAATATTTGAATCACATATTCCCCGTGTGTTTGAGAAGCGGTCATTGACAAAGTAATCTATTAAGGTACACTCCTTGTCTGTAATGGAGCCATGTCTCCACAGTCCACCTTAAAATGTCAAGCGAGGGCCAATTTGGGTTTTATCCTGTGAGCCATAAATTACACATCACTTCTGGATATAAAACATCTGGACAACAAAAGGCTGTGAGTCCTTTACAGTGAGGCAGCTGTGCAGAGCAGAGCAGACAGACACCGGCTCTCTCAGTGCAGACCTCTCAAGGATGGCTTCTGCTCTCTTGTTTTGGGCTCTGCCCTTGCTGGTCACAGTGGCAGCACAGCACACCGACATGGAAAACACGCACGACATGCACGACATGGGTTGGATCAACGCCTATCGCCAGGGCTTCAACTTCCAGTGTCCTCACGGAGAGGTTCTGGTGGCCATAAGGAGCTACTTTAGTGAGGCAGAAGGCTCGGACCGCCTGTGGACCTTTGAGTGCCAACGCACCCCCGAGGGCCTGGGAGAGCCAATGGACTGTTGGTGGGACGACATCAGCCGTGCCGGTTTGGAGTGGTAGGTCCTCTGGATGCCTGGTCTTTCTTCTAATCTAAATTATTCCATTCTTGCCTGACCATCTGCATATCATAAACAACATCAATAGTAGCTAACTTTCCCTGCAAATATGACATTTGGGGCATTCAGGGACCACAGCAATGAATGGCTGGGATGCTAATTTAAACAGATGGTGCATTTCAGTCAGCTGTCCAAATGTGTTTGTTTTGTTGTAGTGACAGTAGGCTATCTGCTGCTTAGTAGGGCTTCAAAAACAACATCAATTTGGAACCTTACTAGACCAGACTTTGACCCCGTTGTCAAGGAGTTTTTACCACCACTACAATTATCATCTCTGTTTCATGTCATTATATTATTTAATAAGAAGAAACAGACACTAAAATCTAAAAGGATATCTGTGGAAACATGTCAACTTAATTTGGTTGTGCATTCAAACTGAAAATAAATCAAGATATTGACAGTATTTTCTTCCAACTTAAATTCTGATTGTATTTGTTCCAGCCTTGTGATGTATTAAAATAATGCATGACAAAAAAATGCAAACTGGTGTCCCAGGACAATAACTACCTGACAAATTGATATTTTGAGGAGCATATTTTAAGTGGGTTCGTATTTTGGTTCTTAAAATAAACGTAACTAAAAGTCAGAAGGCTACAGATTTGTTTCCAAACTTCACACAAATCAGTTAACATTATCATATAGTCATGTGATCAACACTTATCTGCCAGATTCCGTCCGATGTTTCATACAGTATGATTGGCATTAAAATGTGCAGGAGTGGCTTGTGCTGAACACTGTGACCCACTGAGCTGATCTGTAGATTGACAAAATAGGGTTAAATGGTCAACAAAGCCACCCATGTTGTTTTGGCACACACACAAAGAGACATCTTCGCACAAACTTAAATTGGAACATAACAGAAGACAGCTGCAACCAGAGGATGTGATTTTGGAAGGCTGGTAGGTTGTAAAACAAACTGGAAGTCTTGTTTATTATCTTTTCAGGTTTTTTTTCTCAATTTTTTTTACCCAGAAGAAGAGGGATAATGCCACGGTTACTTTTTATACGTGATGACATCACATTTATGTAATATACTACTCCAACACAATGTCATTAAAAAAAAAATGTTTTGTTTTCCTAAAAATGTAATCTATGCATGACACTGAAAAGTCCACAGACAAATGGTTTCTCTTCTTTCTCTTCTTACCAGGATCTAATCATTTCCCACGCTGTGAGAACAAAACCAATAGTTGTTCACAAACAATGCATGTTTATCACAGAGTAGACTAATTAAAAGATGAATATGTTCCCAGCGAGTCATAGCAGCATGAAACAATCTAAACTGTATTAATTAATTACAGTTCCACAATAATCCCACTGTTACATTCTACTGCTTCGTTTGTCCTTCATTCTTATTGTGATTCCCCAGCATACAGTATCAACAGCGATACGTTGTCTGACCCCTCTAAAATATAATTTTGCAGGTATTGTCAAAGCAACCTAGGTCAGTCCATCTGTAATATGCTTCATTGTTATCACCAGGATACTGCTCCAAAACCAACACATGTGTTCTCCTTACTGGAAACCTCTGCATCCAATTGGCGTCAATAACATGCCTTCAGAGATTCCGCCACGTCTTTTATGAACCACATGTTTGAGAAATTTCCTGATCCCTGAATACAATTCACACATATTTAATTTCCTGATCTGATCCCTAAATGAAATTCACAAATATTTTATTTCCTGATCCCTAAATGCAATTCACAAATATTATTTAATTTCCTGATCCCTGAATGCAATTCACAAATATTACATTTCCTGATCCCTGAACACAATTCAGAAATGCTATTTTGGATCAGTTTACGGAGTGCCGAACGGGAAGGGACGAGTCACGAGGCCGTGGCAAGTCCAGGGCACCACCGGTTATAAAAGAATAATGATGGTGAACAAGAGGCTGACAAACCAACCGGGGCCCACCAATGGCCGGCAATCGCCACGCCAGCCATGGACTATAATAATAAATCTCAAAGAGTTTAATCATAATGTAGTATGAATGTTTGTACAATACAGTAACTAAGTACATTTACTCAAGTGCTCCACGTAATTACAATTTTGAGGTTATTTTACTAGAGTATTTACAATTTTCTATACTTTTACTTCTACTCCACTACATTTCAGAGACAAATATTGTACTTTTTCTCCACTACAATTATTTAAAAACTTTAGTTACTAGTTACTTTGTAGATTTCGTTTATTATTACAAAACATACAGTAACCACTTCAGCCCTATATACATTTCGGACATTTGAAAATAGCCGATCTACTACAAGATCACAATGTGTCGTGATGCGACGCATTGTGGTGCTTTAAGATTAGATAATACAAAACAATTGTACAAGATACAGATATAGTTTGATTTAGCAGTAATCCGATTCCAAAAGTGATTATTTTTTAACAAAGATCGCCACATAATTTGGATTCAGTAAATGACAAGAAGTAATCTGACCCAACCCCACCCTGCAACAGTATTTCCATGCTCCTTTGTTTCACATTTGTTTGTGTGCTCGTTAAGCATGAGTGTAATGCACAGCATCCAAGACGGCGAATCAAAACGTTGACACTCTGAAGGGTCTCTAGTCTCGCCACACTTCCCTCCTGTTACCGTAGCTGTCTGTTTGAGTTACACTCTGCTCTGTTGGGAAAGGCCTAACCTATCCTTATTGGCTGCATGGCTGTGGGCTGTGCTTGTGTTGCCATGACAAAAGCCTGCAGCTCACGGCACTCTGGTTGCTCTGGGCTTGGTATTCAGGGAGCTGTTGTGATGACATCTAATTGTAAGGGTCATAAACAATTGGCACTGTCAACAAACCAGTATTTACATCGAACCTCTGCCAAGGAGAAGACACCCCTGAGCAACCCACCTGTTCCATTGGCCATTGTGTTCTTGCTTTGTTATCTTATTGAACAGATACTCACTGTGCCTTAATTGTTACCAGTACCTCCCTCTTAGTTTTGGGAAAAAAATATTACAAATAAAAGCATAAGTTAGCTAAAAAGCATTCATTTACAGAATGAGATTATTGCGAGCGTGTGTGTGTGTGTGTGTGTGTGTGTGTGTGTGTGTGTGTCCATTCACTAACATTATGCCTCTTTGCAGGACTTCAACATGCACCAGAAATGGCTTGGTCGCAGGCGTACAAAGCAAGTACTTTGAAGCGGTTCTTGACCGGGAATGGCAGTTCTACTGCTGCCATTATGGCCGCCGGTGTCCCTACTCCTGCTGGTACGTTCCTTCCAACAGGGCCAGTGTTAATGGGTTTATGGTACTGCTCCTGAACCTAAAACTCACCATTACTCACTATGAATCATGAAGAGCTGTTACACTGATGATGAATGATGATGTATGATAATAAGAGTGCCCCTCACTTCACATGGGTGTGATTTTGATTTTCTTACTATCAGTGTGCCATATCAACATTACGTTTAATTATGAAACCATATCAAAATGAAATATGTGCAAGCGATCACCCTGGTGCCAATGTTGGCACCAGTGGCAAAGGTTGCCTATCCCTGGATACTCTGCAGAATATTTCTTTGATTATTTGGCCTGTTTCTATACAATGTTTATGCCTTGCTCTTACTCTATCTCTATCTTCCTCTCTTTTCACAAGAAACAAAACAACAAATGATGGAACTCACAATACGTTTTTCACCCACTTCTTACCCATGTAAAGCTGTGATGTAACGATGTAATTCTAATGTATGTGGTCCATACAGGATGACCACTGATGTCCCAGCACGCCTCAGGGAAGAGGCTGAGATGGTCATCCCCAGTTACGGCTACTTCATCAGGGGAGCCCAGACCACTTTCAGCGGTGTACTCAGGTTTGCTGATGACTCATTTTGCATTTACATTCCAAACTATGAAGATGCAATTCTGGGGGAATTGCAAAGTGTGGTTGCCTCGCTGATAAGCCCCTCCCACTAATTTTACTATTTAACTCCAATGTCACGTCACCCCTGTGATCATGTGTAAGTAATTCGGAGGGGATTTATCCCCCAAAATTTTTGTTTGACATTTGTGGCATATCTGGTGAAATAGGCTGCTCCCACTAACTTCGAGAAGCCGATTACGGCCGAACTTTACAGACTATGACAATTCTGACTGTGCTGTTGTAATCGGATAGGTCCAAGGATCATGTGTACCGATTTGTGTGAGATTTGGACAAAATATGTAGGTGGAGGAGCAAAAAGTGTGTTTTGAAGAAAATTAAAAATGGCTGAAAATGTATCCTGATGCAAATGGGCGTGGCCTATATGGCTCAAGGCATCCAGGGAAAAGGACATTTAGATTTTACGACTTATGGTTCAAGAGTTATAGGGCAAAATGTAAAGTGGGCTGTAATAGCGTCACCATTGGTCGACTCATGTAATTATTAATTACATTTATTTTAATAATTATTATTAACCTCTCCTCCAAGTGTTGAATTGAGCCCTTACGGTTTCTTACAGTTCCACACTTACAAATGTGTGGTGGGGCAAAAACATAGGTCTAAAGCCCTAACCACACCAGAGGGTCGCCATGCAACTCCTTGCAACATGCAACTCCTTGCAACTACTTGCAACCATTATTCCCAATGGCAGTTGCAAGGAGTTGCATTGGTGTGGTTTGTTTTGTTGCAAGGAATTGCGAGTAGTTGCAAGGAGTTGCAGCTGGTCTGGTTTGGGCCTTAGGGGAATTAAAACTACCCTGAAATTGTTGAAATCCTGTACATATTCTGTTCTCATGGATAAACTGGAGGAAATGATACTTCAGCACAGAGGTCTCTTGGACCAGAGGTTATAGAGCGTCGCAGTCCCTCCCCCTTTCAGAAAAATGCATTCTCCCATAGGCATTTCTTATTTAATTTATTTAAAGACCTTTTAAGCGCCGTACGAAGCCAACTCTTGTCGTGACAAATCATGACAACACACACAACTTTTCGGGCCAAACAAAAAATTAGAAAGTAGAAAAAAAACGGCAGGTTACAACACTTTTTTTGTTGTTTTTCTTCTTTGTAATTATTTGTTTGGCCCGAAAAATGGTGTGTGTTGTCATGATTTGTCACGACAAGAGTTGGCTTCGTACGGCGCTTAAAAGGTCTTTAAATAAATTAAATAAGAAATGCCTATGGGAGAATGCATTGGGTTTTCATTTCCTGGGCCACTCGTTTTTCTGCTCTATAGTGAAACTAGAGCTGGGAATCAAACAAAAGGTGAATAAGCCAGTCATGAATGCTAAAATGACAGGAGTTTCTGTTTTTCTTGGTTTCAGGGATCGTCAGTGGAAGTACATCTTGTGCCGGATGACAGACTTTGAGTGTGAATTTGAGAACCTATAGATTTCAAAAGCTTTGGGCAGTATTTTAAGCCATTACATTAATATTAATATTACATTACAATAATACCATATACTGTAATATAATCACAGATGTACTCAAAGTATTACTTATACCTGATATAACGTGATATAATCACCTGGATTCAGACAAGGTTAAAGTTTTGATTTGATTTGACTATTATGAATGTTAACGAACTGTCCTATACAATCATTATTGAATGAATGTTGCTTGCTTATATGCACAATAATGTAGGGAATTGGACATATTCCACAAAGCCACTTGCACGGCTTGACTACATTTCTTTTAATGAGTATGTAGTGTATATGGACCAACAGCGTAGTTCAGTCAGCCATGGAAGTCAAACTGGTCCCATATCTCTCACTAACACTACCAGCTCATCTGTCAACAAACCTCCTCAGGTTTTTCACTATATCAGCATGTCATTCAATGCGGGTTCATATGTATAGTATCTTTTAATATCTGAGTATATTTAGGTTCTGCCCTTGAAGGGTTCATATGTCTACTATCATGTTATGTAATAACTGTGTAGTGTATATTTAGGCTTTGGGGTTTGTCATGCTTGCAAAGAATGTTCTTGAGTATCTGAGTACTGCAGGACCAGAGCCACAAAGTCAAATACAATGCATCAATACAAATCATCACAATAAATTGTTTTATCTAGACGTGTCCTGACTGAGCATGGATCTCGTTGGTCAGCAGTATTTTACTAGACATTACTAGACTGTTATCTGTTGTGTTGGTCATGTTGGTGGAAAACATAGTCCCAGGCATGCCATACTTCTTGTGTAACATCCACTGACTGATATATCTTCTTTGCATAATCGTCAAATCATGTAGAGCGAGCAAACTTTTTGTGCTAAAGGCAGGTTTTATCACTCTGTAACATATTTACATTTATAACCGCTTATTCACCCCTATTTCATACATTGAAAAAGTTTTAAAAAGCAACAACACCAACAAAAGGCGTCGCTCACACATAAACGACACCCTCTTCTGGGTGTCTCCTGTGTCCTTTGTGTCGCACGGCTCGCAATTCGTTTTCAATGGGAGTCTCGTAGTTTGACGAGACAAGCTTGCTCCACGGTTGTGTTGTGGGGGGAGGGGGGCAGAAGACAGGTATGGAGCAAGCTGCCTCTTGCATAATGCGCAAATTCAAAACAGGTTGTATGCAGGGCCGTTGAGTGTTGAGTTGAGTACTTCCAAACTCCAACTTGCATCTAGTTACCACCTTACTGGCAAGATGGACGCGGTCTGCATATGGTCAGGGGGTCAATTAACCTTGTAATTCAACAAAATCTGATTTATAAAAGAACAGGCCAGAGACGCTACACCTGTGCCATATGCTGTGTACTGTATATGCATAGGGCTAGACAAAACAGGGGCACCATGGGTTAATGTGGTTCAAATTAGTTTTTAATAAGAGTTTAATTTGGATATTATATCAACAATATCAACCATAAGGAAATGTATGTATTTAATTCAGTCTGAACAGAAGCAGGGATAAAACATATGCCCACGGCCACCAGTGATAAAATAGAGATATCAAAAGCAGAGGCATGGATTGATCTCCCTGCCCGCCATTTCCCCTAGGAAATCCAACCCTGCATATGGTTCAGAGTTTGAAAACAGAAAGGTCATACAGTGCATACTGCTGGCTGGGATCTGATGATGCATGTATCACATAGCCAAGGTGTCTCGTCTACATATCACTGGCCTTTGTTGTTGATTTGACACAATTACACATTGCCGCCCTCTCATTACGGAGGCGTGAGTGAGCAGTAACTAACTATCTAGTTGAATACTGTGTGGGAAATGGTCAGGCGGTCCAGACGGAATATTCGCTGTTGTGGTGTTTGAAGGGTTTCTGGTGGCTCAGCCAAGCTGTGGCGTTTGAAGGGTTTCTGGTTGCTCAGCCAAGCTGTGGGGTTTGAAGGGTGTCTGGTGGCTCAGCCAATTATGCCTGATTCATACTTTGCACATCATTGTTCACTGAAAATAGCAGATCTACAAGCTCAAAACGCATCATGTTGTGAACTTGTAGATCAGCTAATTTTGGTGCACGACACCTGCAATGTTGCATGAAACTATAGGCTAGGGCCCAGATCATATTGACCTGGGTTCGAATCCAACACCCATCTTGTCTTGTAGGTCCCTCCTCTGTCTCGGCCCTTAGTTTCCTATGTCTGTAGTATCTGTACAATGCCCTATCTGAGATAAAGCTTAGAAATAATAAATATAAAAAATAGATAAAGGAGGATAAACTCAATCATATTGACCACCCTCTCCTTTTCTTCTTGGAGAATGACGCGTGACTTCGATACTCATCTCTGAACTTCCATTGCCAAAAAACCTGTTCTTGGGGCTCAATGCAGTTCCAGCAGAGATGCTCAGGCCACCAAAAGAACCACCAAAATAACTTTGATTCTAGAACTGTTTCCGTTCTTAATTTTTTATGATAGTTATCATCACATCTTCACACATCACATCTTCCAACCTGAATAGTGACATGACCACTTTGGTTTGGGAAAGAATAACGGAACCGGTTAAACCCTGGTGGACCTCAGTGGCCAACAGCAGAAGACTGTGGTCAGTGTTATATCCCAAGTTGGATTTAGCCAGACGGTTTGGCCGATATATCTGCCATTATTTGACTTTTTTGACAACTTCGGTATTGGCTATTATGCAGCCGATTTGTCTTAAAGGTGTATATTCAGTGTTTTCTCTTAATTCAAATATCATTAAAAAAAGGATAATCCTCCCTACTATAGAGTGTGCTGACCATATAAGTACTGTCCCCAGTTAACACCTGCATGGGGTCAAAAAAACCTTAGGTTTCATTTTTTGGCTAGGGTTAGCCAGCCTTCATCCAATTAGGATGAGAGGGGCCTTCCTCCAATCATGATCGAGTGGGGGCGGGCCTTGGTGCACATGCTGTTGGCATGTTGTCCTCCGTCCCCCCCCACCCCCCACTGTAGAGCGTGTGCATGTGCACATCTTGTTGTTACCAGGGCGGACCGGGGGTTTTCCAAATCACCCAAATCACTGAATTCTCCTTTAATTTATTCACAACTTTCAACCTGTTGCCTCATTATTTTCAAAAGGTTTCAAGATGTCCAAAAATAGCACATATAACAAACTTACGAGGCGAGACAATGTTGGAAAGGGTTACTTGGTTAAATAAAATAAAGTCATGTTTATGTGTAAAAAATTCCAATTTTAATTAAATATATATATTTTTCTTTTTCTTTACAAAATATCACTCAGAACATCGGTGATCGGTGGTCTCTAGGTCTATGACTCAAACCCAAACATCTCACATCGACCAGGCTCTGGTCGTAAATTAATGTGTGTCGTGGGAGTCTGCAGAAGGGCACTGCTATGCTATAGAGCTCAATAAACTTAACTTGTGTAAGTAAAGTGTGTGTGTGGGGGACTACATGAGTCAAGGGGAACCCATGACTGGTTGTTTTCATTCAACCTATTTACAACCGGACCAGTACATTTCGTTTCCCGGCTGAACTCTGTGAAGTGTGGGTCACCATCTATTCTGGGTCTAATGGAGTAAGCTGGGCACCGGCCAGTTAGCGCTGCACAGCATCTTGAAAAGAACTGGGGACTCCGCCAGTGGCTTTCAGCACTATTTGTTTATGGCAACTGCCGTCTATAGGCCCAGAGCCAAGTTCCACAGCATGACAGCTGTCCCCAGGGCCACTGGCTGAGGGCAGGACACACGCTAACAGAAGCCTTGGGGACTCATGGTCTCTGTGGTGGAAGAGACTTTCCACAGCGGATTGATGGGGATACTGTACATCTCCTCTTCCGTACTAGTTAGTCCTCATTCCGGCCTACTTTAAGTACAGTTGGACAATAAAGCTATCTTTTTCTAAATAGTATTGAAATTATCTATAATTAAAGCCCATGGAATGAGCCACAGAGCTATTAAAGTCCCCTAACTGCAATCACTGTTGGAATCTATAGTTAGACAGCATATAATTATGTTCTAACTACTGTAGGAATTAACGCCAACGGAGCTCCTTAGATGACAGAGTTTCATACTCTAATGAAAACCATCAAATGTTTTACATGAAGGTAACCTACATTAAGAATTTGTTCAACTAACCTGTTTCAAATAAACAATAAACAACATTCAATGGCGTAGCACTACCTACATTTAAAAACTAATAATAATGCAATCTTTGTAATGGCATTGAAGTAAACAGAAACCAGAAAAGAAAATATATCACTGGAAGGAAAAATCTGGTAATGGGACAAAAATTCTATTGACAAGATGTGTACAGGGCGGAGTGGAGCAACTATAACATTGTTTTTTCTTCTGTTGAAATATTTTCTTTTCTGGCAAAGAAAGTGCATTTGTGTGCATGTGTTGAGAGGCTCAGAGTGTGTCCAGTAGGGAAAGTAGACTTTCAACTTCTCAAAACGGCCATTGTATTGGCGAGTAGCGAAAGTGCAGCAGGCAACAGGCTGTGCCGGGAAGTGCAGCCTTTCACGCATGCGCAGGAAGTTGAAAGTACCATAGCGCTACGGAGACGTCCTCCTAATGCTATGGCCCAGAGCTAGGAAAATTGTGAATACGATAAAATTCCCCAAAACACATTATGTGCAAAGATACAGGTGAATTAGAATTCATCTGTTTCTGTTGAAATACTATTCTTTAATCACAGTTTGAGTGAATGTTCAGCTACATTGCAATATCACTGCCCGCTCATTGAACTTTGGACTGACCATGTTTGTCAACTTGGACATTTATTTCCTGGTTTGAGTTCGGTGTTTGTTTGTTTGCATTTACTTATACATTTACTTATGTTCTGTAGCTCTGTGTTTAGTATGTTAAAATAAATGATAGTGTCCCAAAACACACAAGTGTGTGTTTTGGGACATTCAGCCTTCTATAACTCTTGTTTTGTTCATGTTTATGTTTGACCTGTCCTGTTTCTGAAGAACCTTAGTGAACCTATATTGTGAACCTATGTTATTGAAAACCTTGAGTTGATCTTTTTCAGCATCAGTCGTCTTGCATTTGCGCCTAGCACCTCTCTATGACATGTAATCCAAATCCACCAATCGAGTCTAAATTGAACAAGTGTGAATGTGATGTTTGTCTTTTGAAGCCCAACCCCCCTGAGTGGGTTAGGGCTTCAGTTAGTACAGTAGATGACTGTCTTTTGAAGCCCAACCCCCCGGAGTGGGTTAGGGCTTCAGTTAGTACAGTAGATGACTGCAGGCTACATTAGCCCAACCCCCCTGAGTGGGTTAGGGCTTCAGTTAGTACAGTAGATGACAGGCTGAGTGTGTTAGGGCTTCAGTTAGTACAGTAGATGACAGGCTACATTAGCCACGGTCCACAGGAGGCTGAGCTGACAAACAAGGATTTTCCATTGGCTAGAGGTTGTCCAGTGCTATAGCCAGTGGAATAAAGCTATTCAATTTTAAACCCTAAACTGAACTAAAAGTTTAGTCAGGGTAATAACTATGTAAAAGCATCATTTAAATGGTTGTGACCTTAAAACATGTAAAAGATGACTGTAGGAAGACTTAATGTTTTCAAACTGATTTCTGTTTGGTAGTTGTATGTTTAATCGTAGTATGAACTAAGCGAGTCGAGCAGGAGCTATAGAGACTTTAGCTAACCCTTTACCTTAAATAGAAATCAATGGCCGACCAGCTGAGTTGTTTTTTACCATTTTGTGTGAAATAATAATAATACAATAGGGTCAGAGCACTCCATCCTCAACCAGGATGAAAGGTTTGCTTCAGAAGAAACAGATGCGTGAGTACAGCAAAAGATTTTGCAGTACAGGGGGAGCCTGGGTAAGGAGAGCCCATGGTGAGTGACCCTGACCCAGCCCCAGGCCAGCAGAGACAGCCTGTTTATTCTAGGAAGCCTCTACCCGCCTCTCGCTGCTCCCACTCGGGGATAAGAACAGCTGCCTCACTTCATGTCTGACAACTAATACAGACGGTGCTTGCATGTGTGAGTGTGTGTACGTGCTCATGCCAACGGTGACAATTAGTGCACAGAGTTCTGAAAACCCATGCCATATACAGTACCTCTGTTGCAAAAAACATCTTCAAATGTTTTTGCAATGCGTTGTGAGCTTGTAGATCGCTATTCATCGTAACACAAATTATACAGGGTTTAAGTGGTTAAAAGAGGAAACATCAGTAGATGTCATTGAACGATATAACATTAGGTTACTCAAGGGACAATAGCACGCTATTGATGTGTGTTTTAGTTAATTGTTGAATAATTAGGGGTCCATTTGGATCAATGAAGTTATGGGGTTCTGTGGCCTAATGCATAATTGGATGTAATGGCCGCCATTACATCAATCTGATTAATATTTTATGAAGTCTAGTTCGCCATTTTGCGGTAAACGTAGCAGATAAGTACATGGTTACACCGAGGGGTAGCCATGACATCATAGGACTAAACATTTTTCAACGCCACTTTTGGGCCATTTCAGAAACAGAGGAGCCAGTTGTATTGCTGCAAATGGAACATTAACCTACAACAAATGTATAAGATAAAGTTGAATCATGAGTGTCCCTTTAACTGCATGTTGTCAATTATTTGGAAGGACACCTTAGTTATAGTTACTTTACATTTGTCACGTAGTTATTGATACATACTTTGGCAAACTTCACAGTCATGGTTGCATGTTGTTAGCACAGATTGCTGCTAATTGGATTAGGAATAGTTTGTAAAAACATATACCCCACAACCAGTAGGGACAGTTTTATCAGTATTTTGACTATACGCCCATATAGTATATCAATTGCATTGTTCTGTATTGGCAGTGCACTTGATGTTATTGCCAGATGTCATCAATGTTCATAGTTCAAATATATAATAATTGAAGATAAGTGAGGTTGTTAAAACATATTGCCAAGGATGTTTGATTATTATGGCTCTCCCTGGTATCTGGATGTCTTGTGATATCCCACTCAGAATGTAATGAATAATGTAGTGTAAATAAACATGAACAAAACAGGGGCAATAATCCGCTTTAGACTGGCTCACAGTCACTCTGAAATGTGTCAGTTCTTGAGAGAAGGGCCTCAGGAGGTGGCTCCGCAAGAGTGTTTATACAGTTAACACATATTGGTTCCCCGACCCAGGAATTTAAGTATCAGATAATGTAAACTAGTCCAGATTTTGAGTTAACAATAATAACTTTCTCACTTTTTTCCATCATTGTCCATGGAGCAAAAAGTTGTGATTTGGGATCCAGCCAAAGTATTGTGGAAACACAAGGTGTAAGCTGAGCCTGGTGACCTACTGGTTCCCAGCCCTTGTTGGCTTTCTCACTTTCCCCTGCTTGAGATGTGCCTTGCACTGCAGACAAAAGCATCATTATTGCTCTTGGGAACCGTTGTTGGTGAATTCGTGGTACTGAAACGGCGCAGACTAATTCACAGCTTTATGGCCTGTGATTTAAAGGGTGAATGGAGCAGTGACTAGTGGCCTAATATCTGTCACTTCCAGTCATTCAGAGTAGACCCCCTTCACTAGAAGAGTAGACACAGAATATTTTAATGAGCTAGTCACTGCATTTCTTGGAACACTGTGAAATAAACAATTGGTGCCCCACTGAGAAAAAGTCTCTATTGAAAATATCACTCTTTCTTCCTAGAGTTCACTGGATATCCAGCCCTGTGACAGATCATGGCTTTGGGTATATAAAGGTGGACTGAGGCTTGTCTGTGTTACTCCTATGCCAAGTGACAGATTGCGGCTCTAGGTGTAAAAAGGATAGGACTGTGGCTTGTCGGCGTGTAAATCGTCCTGTTGGCCAAAGGCCCAGACAGAGAAAAGGAGCAGGACCTGCTAACAGTATGGAGTTTCACAAAACACGTTCTTCTCACACCATTGAGCATGTGCTCACAACTTCTAGAGATAGTTACGCGTTGGGGAAAGCCCACTTGTTCACCATTCAAATGGGATGAAGAGCATCTCTTTTCACACAATGATGACACCAATAATTTGTTACGTTTCTACTAATTCTGAGTTGAGTTGGAGATTTAAAATATGATGTTTCATGGCAGATCAAGCTTCTAGTATTATTACAATTAGAAGCCTATTTAAGACATAAAAGCAATAGTGGTATTCACTGTCTGGCATTGCCTTGGGTGATCACAGCAGACTTGGAAAACGACTAAGTGATTATGTGTCCGAAAAGGTTTCCCACCCCTGGTTTACACAGTATATTCTCTGGGCTTGTTGCAATCAATCCTCCAATTTGTGTCAATCAGCTTAAGTTGAAAAGATGTAGGGCTCCAATCAACAAATCAGCATACATTTGGTTAAGGTTTCTCTGAATCACCTCTGCATGAGCAGCTGTCATGGCACCATCTGTGGTGTATGTTAATGTGGTAGTGGTACCTACTAGAACAGAACAAGATGGTTGATAGAGCAGATGGCTGCAGATGAGACATCATACGCGTTAAGCAGAGGCTGATGGAAGTAAACAAAGTTAACACTGGTAAGCCTGAAGCCTCTAATAAAAAGATCACACTCGTGTGAAGTGAGGGGCGCTCTCTTATCATCATACATCATCATACATCACATTCCGTGCTCGGCGAATCAAATTGTCACATTCTGTGCTACAAACACATTCCGGGCTCATACACACAAAAAAGCTGTGCAAATTTCTATTTTGAATATAAAGGGAACAACGACAGTGAGATTTTAAAACTTTAACAGTAGCATAATAGTCGAACATTCTGTAGAAAATAGCAAAACCTGTCAGGCCCCATACAGACTTACCGAACGCATGTTGTGTTCTGTCAGTGTTTAATAGCCACCACAATGCTTTTCCAATGGGAGCCACATGGTTTGACCAAACATTTGTTTGATGGGCAAATAGAACACAGCGTTTGGTCAAACCATGTGACTTCCATTGGAAAAGCATTGAGGCAGCCATCAAACACAGACAGAACACAGAACATGCGTTTCAGCTGAGATGTTGGTGTAGACTGTAGAGGGAAAGAAGAAGGGGCCAAGTATAGACCCCTGGGGGACCCCAGTCAACAAAGTATATAATATTAGGGTTTCATTGATTTGTATTATTACTAGACAGTGACAGCGTTATTACTCTCTGAGTGTACATTTGTACATTGACATTAATGTAGATACAGTGTACATGTACTGAAACAGGGAGTAAGCTATCAGCTATGTGATGTGAGCATGGGTAAAGGGTAATATAGTAAGTGTATCTGTCAATGTAGCGATTAGCAAATAAAATATGTCTGACTCTGTTGGCATATTTTATAGCAGCATTTTATAGCTCCTTTGTGCCAAACCACTTTACAATGTAAATACATTCATTCACACACGAATGGTAGAAGTAGCCATGCAGAAAAATAGGTGTCTTGCTCAAGGACACTTCAACATGACATGGAGGAGGAGGGTTTGAACCGGGAACCGCCCGATTTTCAGACACCCCCCAACCCTACCTGGTCCATAAAGCTAGTTGCACTTTAGTGCACAAACACTGGAAATACCTTCAATTTAGTTTGCAAACACCTTTTTTCTGTTTAACTTCCAACTCAACCTCTTTGTCTCTTTATCTCTATGCCAGTACTTCTCAAACCTTTGATATACACCATGTGCATTAGGTCACAGACCCCCATTTGAGATGACTTCTTTCAATCTTTACAACCCCAGCCCACACTTTAAAATCCTCTGTGTTAGTTTGCTAATGAAACCAAACAATGTGCAGATCCGTATAAAGGATCCATGATCCTCCAGTGGCAAGTCAATCAATTAATGTGGTTTGTGACCTTCTCCCTCCCAAACGCAGAACCTTTACAAGGATGCTCAAGAAGTATTATGCCTTGCGAGCCCATTGCAGGCCAGTTTGAAGATCAAATGCCTCCATAATATCAGCCCCTCGTAGCCACTTGCCAGCCACACGACTATAGATAAGCGGTGGTGGCATATAGGAGGTTGTGATTGTATGCTCTTACATCATCCAGCACTCTGGCGTCTTGGCTGCAAAGCCAAGGTTTCCCTGACAATGTGCAGGGATCCCCAGAGTGTCCTTGCAATGTCCCCTGTCGAAGAGAACAGGCAGTCAATGAGTCAGTGGACACTGAACACACCTTCCTTACCAGGGCTTAAATCACAGAAATGGAATGGCATTGTTACTGTGAGTGCAGGCATAATCAAATTACTATAACACACACACTGTTGATTTATGAAACATAGTGTGAGCTAGAACTGCAACTGCTGATTATGGTCGATTATTCTTTGGATTGCTTTTTTGAGTCATCAAATAATTTCAATTTTATACTTTGTCATACTATGGTGTCAAACTGTGTGAAAATAGGCAATCTGCAAGCTCACAACGCATAGCATTGTGATGTATTGTGAGCTTGTAGATCTGCTATTTTTGCTCTGTAAGATAAATTGTATTTGTCATCTAGAGATGGCCACACCTTCCTTGTCCCTATGCACCATGTGTCTGTGGAATGGCACAGACACTCTCAGGCAGGCAGCATGTAATGGAAAACTACTCTAATACTGTGGCGACCATGGTGAGTTTCATATCAATGTGTCTGGCCCTGGTAGAACAGGAATGAGACAGTGAACGATAAGGCAATCTCCGTTTGCTCGCTTCCCTCAGCTGTGTTTGTCCTTAACGCAGACAGGGGACCTTTATCTTCCCCAGGAGTCCAGGACCCACAAAAATATCCTTAATCTCAGACTGATTTAGGAGCCGTTTAGTGTTTGGAGGAAATGGTTACTCATCAACCAGCATCTCCTTTGTACTTGTTTTCTAACGTCTGAAAGAATCACAGACCTGTTGCTTGTGCAACAACGAACATGTCCAGCAGTCAGGTCTTATCAGTGTATATAGCAGTTCGTCAAATGAATACACCAGTGGAAGCAGAGTTTGTATTAACCACATAAACCCTGGCATCCCTATTCCGGGCATGCCATAGGTTAACATTCATAGAAAATGGCAGATATACAAGCGGTGTGAGTTGCTGAAGAAGTTTTGGGTAGAGGAAAAAAAAGAGGGTGCCAAGTAGCCTATAGACCCCTGGGGGACCCCGGTCAATGAAGTGTGCAAATGTATTACTATAATTAATAATTAATGCACCAGTTTGCAAGCTTTCATAATGCTACTGACTACTGTCAGCGCTTGCTTGCATTTTTGTATACTAATTGCGACCGAAGGTCACACGTGACATGACATTTTTGTCACGTCATGTCACACTCCATTTGGTCAAGTGACATCACTATGACATCATCAGGGATGATAGTAAAATCCCCATACATGGGGAAAGCCCCATATATTGTGCCCAGGTCTCGTGACATCACTATGACATCATCAGGGATCACATCATAAATGTAACCTGTTGTTGCAATTAAGCCCATATGAGATCCCTGATGTCTTCAATATTAGTATATGGATATATGTCAGAACCTGTTCTGACATTCCATATGTTGATCCTTCCCCATCCATCCTTCCTCTTCAATGTCTCCCTTTTGACTGATAACTGTCCATTTAAACTGTTTAGACGTTATTTCTGCAGTTGTGCCCGGCAGCCGGCGAAAACTAGAGTTCTCAACAGGCCCGCCCGGCCCTACCTGTGACCTCATCAAACCCTGTACACTCAAGACACTGCCACTGTTGCCACCCTTAGATCTCCATATATGGAGCTGACCTGTTCTGACATTCCATATGTTGATCTGACCTCATCAAACCCTGTACACTCAAGACACGCTCCATATATGGCCAGTGCACGCGACCCCTCCCTTTAGGTCGCTTCTCGCCCCTAGGCGTCTTACTGGTAAATGTAAACTATGCTGAATAGACTATAGGCCTACTAGTAAACTATGCTAAATCAAATAGACATACACTAATTCGTTTAATTAGATGCAGCTTTCATTATGATGCTATAACATGCTTTTGATATGGTCAGATAAGATGCTCAGAAAATAATATAATAGTTTTGTTCTAGATTATGGGATCCAAAGTTTGAAAAATAGGCTATGTAACATCCCAATTTTTCTGTGATGGCCATTTCAATGTCAAAACCTTTCTTTTCTCTGAGGAGTTGACAACTGTCAACTGTTTATCTTGTGGAAACAAAGACTGTGTACAGTCAATACCTCCTAGCGTAAACTGATTCAACAACAAATATACGTCCACTCACCAAAGGCACAACCATGAGGGCAATGGGGGCACAGATCACTACCATTCTGACCTACAAGGCCAGCAGCAATGTTTAACCTCCTGTTTCAAGGTTGCAGTATGAAGAGGACATTTTAACATTTGCCATTTGTGTGTGTGTGTGTGTGTGTGTGTGTGTGTGTGTGTGTGTGTGATGTGTAGGCCACTTCATTAATCTGTTTAAATTCGAGTTGTCAAATGGTTGTAGTATACTGTGCAGTAAGTAGTAGGCTACTTACTGCAACAAAAAGTAAAATAAAAGCTTGATCACAAAAATGTTATGAGTGTGTAGGCTACTTTTCTCAATCATTAGGCTATACCACAAATGATGACATATTAACCTGAAATCAGCCAAAATCTGATTTGCTTTCATATTAGTTTATTTATGTTTTTGCAGTAGATGCAGTAGCAAATTGCCTTTGCCCTGTGAAAGTCGCTAAATGAGTCAATTGTCAATAACAAAAGCCATATTCATTCTGGTCCTTCAAAGTGAGAATAGGGTTTACATACAGGTGCTCTTGGGCTTCAGGGAATAGACTATTATTTGATTTTTCATGCAGTGTAATATTATTTGGAGGACTTGCCCTCACATGTATTCATGAAACACCATGCACTCAAATATAGAATAGGCTATACCCCCAAACAGACGTTATGCACGTAAACTTTACTCCAAATATCTTAGTGTCTGGATCACAGAGCCTTATTTTGTTTTTTGCATACCACCTTGTGTAAGTCAAAGAAAGTTGACCAGAATACTAAAAATAATAAATAGTGCCATTTAGTTGGAAGATGGCTCCCTCTTGTGGTGGAAGAGTGTACAACATGTTGGTCCGTGTGATCTTCCGCCATTGCTGACGCAAAATCCGGTTGTGCAGCAGCCATTTTGTCTGTTCATGCAAGTCTACCCCTGACGGTCACGAACAGCAGTTCCACCTTAGAAAACAATTCGACAAATTGAGATTATACCTTAAAAAACGGGTTATGTGACACCCGAGCGCCACGGAAAATTTACAGCAACATTTTTACAACTCCCAAGAGGGGTCTGTGTTCGACACAACCCCGCCAGTTATCCGCTACGAGAGACGGTGTCCCCCCCAACTCGAGCCATGTCGAGTGAAGAGAGCTACTTGGCCATCATTCGGTATCTGACGGACGAGCGGGAGCCGTACGCGCCGGGGACCCACGGAAACACCAAGCGGAAGATCCGCAAGGCGGCCGCCTGCTACGTGGTGCGGAATGGCACGCTGTTCTACCAGCGGCGCTCCAGAGGCCAGGACGACTTCACGGAGCTGGAGGTGGTGCTGCAGGACCCGCGGAGGAAGGAACTCATCGAGGAGTCGCACATCACCGCGCCCGGGGGAGAACATCTCAACCAGCAACTCACCTGGGAGAACATCTCTCAGAAGTACTGGTGGAGAGGTAACGTGTAGTAGTAGTACTAAGTAGTAGTATATGATCACGTACATTATATTTTAAAGGTGTTTAACTCGCTTAGCTAGTAGGAACTTTTACTCGACCTTTATATCTTCTTGGATAAACCTACCAGACTAATGGATAAACAGTAAACACAGTCTGTATGCTTACCGTCTGTCGCCCCCTACTGCCAAAATAAGATATACTTTTTTGTTGAGTCACAATCGGGCCACAATAGCTACCGGTATGCTAGTATGCTCTATATCTTTCTTTAAATCAACATCATTCTATCTAAATGTATGACAACTATCTGTCTGTTGAATTCCATCATCCCCTTGCAAAATCACCAGCAGGATGGGGGAACAGTGCTAAATAATACCATAGAAAGAAGGGATATTATTCTACCAGAATCTATTAATTCATTAGTATATTTTGCATTGGACTCTTGATGTTTTCCAGAGCTGTATATTCATCTAAATATTTTTGCAACATATGTATTATTTATTCTACACCCCAGGTATCCTGAAGAACGTGAAGGACTATATCAGAGAGTGTGTTCAGTGCAGGCGAGCTGTGGATGAAGGCTCGATGGGCCGGCCGGGCAGGCGAAGGAAGGTGGCGGTGCACGTGAACGATGAAGATGATGACGAGGATGACGACGGAGATGATGAGTTGGACTTTATCGGCCCAGCTTGTCAGGCTACATCCAAGATCACATCCAAGACCTCCGAGCTGGTCTTTGTAGGTGTCATTTTCGTCTCAAAACGTCTCAGTCGACAGGCCTAGTTGTGGCTCCTGAATCGGTATTCGGTTTCTACAAATTGCAGATCTCAGGAGTGATGCGGTCTGAGTTGCGAACCGTCCTATTAGATCCTTTGACCGAACTTAACCAGACCTAACCATCTCAAATCTAATGCCTATTAAAACACAACCCGTGGCTTTGTAATTTTATAATGGATGCAGACAGATCAGGCTAGAACCTTGCCCAAATATTGATTTGAGCCATAGTCAACAAACTGGCCACATGTAGTCCCAAGATCTGCAAGGAAGCCATAGAGTGATTAGACCATATCTTGTTAATTATACCCAAACCCAACCATCAAAACATAGATGTTAGTAGTCAAGTAAATCTTTGGTTGACTAAAGTGCTGTATATCATAATAAAATAGTATAAAAATACAGTAAACAACATTAACACAAGACATTTAAAAAACACCATTATACAAAGGCAGTACTAGAGTAGGTAAAAACAAGGGGCATGCTGTGTTTTTAGTCTAGATTTAAAAGTGTCAAGAGAAGACATCTCTGTTCCTGTTCCGCACTGGACGTTTGAGCAATGCATCATCATGCTACTGCTGGTTCACCAGCCACTACTAGCACTGCAGGGGGCGGACTTGTAAAGATTTGGCTTTTGGTGACTAGTTTCTGAATGTTGGTGTGGTGTTAGGTATGGGCATAAGGTTTTCAAAAAGCTGTGCAAACGTGTTGGGCGTGCCCCCTAGTGGTCTGTTTGCACAGACTCAAATATTGGGTAAAGAGATTTTTCAATGGATTCTGTTACTATTGGGTGTGCTAAATAACATACTTAGGTATTTGTCAGGTAGTAAGAAAAAAGCATTTAGTGCTCCCTAAGTCTAACACATCATGTGGTTTGTTGATTGGTCATGTGGACAGGTGGACAGCAAGGGTGAGGTGAGACAGTTCTTGAACAAACACAGCCAGACCATGTTGGACAAACTGAACCAGCAGCGTCAGAACAATCAGTTCTGTGACATCACCTTGCTGATCGAAGGAGAGGAGTTCCGCGCACACAAGGCCGTGCTGGCAGCCTGCAGTGACTACTTCAACCAGCTCTTCGTCGAGAAGGGAGCTGTGTCCACACACGAGGCCGTGGTTGACCTCTCTGGTGAGTACACACCACTTTGAACACTTTAATATTTAAAAATAGAATGCCTTTCTCCATGGCTGAATGCACCCCTCGTCTCTCCTCCCAGGTTTTACTAAGGCCAGCTTCCTTCCTCTGCTTGACTTTTCTTATACATCCACCCTCACCTTCAACTTCTGTGTAATGGCCGAACTCGCCACCCTGGCCAAACATCTGCTGATGGCGGAGGTGCTACAGATCTGTGAATCGGTGCACAAACAAGTGGAAGACCAGCAGCTCATGGTCTATCAAAGAGGGGACACCCACACAGTGGTGTCCAGCCAACCCGCTCGCCAGGAGGGATTCACAGAGGACTCAAGTGCCTATACTATGGTGACCATACAGAGTGACGGCCAGGCAGTGGTCACTCACACCGGCGTGGCCGCTAGCGACGAGTCCCTCGCTGTCGTGTCACACCCCACGGGGACGTATGTGGCACAGCCCGTGGTGGCGGTGTCCCAGACTGCAGAGGGTGAATCGGGGCAGGCGGTGACTCTGGTCACTGACAGTGGACAAGCAGGGCCAGGAGAATCCATAACTCTCATCTCCCGCAGTGCAGAAGGACAAGAAGAGGAGACCATGACGGTGGTCACTCATAGTGGACAGGCGGGGGAGAGTGAGTCTCTGGCTGTGGTGTCGGCGTGCTTGGCCATGGAGCAGTTGCAGGAGGGCCCCGTTGACGCGGTGGGCTTCATCACGAAAGTGGACACAGACGAAGACAAATCGACTCTGTCCGGGGTGGTTCAGATGAAGCAAGAGGCAACCTCGCCGCCGCAGACACAATCCCAAGCCACCCCTGAGAAACGTAAACGGGGGCGGCCCAGGAAGAGGGAGGTGGAGGTGGTGGATTTAATTGAGCCCGTAGAAGAGGACGACATGTCGCCTGAAGGACCCCCTGCCGAAGAGAGCACGGGGGAGCAGCAAGAAAGCGACGACCCCAACAAAAGACGTTTGCGGCAGCGCTCCATTGCCCTGGGGGGCTACGCACGACTTCACATGGGTCTGGAAGGCGAGGACGGGGAAAAGAAGGGCCCACCACGGCAGGGTGCCACCGCTGCCGCCACACCACCGAAGGTACGCCAACATGTTCAAACAATCTGAGATTGCGAAGATTGCAGGTGAATGCGGAGGAGGCATTTTTTTCACATTGTGTGTGTGTGTGTGTGTGTGTGTGTGTGAGAAGAGGGGGCGGCCGTCAAAGAGGTCATTGGAGAGTGAAGCAGAGGAACTGGCCAGAACTGAGGCTGAGGAGGCAGGGGGAGCAGCAGAGGGCGCCCCCGGGGGAGAGCCTATCATAGAAGAGCTCGGGGCGAAGGAGCCAAAGGCTGAGTCGGAGATGTCGGCAGAGGCAGAGACGGACAACGCCGGCGGCACAGAGCATGTGTGCTCTGACTGCGGCCTGTCCTTCGAGAGGCGATACTCCCTCATTATGCACACACTGAAACACGAGAAGGCTCGCGGGTACAAGTGTAGTGTAAGTATTATTATAGTTATTATATCACGTAATGCATTTACTTCTAAAACAATAACAATGCAGTTTGTCCACCATTCACTACTCTGACTTGCATTGCATTTATGAAAATCTATACCGTGCACCAATAGAGGGTGCTGCAGCTTCTGAGTTGTGTGGTGGTTCATCATGACCGTGAAGTTTAGAGGCCGTGGTTTACAGTGATTTTAGGACAGCTATGGGCGTTGTTAGGCCACAGGACGTTGATTGAACTACATTTTTTATTCTCAATTTGTTCTTGGGAAAACAACATTTGAATGGTAATGTATCCATGGAGGTATTGTGAACTGAATATTGTAGTAAACACTCTGTTGTGCAGTAATACTCCTCCTACTGACTGGTTTATCGTTGCCATTTACTATGAAAACGTGCATTTCCAATCAGTCCAGTCAGTCTGTCCGTCCTTCCCCCCACGTCTCCATTTATGGTCATGCCTTGTGACATCACGTGACATCATCAGGGATGGAGATCCTGATGTCATCAATATTAAGCCCATATATGGAGATCCCTGATGTCATCATAATTAAGCCCAAATATGGGAATGCCCATATATGGAGATCCCTGATGTTATCAATGTTGGCCTGCAACTCTACATCTGACCTCAAACCCTTAGATCTCCATATATGGAGAAGACCTGTCCTGACATTACATATGTTGACTTTTGACTGATACCTGTCCATTCAAACTCTAGACCCCAAAGTTATTAGTGCAGCCGTGCCTGGCAGCCGGCGAAAACTGGAGTTCTCAACAGGCCCAAAAATTCAGGCCCAGCCCTACCTGGTCATCAAACCATGTACACCCAAGACACTGCCCCCATGGCCACCCTTATATCTCCATATATGGAGCTGACCTGTTCTGACATACCATATGTTGATCTGACCTCATCAAACCCTATACACCCAAGACACACTAAATATATGGCCAGTACAGAATTCATTCCATATGTTGATCTGACCCCCCATGCCAAAGTGCCAGCGCTCGCCCAGCAGTCTGGAACTAAATACTTTTGCTTGAAAGTAACCGAGTAACGTATTATATTACACTTTAAAAGGAACTTCCCCAACACTGCTTTGTGCTCACTTCCTGCAGCTATGTAGCAAGGAGTTCCAGTATGCTGCATCGCTGCGGGCCCACCTGGCCCGTCACAAGCAGCAGAGCAGGCCCATCATCGCTAAGCCTGCGGTGGAGCAGATCCCTGTGGAGAAAGGAGAGGGAGACGCTTCCGACGACAGGGCGGCGGTGGTGGCGAGCACCAAGCGGGCATTCGTGTGTGACATCTGTGGAAAGACTCTGCCCAAACTCTACTCCCTGCGCATCCATATGCTCAACCACACTGGCGTGCGGCCGCACTCCTGCAAGGTCTGTGGCAAGACGTTCGCCCACAAACACAGCCTGAAGATGCACCGGGCGCTGCATGACGTCTCCAAGCAGTTCAAGTGCGTGTACTGCAATAAATCCTTTGTCAGCAAGAGGAGCATGGAGGAACACACCAGTCTCCACACAGGTCTGCACACTGGCCATTACTCATTCATCTAGATATAGCTTAAATCTTTACATTTTGTGTTATTTGCCAAAACGAACTTATCTGCCAACAACGCGCCGCTTGTACAGTACCGGTAGTTCAGTTATTTTTGGCTAATGACACCATCATACTACAGTTTAGAAAGGTGTAACTCTAAATGTAAACAAAAGATATTCAACTCGTGGATTACACGAGGTTTGATTAGGCAGCGGTCTGTTATAGAGCGGAGCGGTCTGTTATCAAGAAATTAAATTAAGCATTCAACCAAGCCATGTAATAAGAGTAGTTAAATAAAACTCAGTGTCCGTTTGTGGTGGCTTCTTTCACGTTGTTTCACAAATCACAGATTAGGATTTGGCCTA